>NC_085140.1:99389022-99706456 GCF_024139115.2 Armigeres subalbatus
AGTCGTTATCTTAATCACCCATCAACTGCAGTATCTACAAAATGCAGACCAAATTGTAATACTGAAGCACGGGAAGGTGGAAGCCGTGGGAACGTACGATAGTTTGAGGGATACTGGACTCGATTTTGCTCAGTTACTTGCAGCTCCTGGCGGGAAGGATGAAGATGACACCACCGACACTGATTCATTTAAGCGATCCGGAAGTTTATATCGGAGGCAAAGTAGCGACGCAAGCATGGATTCCAACATTAATGAGGGTGATGTTTCGGCACCAGTACTAAACGAAGAAAAACGCAAAGAAGGCTCCATTGGGTATGGCGTTTACAAATCGTATTTTAAAGCCAGCGGAGGTTACATAGTAATCACTCTGTTGCTTATGGCATTTATTCTGTCGCAACTGGCTGCTTCCGGTGGAGATTATTTCCTAACTTATTGGGTCAACAAAGAGGAATCGCGAATTACGGTGAGCGATGAAACTTTGTTGAATGGAAGTGAAAACAATGCAACGGAACCCTTCGTATTGGACAGTCAAAATGCGACGAGTTTAGCTGCCTCGAACTCTACCAGTTTGTTAGCCGGTGCTTTCGGGACCCTATTGGACACGATTCGACAATTTACCGGGTCGGATGATGATGACCGACAGATTGACATCTATATTTTTTCCGCATTGACTGTTGCAACCGTGGTTATTACTCTCAGCAGAAGTATGTTCTTCTTCCAGGTTAGTATATTATGAAAAGCTTAATTTTGCACTTCTTACTGGTATTCTAATTTCCATTTTAGGCTGCGATGCGGGCGTCGAGGAAATTGCACGACGCAATGTTCAACGGAGTCACCCGCGCCACGATGTATTTCTTCAATACGAATCCATCCGGCCGAATTTTGAATCGGTTTTCCAAGGATATGGGCCAGATCGACGAGTACCTGCCTTCGGTGACAGTCGATGTGATTCAGATATTCCTGTCGCTGATTGGTATTGTTGTTGTGGTGGCCATCGTCAACCCGTACAATTTGATATCCACCGTCATCATTGGCATCATTTTCTATTTTATGCGAGAGTACTACCTTAAGACGTCGCGTAATGTGAAACGCGTTGAAGCAACCAGTAAGTATATTTTCTCCTTTTGTTTGCGTACCTATTTTTGTCTTTTTTGCCTTTTTCGTGCACGCAGCTCAGCGGGTACTGATGCTAGGCTTAGCTTAGTAGAGAAAGCAGCTGTCTAGCAAACTGGGGTCGTGGGATCAAACCCCACCGAAGGAAGTGGTTACCCGCCAATATATTTTTCAAACTAAATCTCACATGTGCAAATGCATACATCGAGTTTCACACGTAGTAATGCTGTTAGTGATTGAGCATGTTCACGTTGAGAAAACCTTTGAGCAAAAGAGGCTATCGCTCTGCGAAAATCAAAGGCAGTGAACAGAATACTTATATTATTTGCTGCCTTTATCCCAAATTTCGCTTTTAAGCGATGTGTCGTTGACGAGAACCAGCGATTCCTCCATACTAAACAAACCCTTTCAGGACGACTTTTTTACGCAGATTTGACGTACAAATTTGGGTTTTTTCATTGGATCCTACCAAAATTAGTATAGAAAGAACATAAAAGTCATTAACATTTTTAACAGGCCGTACAAACTGTTCTGGAGTACATATCCTAGAGTGCATCATAAAATATGTTCACAAACAAAATGTCCTAAACCGAAAAGTATGTCCAAAACTATCCATGTAATCATGAAACATAAATTAATCGAATTTTGAATTACCGCAAACTATTTCAAGTTCTTCAAAACGTCATGGGGTTCAGAACATATGATCTACCCAATCAACCAAGTCCTAAAAGATGTTTCCGTTCAACACTAAATATCCCAGCAAATCCATTAATCCGATCACTTATTACTTTTACCAGCTACTACAGGCTACTACAGTCTCGGAGTTAATAACATATGATCTATGCAACCAAACAAGTAAAGAACGATGTATCTGTGCATCGCTGAACATCCCAGCAGGTCTATTGAGCCGATAATATTTCACTCATTTATTTTACAAACTTCAGTGCCTTCCTTAGTAGTGCGGTACCTTGAACATCTCGTATTCAAGAAAAATTTAGTTTACATGGTGCGCATATGCTTTTTGAACCGGATTGGGTATGCACCGACGATGAGGACATTCCAAAAACCTTGGTTGATCGGGTAGATCAGGTTGGCTGAAGTCGAGAACGATTTAGCGTACGTGGTTGGCGACGTGCAGCCATGGACCGACCTGAATGGAGAAGACTTTTATGCACTGCACAGGGCACTCCGGCCTATGTCTGATAATAAATAAATAAACGATACTTACCAAACAAAAGAAGAAATGCGCGGTTAGAATTGTTGTTCTATTAGTGACCAGGATCACAATCGTGTCGTGAAAGCGCGAGTTAAAGTTTTAACCGTAATCCCAATGCTTCGGCCAGGAATGTGGCCAAAAAGTAAAATTTGACCAGAACATTCGTTCAGAGAGCCAAAGACTGGGAGGGACTGTCAATTTTCAAAGTGCGGTAGGCTCCATATTCGTGACGAACTACAAAATACGGTGATAGAGTCACGGGCCCAAAAAGTGTATACCTAAATGATGACGAAGCTTCATTGTCTCATCATAGACGTTTGAGCACAAGTTTGATGTTCCGGAGGAAATAAGGAAGCAAAAACTACTCATGAGGTATACAGAGTGCGCCGTTAGTGACTACCAGTACTGTAAACAGGGATATCTCTGTTGAAGCAACACGAGAGCCCTCTGATCTTCTGGTCGGATTTCGGTCGGAACTTCTTGCAACTATTCAAATGTTGTCAAAACCCCTCTACGCAATGGAACTAAGGCCCATCGAAAATTTCTGGGCTATTATGAAGCAGGCACTACGGCACTAGGGTATTTTTTTTACAAGGGAGAATGCATTTACACGCTAACCCAGCACACGTGCATTGTAGTTGCCAAACTACCACACGGAAGTGTACTGGAGTGTCGGACTCGACCGTACTGGTAATACCGACTAAACTCCCTTGGGCTCCGCCATCGTTTCCCCCAGGAACTACCTCCCAGTATTACTTCTGGGGGAGAAGCATGCCAAGGGTATTAAATAAAGGAAACTTCACACTTTATTTCATTTTGAGTCATTCCAAAACGTGGCAAGTAATAACTCACCACCTTTATCTGAACAGTACTTGAGCAGTTTACCGGAATATGATTTGAACATACCAACTGTTTCTTTTGCATTCGAAGAGGTGCATAGAAAGCTCCTAAACATTGAAACATCGAAAGGCCCTGGCTCTGACAATCTTCAACCATGCTTCATCAAGGAATGCTGCCCTTCGTTGGCTTTACCTACTACACTGCTTTCCGACCGCTCTTTGAGTGAGGCGCGTTTTTCAAACTTATGGAAGATGGCTGCAATAACTCCAATCCATAAAGCCGGATACGTACATCATGTCTAAAACTACATAGGAATATCTATCAGGTATCAGGTATCAGAACATCGGCTCCAGGGGCACGTTCACCTCAATTTGGGAGATTTGTGCCATCGCCTTCACAGCCTTTTACATCACACACCTGACGGAAAAGGAAGTGAACAAAAGGAAAGGAATGTGGATGGGAGAACAAAGGGAATGTTTGGAAAAGGGCCCTTGAAGAGGGCATACAACGCATAAGCGTACAAGAGCTTATAACTCCTTACCACAACGGGTTATGAACAACAAAATACTCTGAAGATTCAGGTTTCTGAAGTCAATTTCACTAAGTAAGTGTTTACCAAATATTTGGAAGCGCAATTGTGCATAGACTGGGCAGTTACATATTAGATGATAAGAAGTTCCATAATCGGATTCACAACTATCACAAACAGATGATTCAACGCGTTGAATATTTGCCATGTGATAGTTCAGTCGGCAGTGACCTGTCAAGGCCTTGACTAAGACACTGCAATTCTGTTTAGACAGATTAGCTAAATAGCTTGCCACTACCGGAGATGGCTCCCGGATGAACAATTTTGTTTGATGACATGAATCCAGACTACTCCAATGCCATTTGTGCTGAGTGACAGCCCAAGAGTTGATCAAAAGCTTCACCCAACACTTGGATATTGGAATAGCTGGCTCAGGACCAATAAAGTCATGCGATGCTCCATTACGAGCTAACTCATCAGCCATTTCGTTTCCAGCTATGGAAGAATGGCCAGGTACCCATATAAGGTGTAAAGTATTAACTGAATTCAGTTCCTCAATTTGAGTTCGACATGCGATTACTAACTTCGACCTTGAGTTGGCCGAGGCGAGAGCTTTAATAGCTGCTTGGCTATCTGAACAGAAGTATATTACTTTGCCCATAATGCGTTGCTGCAGTGCAGATTGCACTCCACACATGATGGCAAATATTTCCGCTTGAAAGACAGTGCAGTGTGTACCCAGTGAGTGTGACTGTTCCAATCTCAGCTCACGCGAATAGACGCCTGCACCTGCTCTACCTTCGAGGAGGGAGCCGTCAGTGTAACAAACAATGCTGTCCGACATACTTCTCTCCAAATAGCCAGATGTCCACTCATCCCGCGAGGGGAATTGTGTTGAAAATGTCCTATAAGGAAAACTACTAACGTGTGTGAGATCACTTGGAGCAAGGAAAATTTTGTCCCAATTAACCATAAGCGGTAACAACGAAGTGTGTGTAGAACTGCGGTTTACAGGATTCTCTTCCATAAAACCGAGTACCCATAGTCGGTAAGTACAAGAAAATGCTTCTTGTTTGAGATGTATGTGTAGTGGGGCCACGTCGAAGAGAACTTCGAGAGCAGCCGTGGGAGTTGAAGAGAACGCACCAGTCATTGCCATTAGGCACATCCTTTGAAGATGGCCTAATTTAGACTGAATTGTCCTCACTTCCCCCTTTGCCACCACACAAGACATCCATAAGCCAAAATTGGTCGTACAACTGTTTTGTAAATCCATTTGATATATTTGGGTTTAAGACCCCAAGTTTTACCAAAGGTTCGTCGGCATTGGCCGAAAGTTATACACGTTTTTTGATTCTGAACTCAATGTTAGGAGTCCAGGAAAGCTTTGAATCCAAAATTAGACCCACGTACTTTACTTGATCAGTTACATTGATTTCAGAACCAAAAAGATGTAATGGACGAATACCATTACGATTACGTTTTTCCGTGAAAAGAACAATAGATGTTTTATTCGGATTGACCGAAAGGCCATATTGGCGACACCAACTTTCAACTACCTGAAGAGCATTTTGCATCAGGTCGAATAAGGTAGTAATGCACAAACCCACTATCAATGTAAGATAGTCGTCGGCAAATCCATAGGTAGGAAAACCGCCATTATTGAGTAACCTCAATAGCGTATCTGCAACGAGATTCCACAAAAGTGGAGATAATACTCCCCATTGAGGGCATCCGCAGACACTTAATTTCCTAATCGCTGCTTGACGTAATGTCGAGTAGAGATGTCGGTTTTTAAGCATCTGGTGAATCCATTTGGTAATAATATTAGGTAGCCCATGACAACGTGCGGCTTCCAATATTGCATCGAAAGACACGTTGTCGAAAGCACCTTCAATATCTAAGAAAGCACCCAAGCACGATTGCTTTTGAGCGAATGCTTTCTCGATATCGTACACAACCTTGTGTAGAAGAGTCACGGTGGACTTTCCAGATTGGTAAGCATGTTGATTAACATGAAGAGGCATGTTTGCCAAACAGTCATCACGAATGTGATGATCGATAATACGTTCTAAGCATTTCAGAAGAAATGAGGTCAGACTGATGGGTCTAAAACTCTTTGCTTCTTCATACGAAGCACGTCCTCCTTTTGGGATAAACTTTACAGTGACATCCCGCCAGGATATGGGAATATACCCAGTAGCAAAACTGCATACTAAAAGCTTTTTCAACACATGTTTGATATGCTCAAAACCTCTCTGAAGTAGAACGGGATAAATCCCATCCTCCCCTGGAGATTTGTAGGGAGCAAAACTGTTAAGTGCCCATTGAATCGATTCAGTAGTTATGATTCTACGTGCTTGAGCCCAAGAAAACTACATAGGAATATCTATACTCAACTTCTCTAAAGCTTTCGACCGCGTTCCTCACAATCAGGTGGTCGAAATGTTGAAACGAGATGGACTTCCGACTTGGCTTACTAGCTGGATTCAATAGTACCTGGCTGATCGTAGAGCATATGTTAGAATTGGCTCAACATTTTCGGCGCCCTTTTCTGCCCTCCATTTTCCAATCATGTAAAGTAATGTATGCAGATGATCTGAAAATCTATCCAGTAGTGAGTTCTCTACTGGACTGCTGTGCTCTTCAGATAAACATGGATGCTTTGCTTGGCTGGTGCGTAACAAATTGCATAGAAGTAAACGTCAAAAAATGCAGCGTGATCACCTTCTCTCGCTTATACTCTCCAATCAATTTTCAATATTCGATAGGAGATATCATTCTGGAACGAGTTGCTGTCGTCGACTCGGGTATTTCACTTGATAGCATGCTAAGATTTTCTGAGCACATCGCAATTGCTACCGCCAAAGTTTTTGCTAACACGAGGACCTTCACTGACGTTTTTAATGCCTCAAACCCGTTATACGTTTCGCTTGTGCTCCACAGTGCTTATCTAATTCTTTACCATGTTCTGAGTGTCCTCAGAAAATTTGAGCTCATTTGGTTTAAAACTGATTTAGCACAAGCCGTTTCAAGTTTGCATGCAAGTTAGTATGGGGAAATTTATTTTTTCATTATACTGTTTATGTCGTTTCCCCATTAAGGTCAGGTTAAAGGAAAACCTGCATAGCTAGAAGGAATACTCAACAGTAGAGTGGCCCAGCCTAGTATGGGGAGAAAAAAAAGTCGTCGGATTCTACGGGGCACCCTCCAGGATTTTGCCTTTAGGTAAGAAAATCATTCTCTGAAAATTTCAACTTGATCGGTTATTCCATAAGCTGGCGCAATTGATTTGAAGTTAATATGGGGGTTTCAGCCGAAATATATGGGAAAATACACCTCTGTTACTATTTCGTACAGGAAATTTGATGGAAGAGCCCGATTGAGCCCAGATTTGCAGGAAATGAAGTTAACATCCTCATGAACAATTCGACACAGAATTCTACTATTACTAAATAAACTTTAAATCAGTTTTTGGCTGATCTATTTAGAGTTGGGTTGAGCACTTTTAAATTCATTAATTGCCATGAAAACATACGCATGCAATCAAAGGTGCCTGCGATACGTGATTTCGCGCGCACTGAAACATAAGTAACTGCACGCCCGCCACAACACATATCGCAGCTACCTTCGATTACATGCGCTTGTTTTCAAGGCAATTAATGAATTTCAAAGTGCTCAACCAAACTCCAAATAAATCAGTTAAAAACTAATTTAAAGTTTATTTGATCATAGTAGAATTTTATGTCGAATTGTTCATTGGCATGTTAACTTCATTTCCTGCAAATATGGGCTCAATCGGGCTTTTCCATACAATTTCCTGTACGAAATAGTAACAGAGGTGTATTTTCCCATATATTTCGGCTGAAACCCCCATACTAACTTCAAATCAATTGCGCCAGCTTATGGAATAACCGATCAAGTTGAAATTTTCAGAGAATGATTTTCTTACCTAAAGGCAAAATCCTGGAGGGTGCCCCGTAGATTCGGTCGACTTTTTGTATCTTGGGCCAGTCTACTCAACAGCTTTCACCCAACGAAAACCGCATGTTGATTAATCGCCCCAATAATTAGTAATCGACTTTAAGACAGGTTGCGAATCTTTAGTCATGATCGTTAAACTGCTTTGAGGGCATCACTGAAATGTGCAGTGCAACATAGTAGCCTGAATTTGTGTGTGATATCTTTCGCGCCACGAGCAGCAATGTTGCCTGTTGAGGAGTTACGCAAATAGCTCCAGAAAAACCACGGTATAGATTAAATTCGATTACTAGTTATTGGTACGATTAATTAAGTTGCGGTTTTCGCTGAGTGAAAGCTCTTGAGTATTACTTTTAGCTATGTAGGTTTTCTTTTAACCTGCGCTTAATGAAGAGGCGTCATTATCAGTATAGTTTAAAAATAAATTTCTCCATACTAATTTGCATGCAAATTTGAAACGGCTTGTGCTAAATCAGTTTTAATCCAAATGAGCTCAAATTTTCAGAGGACACTCAGAACATGGTAAAGATGGTAAAGAAATTAGATGAGCACTGTGGAGCAAAATAGATTTTTTGAACCACCCTAATGCATAAGTATGCAAATCTCAATGATTTTCTAAAAATTCCCAAAAATTGCACAAACACTTGATCCAGTTGGAACCTTCGGTAGAAACATTTTCATTCCTTGGTATTTGAATACAAACTAATTTCAATTTTTTTGTACACAGCACATGGCGTACCGGCAATAAAATTTTTCAGTGTTACGGTTATGCGGTCACTTTGCATATGTTACAAAACAACTTGGTAGTTTTTTCGAGTTTTTGGAAAAACTTTCCTATTTCACTTGGTCAGCTGGAAGAACAGGGAAGAACTAGCAATTTGTATGTGTTTCATGAGCTTATCTCAAAATCGACAAAAATGCAAATGTTACAAATATGCGATCATGGGCAGTTAAGAGCTCCATAATTGTCAATCTTGGGTGATGTTCCTCCAGTTTTCCTAAATGTTTAGGGTTCGAATCCACCGCGTGCAGCAGCCAGCGTATTCGTGGCCTTGCACGAAGTCGCTGGCCTCTATCCGGATCTCTGGTGAATATTGTTTTTGCTATTCTTTCTTCCGACAATCGCACTAAGTGATGGCCCACTGGAGTTTGTCGTATTTTATACGATTCACAATATTTTCTTTTTTATACACTTGATACAGCTCGTGATTAATGCGTCTGCGCCATGCATCTTTTTCTAGTTTCCCATCAAGAATTGTATTGTGTTCAAATATAAACAAATTCTTCAACAACTGCCCCATCAAGCACTACTACATCACTAACACCAACAGATTTACCTTTATCTTTACCCGCAACCATGTACTCCGTCTTGGTAGAATCGATGGTTTAGCCTATCCTCGCCGGCTCCCTGTTCATTAGGGCAAAATCCTCCACTACTGCCCTGCGATCGTTACCAATGTAGTCAATGTCTTCCGCAAAGATCAGGAGCATATGCGACCATGTGATGATAGTTCCATTCTTCTGCACGCCAGATCTCCTAATCACCCCCTGCAACATTTACAATAAATTTGAAAGCGCATCACTCTGCTTCAATCTCTCCACGGTCACAAACGCGGTTGATACGTCGTCTGCAACCCGAATAGTTTATTTCGAGGCATCAAGCGTTGCGCATATCATCATATTCGCCGTATAACCATGTGCAAACATTATCTGCCACAGCTAATTTCTTTTCACTGAAACGTACGCTGCTTTGAAATTAATAAACAGATGGTGAGTCTGAAAGTTGTATGTATCATCTTTATTTGCTATCTCATATTTTTAGTTATTATTAATACATTTCAATGGCCTCTAGCAGATAGAATTTTTCCTCTGGTTGAATTGAACCATGTAGGAATTACAATGTTTTCAACTTAAACTAAACTTAACCTAATTTATACTAAGGGTACAAGGAGCTAATCGTTGCAATAGAAGATTGCAACGATTTTTGTCTAAAATTGGAAATTATTTTGTTGGACATTTGTTGCAATGTCTCAATATTAGAAATTCTATGAAGTTCATTGGTACTATACCACGGAGGCAACTTCAGAATCATTTTCTAAATTTTATTTTGAATCCTCTGAAGTGCCTTCTTTCTGGTATTGCAGCAACTAGTCCATATTGGCACAGCATACAACATGGCAGGTCTAAAAATTTGTTTGTAAATCAAAAGTTTGTTCTTAAGACAAAGTTTTGATTTTCTGTTTAAAAGTGGATATAGACACTTAATATATTTGTTACATTTGGCTTGAAGGCCTTCAATGTGATTTTTAAAAGTTAATTTTTTGATCTAGCAGAAGTCCTAAATATTTAGTTTCGCTAGACCAATTAATTGGGACCCAATTCATAGTGACAATATGTCTGCTAGAAGGTTTCAAATAAGAAGCTCTCGGCTTATGCGGGAAAATTATAAGCTGAGTTTACAAACTTCTTACAAACGAGCGTGAGGTGATCCAAAGGTGGCGGCAGCACTACGAAGAGCACCTGAATGGCTATATGGCAGACAACGGTGGCGGTATGGTAATGAACCTAAGAGCACGCGCGCAGGACATTCGACTTCCGGCTCCGAATCTCCAGGAAATCCAGGAGGAGATCGGCCGGCTGAAAAACAACAAAGCCCCTGGAGTTGACCAACTACCAGGAGAGCTGTTTAAACACGGTGGTGAGGCACTGGCTAGAGCGCTGCACTGGGTGATTACCAAGGTTTGGGAGGATGAGTTTCTGCCGCAGGAGTGGATGGAAGGTGTCGTGTGTCCCATCTACAAAAAGGGCGATAAGCTGGATTGTAGCAACTACCGCGCAATCACATTGCTGAACGCCGCCTACAAGGTACTCTCCCAAATTTTATGCCGCCGACTAACACCAATTGCAAGAGAGTTCGTGGGGCAGTACCAGGCGGGATTTATGGGTGAACGCTCTATCAAAGACCAGGTGTTCGCCATACGTCAGGTATTGCAGAAATGCCGCGAATACAACGTGCCATCATCTATTTATCGACATCAAGGCCGCATATGATTCAATCGATCGGGACCAGCTATGGCAGCTAATTCACGAAAACGGATTTCCGGATAAACTGATACGGTTGATCAAGGCGACGATGGATCGGGTGATGTGCGTAGTTCGAGTTTCAGGGGCATTCTCGAGTCCCTTCGAAACGCGTAGAGGGTTACGGCAAGGTGATGGTATTTCGTGTCTGCTATTCAACATCGCTTTGGAGGGAGTAATACGAAGGGCAGCCGACGCCGACGACATTGATATCATGGCACGTAACTTTGACCGGTACACACTTAATTTTTTTTAACGGGATCTCAGCAAAATGTTGAACTTTTACCGAGAATCGCACAGCCGTGCCCCAGCAAGCATGTTTTTTGCCGAGATTTCTGTCAAAATTGCTGATAATCAGCAAATAATTTGCCGAAAATCAGCTAACAAACGCTATTTTTGCCGGAATATCAGTTATTTATTTTGCTGGCACACGGCTGTGCGGATTTTTGCCGAGCTGCAGAAATAAAAACTGAGTGTGTAGACCGGTAATTCTCTACGGGCACGAGACCTGGACGATGCTCGTGGAGGACCAACGCGCACTGGGAGTTTTTGAAAGGAAAGTGTTGCGTACTATGGTGGTGGGGTGCAGATGGCGGACGGTACGTGGAGAGGCCAATGCACCACGAGTTGCATCAGCTGCTGGGAGAACCATCCATCGTGCATTCCGCGAAAATCGAAAGACTGCGGGGGGCGTGCACGTAGCCAGAATGTCGGACAGTAACCCGATGAAAATGGTTCTCGACAACGATCCGACGGGAACAAGAAGGCGAGGTGCACAGCGGGCAAGGTGTATCGATCAGGTGGAGGACGATTTGCGGACCCTCCGCAGACTGCGTGGTTGGCGAAGTGCAGCCATGGACCGAGCTGAATGGAGAAGACTTTTATGTGCAGCACAGGCCACTCCGGCCTTAGTCTGATAATAAATAAATAATAGTTTACCTGCAGTGAGCGATCTGATAAATAATTTTGAATCAGTTTAATAATGTACAGAGGAAAATTAAAATTCATCAATTTTACAATCAAACCTTCATGCCAAACACTGTCAAATGCTTTCTCTATATCAAGAAGAGCATCTCCAGTCGAATATCCTTCAGATTTGTTGAGCCGAATTAAATTCGTTTCTCTTAATAACTGATGGTTGATGGTTGAATGCCCATGGCGAAAACCAAATTGCTCATCAGCAAATATTGAATTGTCATTAATATGAACCATCATTCTTCAGTCAAACCTCCATGAGTCGATATTGAAGGGACCATCGACTCATGGAAATATCGAGATATGGAATAGAAAATCCCTGGGAAGCTGTTTGAAGGGACCATCACAGTAACCCAGAAAATATTTTTCAACATAGCAAAATTTGCTTCCATGAGTCGATATCGAGTCATAGAACATCGACTCATGGAGGTTTGACTGTATTTAAAATAATCTTTTCAAACAGTTTGCTTATTGAAGAAAGCAGACTGATTGGGCGATAACTAGAAGCCTCAGCTGGATTTTTGTCCGGCTTCAAAATAGGAACAACTTTGGCGTTTTTCCATTTATCTGGGAAGTATGCCAATTGAAAATATTTGTTAAATAAATTAACCAAAAAGGATAAAGAGCTCTCAGGAAGTTTTTTGATAAGTATGTAGAAAATACCATCATCACCCGGGGCTTTCATATTTTTAAATTTTCTAGTAATAGATCTCACTTCATCCAAATTAGTTCCCAACGAAGGGTCAAAAACATTCTCTTGATTGAGAATGTCTTCGAAGCTCCGTGTAATCTGATCCTCAATTGGACTAGTGAGACCTAGACTAAAATTATGGGCACTCTCGAACTGCTGAGCAAGTTTTTTAGCCTTTTCGCCATTTGTTAATAAAATTTTATTTCCGCGCTGGAATTGGCTTTTGAGGTTTTTTTTAAGAATTTTCGTTAATTTTCAAAATGGTTTCGAACTGGGATCCAACTTCGAGACATTATTCTCAAAGTTGGTATTTCTCAGAATAGCGAAACGTTTTTTAATTTCATTTTGCAAATCTCGCCAAATAACTTTCAAGGCGGGATCGCGAGTTCTTTGGTATTGCCTTCGCCTCACATTTTTAAGACGGATCAGTAGCTGAAGATCGTCGTCAATAATAATGGAGTTGAATTTAACTTCACATTTAGGAATTGCAATGCCTCTGGCTTCGACAATTAAATTTGTCAAAGATACGAGCGCATTGTCAATATCACTTTTGGTATCCAAAGGAATATCAACGTCAAAATTCCTATCGATATATGTTTTATATAAATCCCAATCAGCTCTATGATAATTAAAAGCAGAGCTGATTGGATTATAAATGGCTTCTTGTGAGATTTCAAATGTCACAGGAAGGTGAATCGAGTCGTATTTTTCACGTTGCTCGTACTGGTTTCTTTTTCAAGCCAAGCGGCTTATTGGGCCTGTGCAAATTTTGTGTCTCGTCGGGGGGCTAGCATGTCAAGTGTATTAAAATCCCGCTCCACACTAGGGCATGGAATAGTGTATTTGAGCTGCACACAGTCGTTTTGGTGGGGCCTGTTTATGGATACTTGTAATTTTTTTCATAAAAGTTTCTCAAAGTCCACTGTCCAAACCTTACAACTTGCAGTGGCCAGTAGAGGTGCCATCAAGCCCTTGCATAGTCCCTGCTGTCCCAGTTAAAACATCGAGCAGTTATCAAATAATGTTCACTCTTCTCATTACAGCACGTTCCCCGATTTACTCACATCTATCCGCCTCGCTATCCGGTCTTTCAACTATCCGTGCGTTTGGTGCCGAGAAAGTGCTCGTGAGTGAATTCGACGGCCATCAGGATCTGCACAGCTCTTCGTTCTACCTGTTCATCTCGACGTCCCGTGCCTTCGGGTTCTACCTGGACGTGTTTTGCGTGATCTATATCGCTATTGTAACGCTCACGTTTTTCATCAACGGTGACAGCGGCGGAAACGTTGGCCTTGCAATCACACAAGCCCTGGGTATGACCGGAATGGTACAGTGGGGTATGCGCCAGTCGGCCGAGCTGGAAAATACAATGACTTCGGTCGAGCGAGTGGTGGAATACGACACGGTTGATCCGGAACCAGCGCTCGAAGCCGAAGGTGAAAAGAAACCACCCAAAGAGTGGCCCCAGGAGGGTAAGGTGAAGTTTGAGAAACTATCCTTACGATACGATCCCGATCCGGACACGGATCGTGTGCTTAAAGAACTTGAATTTGAAATTCAGTCACGCGAGAAGGTCGGAATTGTTGGTAGAACTGGCGCTGGAAAGTCGTCGTTGATTAACGCACTGTTCCGTTTGTCCTATAACGAAGGGTCGATTTTGATCGATACCCGCGATATCCACGAAATGGGACTGCACGATCTGCGAGGTAAGCTTTCGATCATTCCACAAGAGCCGGTCCTCTTCTCCGGCAGTCTGCGCTACAACTTGGATCCATTTGACGAGTATCCTGATGACAAGCTGTGGCGTGCCCTGAAGGAGGTAAAGCTCGAAGAGGCTGTCAACGAGCTGCCTTCCGGCTTGTCATCCAAGATCAACGAAGGTGGAAGCAACTTCAGCGTGGGCCAACGACAACTGGTTTGTCTGGCGCGTGCCATTCTGCGAGAGAACAAGATTCTGGTGATGGATGAAGCCACCGCCAACGTAGACCCCCAGACGGATAAGCTGATCCAGCAAACGATCAGAGAGAAATTTGACGACTGCACGGTACTGACGATTGCCCACCGATTGAACACGGTTATGGACTCCGACAAGGTAAGTAAGGTGTCATGAAATTTTGCATATAAGACTTTTGCTTTTTAGATTATTGAAAGCTAATTTGTCAATTTTTGAACAAAATTTTACTTTGTTTTAGGTTCTGGTTATGGACGCTGGACGTTGCGTAGAATTTGGAACACCGTACGAACTACTCACCGCAGAAGATGGGCCAAGGATATTCTACGGCATGGTAAAGCAGACGGGGAAGAGTACATTTGACCACCTTTTCAAGATTGCCAAAGAGGTAAGTCAAATTTGCTAAATTTAAAATCATTCTACTCAATATCTAATATTGATTTCTGTTTCTCAGGCTCACCAAAAGAAACACTGATACTGATCAGATATTGGACATGCTACTTCCAAAGTGTATAAATTGGAATACCCTAATTTAGTCGGCCTCACATCTCATCAATGTTGATCTTCACCCATTCTTCACTATAAATGTAGTTACTTAACTTAACGAGCCAATACTTGGAGTGATTTAAAACTTGGCAGAACTGTTTAACTTAAAAAGTGCCTGAATACAAGTGCTACTTAAAATAGAACAAAAATATTACAATTGTTAGTAAATAAGAGTATACACACGCTAGGTATACGATAAGTACAAAGCAGTATGAACTTTATCGTTATTTAAATGGAAAGAAATGAAGATGCTTTTGACAGTTGATGAACTTCCTGTAAAGTAAGATAAGGTACTGTACCATTACTGCTAGGTAGTAGAAAATGTGAGCGAAATTAAATGCTAGGACGAAACACATGTCTAAATTTGTGTAGTTTGTAATTGTAAGCCGATATTTTTTTTGTTTTTGTTATACTCACAATCGCATGCCTCAACTCGGAAGATCATCTTCCATCTTAGAAACGTGAAACATTTGTACTTACATTTGCATACATGCCTACATCGGAGACTTGAAGTCGAGTTTTTATAATCCATTATTCCATGAAGTCAGAAACTATTTTATGCTAGCATAATAAAACTGTGTTCATCGATGTAACTGAATTTGTGTTGGTTTCATAAGGTCCGAACTGTGTTCCATTTGTTATAGGTTCCGCTGTAGACGAGTTCTACCAGGTTGTTCAGCCTACTCAGCACATCAGAACGTCAATGCGCTAGTAATGCATCATCATCAGCCAAATCGAAGTCATTCAAATGCTCCAGAGCAGTCCACGGTGTGGTACACGGTCATTCGCACCCCCACCATGATTAACAGTCTCAGATAAGTAGTGAAGTAGCGGAGATATAATAAATACTGGCCTCACTCCAGTAACAACTCGTCTGGGGTCAGACAAACCTTTGTAGCACATTTCAAATAAATTTGGTTACAGCAACTCGATTGTGACCGAATGTGATCAGATAAAAACTGCAATAACCTATTTGGAAATTATATGCTGCTAAAGAAAGCTTCGTTACGCAGGATTCTTCACGTAAAAAATTCGCACTGCGCCTCGATGGGGTCTTCAATTTTATCCGGAACTCCCTTGCGTCTATGGATCCCCTCCCCTCGGATATGTTATATTGATGCGTTGGGTGGGCTTACGCCATTAGCACTGAGATGGCAACCAAGAAAGACATATCCTGCCTGTTTTCGTTAAGAGCGATCCACCGGATTTGCGGCCGAAAATCCGCCAGCTTATTGCGAAGAGCCTCAAGTGCACGTTCCGGCTTTGCAGCGAGGGAGTCAAGGTGATGCCTGCTAATCAAGATCACCACAAATCTATCGTGGATTTCCTACAGCCTACAGGTTCACAAGTATAAGTTTAACACTCATGAACTCCCCGGTACGAAGCCGCTCAAGGCTTTGCTGCGAGGGCTCCACGATATGAAGGAGGAAGAGCTTATCACCGAGCTAGAAAGCAGTGGACTCAAGCCTATCGCCGTGAACAAAATCGCTCGCCACGACAAGGCCAGAAAGTACCGTGATCAGCTTTACCTGGTCCATCTGGAGCATGGCTCCATCTCCTTCAAGGACCTGAAGCTGATCGGAGTAATCAACTACACCATCGTCGGCTGAGAGCTTTACCGGCCCGTGCATCGTGATGTGACACAGTGCACCAAATTATACAACTTCGGGCATGGCATCCGGAATTACCACATGGTTGCGCACTGCAACAAGTGTTGCGAACTGCACGCTACGGATGACTCCTTGTCGATCCAAACTGCGCTAACTGTGGCGAAAAACATCAAGCCACTACGAAAGGCTGTCCGAAACGCACAGAGTTCCTGGAAATCCGAAGGAAAGCATCAACCAAAGCCCATCCGAAGAGCAACCGTGTTCCAGTGATCGACGAGGTGAATCTTCCTTCTATCACAGCTCCCCGACGAGCGGTACCAGTACTTCCACCGTTGCAGCCGCACAAGCGACTGGCCGCAGCAGCAGCAGCAGCATCGATTCAAGCCCCAGCACCACCAGCTCTATACTCCAGCGAATGGCCCCCGCTTCCTCCTCCTATGGATTCCGTCCGCAGCCGGAGAATCAAACTGACCCGCCGGAAGAATCTGCTCTGCTCTGCACTCCGGAGCAGCTGATGCCGATCTTTGCACAGCTCGCCACTTGGCTGCGCGACTGCAATACCCGTTTCGACCAGGTTTTCACTCTTGGCATGTTCATATTATTGAAAATGGTTCCTAGGGTGGGCCTGGTCAACTGAAACGCTTGCTCGCTCAAGATCAAAAGCATCGAACTAGCTGATTTCCTCGAGGAGAAGGAGATCGACGTGGTGTTCATCACTGAAACGCACCTTAAACCGGAGGCGAGCGTCCACATCCCGAACTTCCGCATCGTGCGACTCAAACGGCCGTCCAGGGGAGGTGGTGTGGCCATCGCACTTCGATATAGCATCAACCGTGGCCTGCTGCAAGCTTCCAGCTGAGTATGATCAAGACCATCTGTGTCGAAGTGACCACTTCCGTCGGCACAATCACGCTCATCGCGGCCTACTGTCCAACGCAAGCCAAAGCCGGCGATGGATCATCGGCTGCCCTTCGGAGGGACAACGTCAAGTGTACGCGGAGGAAAGGCCAGTATATCCTTGCCGGCGACCTGAATGCTAAACGTCAAGCATGGGGCAACACTCGCGGCAATCGTAACGGCACCATCTGGAGCAATGACATGGAGGAAGGCCACTACACGATCTTGAGCCCGGATTTCCCCACTCGGCTGAGTCGGTCCGGTGTCCACGCAACCCTCGACCTATACATAACCAACATGAACGACCCCGTGTCGCAGCCGGTCGTCTACCAGGAGCTCAGTTCGGATCACTATCCGGTGGTGGCGGAAGTGGGCTCCTCGGTCAATCGGCATCAGCAGTTCCGGCGAAACTACTACCGAGTCGACTGGGGCCGGTTCCAAAGGTGCGTGGACAACAACGTCGACTACGAGGCCGGAAACGCCTGAAGCAATCGATCGGCAGCTACGTTCCATCGAGGAGGCGATTTCGGTGGCCCGGGAACAACATGTACCGACGGCTAGATAGGTAAGAAACTCCCCAAACATCGATACACTCACCAAAAATTTGATTCGATTGCGGAATGTCACTCGCAGGCAGTTTCTGCGTACTGGATTGTATGAGCTTAAGGCACGCTGCAATCTAATCATAAAAATTATACAGGTCAGAATGGTGGACCTCAAAAATAACGATTTCTTGAATAAGATCCGCACTCTCCCAGATTATTTCCCGTTCTGGAAAATGACCAAAATACTAAAATCCAAGCCTCGGCCCATTCCACCTTTGATCCCATTAGACAATAATGACTCTAATGATCGCTATTGATAACTCCTGCAGAGAAGGCAGCCGAAATAGGTCATCATTTCGTCAGCTCAAACAATCTTATACAGAACATCGTCAGTACACACGAAGCAGCCGTCAATGAGCATGCTAACAACTTCCATTTGATTCCCAACGTCTTCTCGGAGAAGTTGGAGATCTCAGCTGGCGAAATGACGGCCTATATCAAATCATCGAAGAACATGAAGGCTCCAGGCTTCGACAGTATCCTGAATCTCGAGCTCAAACACATGAGTGCTCCGTACTTTGAGCACCTCTCGCTGATCTTTAATCAGTGTCTCCGGCTCAGCTACTTCACATCGTCCTGGAAGTCAGCGAAAGACATCCCCATCCGGAAACCTGGGTAGGATCCTTCCTCCCCCAAAATTACCGTCCCATCAGCCTTCTCTCAGGATTATCCAAGCTATTCAAAAAAGCTATTCATCACCGGTTACTTGAGTCGAGAAACAGTTTAATTTCCGACGCGGTTTTTCAACTGTACACCAACTGACCCGAGTTTTCAATGTCCTCAGACGGAACAAGTTTGTCTCAAAAGCATCCGCCACGGCCTTACTCGATGTCGAGAAGGCATTTGAAAATGTATGGCACGATGGCCTGGTGTACAAACTACAATGCTACAATCTTCCCAGCTACCTGGTGAGAATCATCAAAAATTACCTGTTGGCAAGGACATTCCGGGTCTCAATCAGCGGAGCGAGTTCCAATGCTCACAATATCGTCGCAGGTGTCCCCCAGGGCAGTATCCTCGGGTTCTGGTTTTCAATCTGTTCACCTCCGACATGCCAGAACCTCCAGAAGGAAGCATTCTGTCTCTGTTCGCAGATGACACCTCCATCGTCTACAAAGGTAGATTGATCAGAGCGCTAGTGGCAACACTCCAACGAGGCCTGGATGCCCTGACAGAGTACCAGCTGGAAGATCTGTATCAACGCGGCGAAGACCCAGGTGATCATTTTCCCCCACACTTAATCCCCTAAACATGTTCTGCCTGGGGCCCTCCTTAGCCGTGCGGTAAGACGCGCGGCTACAAAGCCAGACCATGCTGAGGGTGGCTGGGTTCGATTCCCGGTGCCGGTCTAGGCAATTTTCGGATTGGAAATTGTCTCGACTTCCCTGGGCATAAAAGTATCATCGTGTTAGCCTCATGATATACGAATGCAAAAATGGTAACTTGGCTTAGAAACCTCGCAGTTAATAACTGTGGAAGTGATTAGTGAAGCTGCGAGGCGGCAATGTCCCAGTGGGGGATGTAATGTCAATGAAGAAGAAGAAGATGTTCCGCCTGGGGACTGTAAAATCATCCTCAATGGCACGACTGTGGAATGGGCCAATAAGGCTGACTACCTTGGCTTGACCCTCGTCAGCAAGCCTCTTTTCAGGACGACGGTGACGAAGTGTAACGTCTTGTCGAAACTACTGTATCCTTTAATCAACTGTCGGTCGTCATTGTTCTTGAAAAATAAGCTTGCTGTCTACAAGCAAATCATCCTCCATGTGATCGAATACGGCATGTCGGTCTGGGAGAGCTGCGCTAAAACCCATTACCTCAAACTTCAACGGGTCCAAAACAAATTCCTGATGATGATCCTCAACACCCCTCCCAGGACAAGAACATCCGAAGTCCACCGTCTGGCCGGGATAAAAACCTTACTTGAACGCTTTGGTGAGTGTGAAAATGTTTAGGGCTCCAATTAGGGCGCTAGTTCCAATCTAGATTATTGTAAATATTAGTGTACATAGTAGTTAGGTTATCAAATTTTCCAAAATTATCAATGCCTCCATAAGGTTATTCTGATACATTAGATACTATAAATTACTTTTGAATTCCAACTATGAAATAAAATCAAAGATGAAGGGCCGAGGGGCCAACCACTTGAAATGTTAAAAATGATGTAACAAACAAAAATCAGAAATAAACGAATTTAAGTTTAAAAAAAGGTAGCTGCGCAGGAACTCGCAGGGACCTGCGAAAAATTATTAGCATGGATGGCGTCTAGAGCGTTTTAGCAGCAAACCATTGAGTGGCAGTCAAATGAAGTTTTCTCACAAGATTCTGGCTCTGGTTTTGTTTTTGTTAGTAATTAGAAATGAGCATTATTGGAATAAATCGATTCTATTTCGGTGTACCATTATGTACAAGACAAGATTGAACGAATTTTCCCTTAATCACATCTTTTACACACGTAATCCTACGTCCGTTGTTTCGCGCTAAGAGTCGTCGCCGTAAAATCAACAGCGCGAAACAACGGACACGAATAGGAGCATGGAACGTTTTAACCCTAGCCCAGCAGGGTAAATTGGCACAGCTTGCCAATGAGGCACACCGCATGAAGCTTGAGATCCTGGGACTGAGTGAAGTCCGTTGGCCAAACTTTGGAGAACACAGAATGCCGTCGGGACAAGTTCTGCTATACTCTGGTTTACGAGGTGAACACGCTCCCGGGATAGCGGAGTTGGCTTCCTACTAAGCGCTCATGCACACTCTGCACTTATGAAGTGGGAACCTATAAGTGAAAGGATAATCGATGCCAGATTTAGAACACGGGTCCGAAACCTTACTATAATCCAATGTTATGCGCCAACTGATGCTGCCGATCTGCAAGACAAAGAGAACTTCTACAGTCAACTCAATGCCGTCGTAGATAGAATTCCGAAGGGTGATATCAAGATCTGTTTGGGCGACTTCAATGCGAAGATCGGATCCGACAACTCGAACCATGAGCGCATTATGGGACGCCATGGTCTCGGAGAAATGAGCGAAAACGGAGAGCTGTTCGCAGAATTTGTGGTAATAACGACATGGTGATCGGGGGATCGCTTTTCCCTCATCGACCAGTTCACAAGGTCACGTGTGTCTCCCGTGACGGCTTTACAGAAAATCAAATCGACCACATCTGCATCAGCCGAAAATGGAAACGGAGCCTTCTTGATGTACGGGGTAAAAAGTAGTGCCGATATCGCGTCTGATCATCACCTCCTCATCGGTGAAATACGCCTACGCATTGTGCGGATTCGTCGGCAGGAGGAGAGAGTTGAACGACGACACACGACGACTGGAAGATCTCACGGTGAAACGGTCCTTCGTTGAATAACTGGAGACACGTGCTGCAGATATTCCTTCATCGCCACCAGCGAGAACAATCTGGGCGAACTGCGCACCCAGAGAAAACATCGCCGATGAGACCTGTAGGAACATAGAGAAACGAAGAGAAGCCAAAGCCGCGATAGAGCGATCAAAAACCAGAGGAGCCAAAGTCTTAGCCCGTCAACGATGTGCGGCTCTTGAGAAGGAAGTAAAACGCTCATGTCGACGGGATAAGCCAGCGTGGGCAGACTCTCTGGCCGACGAAGGAGAGAGAGCCGCCTCAACCGGGGACATTCGCCTCCTCTACGATATCTCACGAGGCTTAAGCGGGGCGAAGATAAATGCAACGATGCTTGTGAAAGACGCGAATGATCACTGATCAGTTATTGACCGACCCAACTGACCAGCTGAAACGCTGGTTCGACCACTTTGAACAACTTTTTCATGTGCCAGCCAGGCCATCAGCACCTCGGCATGATCTGCCTAGGATCCGACGTATAACACGCATCAATACCGAAGCTCCATCACTACTAGAGATTCAAACAGCCATCTAAATAATGAAATCGAATAAAGCCTCAGGGGTCGATCGCATATCAGCCGAGATGCTCAAAGCTGACTCCATGACATCCGCTCAACTACTGCATCGTTTATTTCGTAATATCTGGGACACCGCAACTTTCCCGGTCGACTGGATGCAAGATATCTTAGTGATAATGCCCAAAAAAGATGACCTGACTGTATGCGATAACTGGCGAGGCATTATGTTGCTGTATACCATTCTCAAAGTTCTGTGCAAAATTATCCTAGCCTGAATTCAGGAGAAGATCGATGCGACTCTCCGGCGGCAGCAGGCCGGATTCCGTGCCGACAGATCCTGTGTGGACCATATTGTCACGCTCCGCATCATTCTGGAGCAGGTCAACGAATTCCAAGAGTCCCTTTACTTGGTATTCATTGACTACGAAAAAGCTTACGACCGTCTCAATCACGAGAATATGTGGGACGCCTGGAGACGCAAGGAACCCCCAAAATCATCAGCCTCATCGACTAAACGACTTAGAATTGGCTGATGACATTGCACTCCTCGCGTAACGGTGCTCTGATATGCAGAGTAAGTTCAACGACCTTGTCGAGCGCTCCTCCTCGGCAGGTTTAGTCATCAACGTCAACAAAACTAAATCGTTAGATGTAAACACGGTGACTCCTTCCAGTTTCACAGTAGCCGGGCAACCAAAGAATGTTGAAAACTTCCAATATCTTAGTAGCCAAATGGCGTCAGACGGCGGTACCAAGATCGACATAGGCGCACGGATCAAGAAAGCGAGGGCTGCCTTTGCGAGTTTAAGAAATATCTGGAAAAACAGGCAGCTAAGTGAACGCACCAAAATACGAATTTTGAACTCTAACGTGAAATCTGTGCTGTTATACGCTAGCGAAACATGGTGTGTATCAGTGGAGAACACTCAACGGCTGCAGGTGTTCATTAACAGATGCCTGGGGTATATAATTCGGGCCTGGTGGCCTCACAACTGGATCTCAAACAACGAGCTCCATCGTCGTTGTCACCAGAGGCCGATAGCAACAGAAATTCGGGATCGGAAGTGGGGCTGGGTCGGCCACATTCTACGTAGGGGCGGAAACGAAATCTGTAAACAAGCATTAGACTGGAACCCATTGGACATCGCAACAGAGGCAGACCCAGAGGCTCATGGCGGAGAAGCCTCAATAAAGAAATAAAAGAAGTCGACCGAAATCTAACCTGGCAACAGGTTAAAGCGATAGCCGGGCAACGCTCAGGATGGAGATCTTTAAAGTCGGCCCTTTGCACCACCATAAGTAAGTAAATAAATCCTACGTCCAATTAGCGGTCGTGCCTCGGATACATACTTCTGCATACTTTTATTTAGTCTGTTTATTTATCATTTTATTTAAGGAATGATATGCGCAAAAAAAAAACGACGCGACGGTTCTACGAGCGAACTTCCGAGGTTATGCCAATGCATAGAACGAAGTCAAGTTCATATAGTTACCAAGTATTCGAAATACGTGAGCAGTGTATGGTCTTGTGTTATGCTCATACTTTGTGATTTTTCTTCCGTGAGCTGTTTTGCACAATGGATCTCTCGAGCCCACTGGTACATATTATCAAATTCTAACAGCTTCTCTCGTTCCCGAACATGTGAAACAACTTGAAATGTTCTCAACCAAAAAGAACCTCTGATGTAAAAAGTCGTCATCCACCAGCGTACTTACATTCGTCATCTGCTCATAGTAGGGTGGAACGAAATTCTTAACTTTCCAGCAGTGCTCACTGACCGAATCCAATAAGGCCGATACAAATATTTAAAAACAATTATGTCTCCCCCCCCCTCCACGGATTTTTTCGCTCAAAAATAATATTTTAGGGTGGCAACAAAAAAAATCGGATAATTTTGAGGATTTTCAAGACATTCTTTAACAAACCCGCGGATTTTTTGTTATTTTTTTTCATTTTAATATTTGTTTTTTATTATCCCCCATTGACTTTCCGGCAGGCGGGTGCTAAGCTGTCAAATTTTTGTTGCCACCAATCGAGCGAATGCCGACGGCACTAACACCAAGCCGTAGTCTATGAAAAATAAACACTGCAGTGAGTGAGAATGTTCTGAAACGCACAAAGTTTGGATAATGCAAGAAACAACTGTTTCTGCTCACCACAGAGTTTCTTCTACCAACATAATTATTTATCTGCATATTTCACGTAAGGAATAAAGTGAAAACACTACATATTTACGGGTTTGGTGTATTTTTGTTCGTTGCGATCTTTAATTTATATGTGCTTCCGACACCACTCTCTCTTGTAAAAACGGTAAACAATACAAATTTTTACAAATACCACCACAATTTATAATAGTATATGAGCATTTTGACATTGGAGTATAAATTTATGCGCCAAAAAAGAGGGTACTGTCATACTTGCCAAACTCCATATGAAAAAAAAATCCGTTGTCCCCCCTCTGCTTTCCGGAGACCAGTCGGACACTTCTTAAATTAAATATTTGTAAAGGCCTAGTTGGAAGTATCGCAGATGGTCGCCACATCAGCATGCTGACAAATTTAGAGGATATTTTGGAATACAAGATATCCAGCTTTTGGCTAATTTACAATCCAGCTCAATCAAAGTTTATTGTCTAATTATCAGAATACTGTTCTAAACCTCTATGGTAGGGGAAACGTAATATGCATCTCCGGTACAAAACGACCCTTTGGGATTTTTGACGATTTTTTCGGCAGTCGTTCCAAAGTTTTTCAACAGCGCATGCACTTTGGATCGTGAACTACCAATTCAGCAGTAAACATTCTTGAAAATAGGTCTGAGACACCGCTAAAAACGTCAAAAGGTCGTTTTGCCCCGGGAGTTTACTTTACCACGTAATTCGAAACATGTATTGGATAAAGCGTGTCGGATACCCTTTGGAGAGACCAGACAAGAAGCGACATTCTTGTAAGTACTGTGGAGGAGGACATTGGGAAAAGCATTCGTCTTATCAGTATTTGCAGAAAGCATGGTAGA
The DNA here is from genome assembly GCF_024139115.2 of Armigeres subalbatus. NCBI lineage: Eukaryota > Metazoa > Arthropoda > Insecta > Diptera > Culicidae > Armigeres > Armigeres subalbatus. The sequence goes on from NC_085140.1 coordinate 99,413,968, forward strand.
TGCCATTCGCAACATATATCGCACAAATGAGCATAGCTGTCAAGCATAAATAATAATTATTCTACTTAAAAATCCCAATGCAGTCGCACCCTAAGCGTAACTCATTCATAGTTTGTTCATTGCATACGTAAAGATTGACGGAAAATATTTTCAACCAACAATTCGTGGCGACGACATATGGTGTTAAGTTTTCCGCCAAGAATCACGTTGTACACATTGTCCAAACACGTGAGCTATAATTTGCTAACTTGTTGAGTTGATGGAGTGTTTGTACACAACGAATCGCTTTTAGTGTAGCCAGCTGATGTCTAAATGTGACTGGTTTGGCTGGAATAGTGTGCCCTCCGATCAAAGACCAACTTCCGGCTGGCAAAACTTCAAATGACGTACCACACCGATGCAGGGCTTGATGCAGTTAGCACCTGAATGGTTTTGTGCGAAAATGGGCTCGTTGAAAATCGAAAGGTCAAGTGGCTTCACTCTAGTTAATAAAACGGCGGTACAAATATTTTTCATTACACATTTTATTCATCGCTCTATAAATTACAACTTTTTTATTCTTCTTTCATTCATGCTGGAACTTATTTGTTTGTCCTGAGAGTCGCATTCTTTGCTTCATTCATCATTCGGTCAGCCAGGTCGGATACATTGTCGCAGTTCAACTGCTTTTCAATGCTATGGTGAGGAGTTGAAGGAAATGTATGCGGAGAAGGCATCTAACACTGGCTGTAAAAGATAGCACAGCTAAAAGACATTTCCGTGACGAAACGTTCCTTGAGCTATAGAGGTTGAAATTTATCGTCAAGACCATTTGTTTAGTAGGTATGTGGTGAAAACTGAATCTGGTGCACATATATCGCACCGAATGATAGATGTTAATTTTGATACACTTGTTTGTCTGTGCTGAGGGCACCAACAATGAGTAATTGCACTTTCATTTCACGCTTCTGTTTGCCCTGTGTTTCAAGTTAGGATCTCTTCAATAGTAGGATGACGACAACAGCGTGGCGTAGTATCTTGCTGGTGCGGCCGCTGCCACTGGAACCAGTGGGGCAGCATCGTATTCCGTTATCCTGCTGATGCCAGGGGATCCTCCAGATACTCTTTCAGATGCCAGGTATGATGGATAGGTTAATTGTAAAGGTGTTTGTTGCTCAGGTGCGACATAATTGGGAAAGCTTGTGGCGTAGATGATTTCACCAGCCGGAGTCAGGAACGTTGAAACTGGTGTTGCCGAGGCATAAGCCAATAATACGCTAGAGATGATAAACTGAAATAGGTAGGAAGTAAAAAGAATATAAGTGAAAAGATTTTGAATGTAACTATATACTAAATTATTTGGATAAATGTAAATTGTTTTTCCGAATTTTAGGATCCTCTAATGATCCTAACAGAAACCAAAGATTGCACAGATTGGTTTTCGGGAAAATATTTAGAATTTCTGAATATTAGTGATGCCCTGAATTCTATTTACAGACCTCTAGGAAACATTAAAAGGTCCAAGGAAGCTTAATGAGTCAGTTTTATAACATTTTTATTATTAAATATCTTGACAGTGCATATGCACAGCACATGCTTCGAAATGATCGTACATCCGAGTTTCCGAATAATATGCAATTAACTTTTTTCATATTTCTATGTGAAATAATGTTATGAGCTTATTCTCATAAGTCGAGTTATTGCTAGTCCGATGAAGACTATTCCTTGATGGTAATTTTACATATACGTATGTCCTCAAAAGTAAGAGTATCTGATGGATGACTATGCAATTTTGCAATTGACTCTGTAACTGAGCTACGAAGGATCTCCGTCGCTTAAAAGTACCAGTCTAGCGTACTGAGGGTCATGGGTTCGAGTCCCATCGAAGGATAGTGGTTACCTCCAATACATTTTTCACATTCACATTCACAGTTCCACATAATGTACGTATGAAGTTTTATTTTTTCGGAAATTTCGGAACAAAATTGATCCAAATGAAGTTATGGCCAGATAGATTTGGATGGGGTTCGGACTGAAACTTAGGTTAAATCCGGGGGAGATGCTGCGTCGGTATAGATGCCGCACTTTAGAGATCTGGTAGAACAGACTTGATTTATTGACGCAAATGTATGTGAGAGGGTGTCTTTTGTAGCGAAAACAAAAACGTAAGTAGTACCGTGGGGCATCGAAATCCGTACACTTAAGCACCTTAGTACATGAAAAAGTCATTAGAAAACAGGAATCGAACGTAAATAAAACGTTTGTTATTGGCAAAGGAGCATGAAGGCTTCTACTTTTGAAGTGTTTCACATTTACTCATTAAAAACGTCAAAAAACATGATAAAATAATGAATAAAATCAATTACTCCTGACTCGAAATCCGTCCACCGTGGACGGATTTCGAATCAAAGGATCAAAATCCGTACAGCTATTTTTAAACTAAATATATGAATTGAAGCATTCTGATTGACTAAACTACCACTGTAAATAGTTCGAAACGCACCTTGAGAAGCGATCCCTTCGATTTGATTCCGCTTATCTTATGTAATGATTCGCAATTAGCAATTAAAACACAATTACTTTTGGTGCAATTATGCTCTACACGAAAACAAAATGGCGGCCTAAACTCCGCGTTTGGTGGGTGGCGATTTGTTTTTGATTTTTGTTGTTTTAATTCCAAAGCCTTCTTTCCATTACTATGCCGTAAAAGCTTACTGCCAAGTATCTGAACAGGATAAGATAAATTATTTCTTCATTAATCACCTTCAACCCTCTTAAATTTATTGATATCTCATGAGGTGGACGGATTTCGGTGCTGTACGGATTTCGGTCCCGCACGGTAACTGCTCATTCTTATCAGCCAAAAAAGTAATATGACGGTTAAATACATTTATTAACGCCGCGGAGGCCGTAGAACTTCTAACGTTATTTTTAATAAATATGTTTTCACGTCACGTTTCCGAGTTCAGCAATAAGCATTAATAAAAATTAAGAGGAAGGGGATCATCTGACTTCTCTGTGTCTTTCAAAAGGATTCAAAACCTGCCAAAGCGCGAAAAAAATAGAAGGAAGCTGGAGACTGCAGATATTCCTTCCCACTCTAACATTTAAAATAATGTTTCTCCTATAGAACTGAGTAAGGTCCATGATCCATGGTGACCTTTAGCCCAAAAAGGGAATTTGCTGACAGATAAGACCGAGGTGGCTGCCAGATAGAAGCAACGATTGTACGACAATTCCCCGAATGCAATTTCCCCGAATGCAATTTCCTCGAATGACAATTCCCCGAAAGACACAATTCCCCGAATGTAACATTCCCCCGAATGCTTCTCTCTTCTTTTTGAGTGTGGCACAAAGCGATTGTAGGATTTCTGATCCGGAGGTTGCGAGTTCGATTCCCGGCTCGGCTTAAGATGCTTCAGGATGGAAAGCATTTTCGGCTCCTTGAGCGCAGTGGGTCCGTCCACTGCACTTGCCACACAAAACATTCATGCAACTGGCAGGCACGGGAAAGCTTTCAATAACTGTGGAAATGCTAGTAGAACACTAAGTTGAAAAACAGTAAAAGTCGAAGTGAAGATATATTGCCTTCTTTAAATGTATGAGTTTCCTTGGTATGATTAATTCATCTGCCCGGTTTAAAGCAAAAGGAAGTAATAAGGGGCCATGCACAAAGTACGTCACTCTCCTAGGGTGGAAAGGGGCTCCGAGCAGCGTGACGACTCATACAAAAAATTTAGAGGTTTAATATAAAAAGTGTGACCAAGGGGGTGGAGGAGGGGGTTGAAAATAGCCAAATTTTGCGTGACGCACTTTATGGATCTTCCCTAATGTCTTCCTCAAATGAACACATTTGCCTGGTATAAGGCAAAGAGAATAGATAGTCCCTTTTTTAAGGGCAAGCATCACAGAATCCAAAACTAAATTCACTCACGTTTCCAAGGACACACTACTCAATACGGAGGCAGCGGACAACTTTTGTTTTAATTATTTCAGCTTTGCTGCATCGAAGCATGCGTGGAATAATGAAAATGTGCATAGCATAGTTACGGCGTACTTCGTAGATTGGACACTAGTGACACTCATTTTTTTTTAAATCTTTATTCAGATTGCTCTCAGAAATCAAGGAGGGTGTGATCCTTGATTTCAATCTAGGATAAAAATCACGAAAGCATGAGGATTACTACTCCTGGTCACGCCCATCTTCACCCACGGATATTGGATCTTTAAACGCTGTTTATTTTTCGGACGCATACAGCATGAGGATTACTACTCCTGGTCACGCCCATCTTCACCCACGGATATTGGATCTTTAAACGCTGTTTATTTTTCGGACGCATACAGTCGATTGCCAAGATGTGTTTGCCAGAGGTACTATGTTTTCGGGGAATTGTTCCATTCGGGGAAATGTCATTCGGGGAATTGGTTTTCTGGGAATGATTGTACGACAATTCCCCGAAAACCAGTTCCCCGAATGCAATTTCCCCGAATGTAATTAACCCGAATTTAACAATTCACCGAATGCAATTTCCCCGAATGTAACAATTCCCCGAATGTAACATTTCACCGAATGAATCATTTCCCCGAAAATATAGTGTCTCCTGCAATCGCATTATTGCAGTCGAGTGTATGCGTCCGAGAATAGCGGTGTTCGAAGATACTTTCAAGTGTGTATTATTGGAGATTATCAGCTTCCAAGATGTGTTGTTGAATTATAAAGATATCAGAGTACAGTGTTACCAAGTAAGCTTTTGTACTAATTTAGTCGAAAAACAGCAGCATTTCCTTATAATAGAATCTCGAACTACAATTCCGATTGAAAGCGTTTTGGTAAATATTTTTCTATCTTTAAAATCAAACTCCTGTCCTGTATTTTCTTAAGAAGTATAAAGCAATAATGGATGTGAATCCTAAAAACCATTTTTGATGCTGAACATAATATTATAAATTTAAAAAAACACCTAAATGAAGTACAAAAAAAATCCTAGAAACAAAAATAATGCGTTTGCTCGGTATGGTGCAGTGGTGAATGTGATTCCTTCTTTTAAAAATAATGCATCTGCCCAGGACAACTCAATGGTAAATATGTCCCTTCTTTAGAATTGGGTGTTTACCCAAAATAATGAATGTTATTTTCTTTAATAAGCTGTATCTGCCCGGAATAAGATAATGAGGGATGTGATCCATTCTTTAAAAGAATGCATTTTCACTAAATAAGGAAATGGTATATGTGATCCCTTCTTCAGAAATAGGCGTTAGCTCGAAGTACGGCAAAGGTAGTTTTCCTTTTTAGTATAAGGAAAAAATATGTGAGATCCCTTCTTAACCCTTAAAGGCGCAAGGCGATTTTTTTTAAAATCATCGAAAATTTTTAACAATTGTTTTTAACAATGTGACTTAAAATGCGTTTTAACAGACTTGTAATAAGTATATCAGAAAGTTCTTAAGCATCCGAAATTAGAAATTTGTACGGTAAAAATTAGCGACGATGGACAAGCTGTGGAGCCACCTTCACTAGATCAGGTAACATCCAGAAAAATCGAAGGGAGTGACACTGGACTCTCAGTGTTTATGGACTCTAGGGATGAGCATGTAGATTTAATTGTACTGCGCCTCCAAGGAGTAGACGGGAAACCTGTCTCATTGGGCTCACTTCACGAAAAAGAAGTCTGTCTATCGTTTCGTTGGAAGAAACATCGACTCAGCTTTTCCTGAAGGCGGAGGTAGAACGTAAGCACGGAAAATGAGGAACCAAAACCATTTCGAGAAGCTGCAAAAAATGGAAAAGCTAGATGACAGTTCAGCGGTTCAGGTCATCCCCCAATCGAGTTATGTGTGTGATCTCCCAATATTCTGTAGTAAGTGTAACAGCAATCAGCACGGCATCTCTAGCCGGGCCTGTCAGCAACATGGCGGAGAACAACGTTCATCGAATCAAAATCGACTACAGTTGTATATACCCGGAGGCCAGAAGAATCCTCCAATAGGAGAAAATGGCAGAGGGTCCAACGCCGAAGTCACGCAGAACAATCAAACCCCCGCAAGTCTACCGACTCAGCCGACAACAGTAGCAGAAGATGTTTCCGCTCTGCTGCAAGAGATGAGAGCTATGCGCTCGGAGCTGGAATCCCTCCGTCTCGAAGTTCAAACCCTAAGGATCGAGAATGACCTTCTCAAAAGGCAACGAGACAGTATAGCTGTTTTCCCCCAGAGCCGCGATTCACCCCAAACCGATTTTTCTCTCTCTACCGTTCAACCGTCTAAGTCATTGTCTAGCATTTCTACATCTGTCTCCCAACGTCCTCCCCGCTACCCAGACCTAGCAAAATAAAAACGCCAACACTTCCAAGATCTCCCCAGGTCAGGGCGACTTCCATTTCCCCCAACCAAAAGCATCTAACAGAGACCTAACCATCGCTTAAACTACCACCCGTAACGCCAGCGTTGGCTCTAGAGATTCCAACAATCCGAAACGGAATCTTACGAACACTTCACCAGACACTAGAGGCCCCAGAAATACCTCAAAAACCCAGCCTATGGTCAACAAGAAGAGTGGCGGTTCTTTTGCCAAACATTAACCACGTTTTCAATACATACGCAAACACCCACCAGCCTGTTGCCTCCAACGTGCAAAAAACAACACACACTGCTACAACCCATGAGCCGTTGCCTGATCCAGACAGTCGCCTCAGGACCGAACACCATACTCCAACCGGACCTTTGGACGGACCCCGGCGTTTGAGGATGGCATTGGACGAACAAATCATCCACGGTGCCCTGGGGAGTCGGGGCGCCGGTAGACCAGACGTCAAGACCAGACGTCAGTGCGCACGTCTTTCCCACACCGGAACTAAGGAACATACCCCGGCGCAGGGAGATTGACGGAAGAGAGACGCTTTATCCCCTGCGAGCAATCTAGCAAGGGCAAGGCTCCAAGACGCTGTTTCTTCGCAGGGCTCCGTGAGAAGCAAGCGGACGACGGGGGACGCACGCCACCGAGTAGCAGCAAGCTGGTCAACCAAGACCATGAAGAAGTTAGTAAGGATGCTATGAAAATGTTCTGCGAGTGATAGGTCCTACCACTGCCAGCATGTCACCAAATCCAATCCAGCTCCTTATGTCAGCCCTGTATACGGGTCTAGAGATTACCCAGGCTCGACCACCCAAGACACTCCCGTCTACAACAGTTCCGGATACCTCCGAGGATATCCACTCCGAATTTTAAAGCGCTTTCTTCCCTTCTGTATACAACATCATCATCGCCCCTACCTGCGTCGGGTACGGATCTAGTAAACACTTCTGCCTCTTTTCCGACCCCTATGCTTCCACTAGAGGTCAAACGGAATCCTCCGGGAGATCCTTTTTGACGTCCTTCAGTTTCGTGAAGACTTCCCAGTCGTTGGAGTCCGTCTCCGAGGTAGCATTCCTGTTAGTATTGTGAATGTCTTCCTCCCCTGCCCTACTATGAGTGCCGATCGGTCATCCAAGACACCAAAAAGAATCAGTGGGATTCCCTTGACTCCACCAATTCGGTCCAATCCACCGCCGAATTATGTAGGGAAACTCTATGCGTTAAGTGGCAAGCGTAGATCTTCCCCCATCCACATCGATTCGCAAGACCGTACTATTTCCGATTCGCCGGATGTGGCTAATGCACTCGGGGAGTATTTTGCAACACTCGCAGCCTCTCAGCGGCTACCCAGCTGATTTTCAAAGGGCCATAGCCACTAGGGCTCTGACGCTGCAGAACTTTCGAGTCCCCCGGACTTGCTAAGTTCTCCAATAAATCAGCCGTTTTCAATCGCCGAGCTTTTCTTCACTCCTTGCAGAAGCAAGGGGTCCGCATAGACTACTTCCCCCTACCGTCAAAATAGTATTCCTCGATCTGGTAAATCAAGCCTGGATCAATCAAACTTTTCCCAGCGAGTGGCGCCTCAGCAACGTTATTCCGATACCTAAAAACAGTATCTCCTCCCGCGACGCCACTGATTAGCGGCCTATGGTCAACCGTAGGCTGCGAGAAAAGCATGAGTTTTTGAGTTTGACTACACTGGTGGACTGGGGTTCCACTGGTAACATCCTAGCTTTTGTGCACAGCTTCCTCAGCCGCTGGTTCTTCCGGGTCTTTATCGGCATTTCCGCCTCCAGAACCTTCCCAAAGGAGTCTGAGGTCCAGAAGGGGTCTGTTCCGGCAGTAACCCTGTTTCTGGTTGCCATGAATGGAGTCTTCAAGCCTCCCCAAGAACATCTACAGCTTCGTATATGCGGACGACATCCTGCTTGTGGAAGTCGGAGACACTCCGGCGCGAACGCACCATGTCGGCCGGAAAAAACTTCCGCGGGCATGTGTGCAATGGACGGCATCGTCTATCTGGCCCTAGTCTCAAGATAAATGGGCAGCCGAACCCAAACCGGAAATTCGTCAATGTCCTTGGAGTCTCCATTGACCGAGGACTGACCTTCGACCCGTGGAGACCGCGTAAGACGGACAACAGGGCTCTCGATATCGTATCGGCCAAGCGCTGAATTGACAGCTGTTCGGACTGGAACGGACTTGTGTAGCACGTTGTGATCGGTCACCGAGTTGCTAAACACCGAGCTTAGGGACCATGAGTATCGATACACTGACGATTCCCTTACGAGAGAAGGGGTCGGCTTATGCGTTACTGGGAGGAATCTAACGGTCTCGGACACTCTTCCTAAACAATATAGCTTTTTCTCGGTGGAAACCGCAGCTCTGTTGATTGCCGCTATTTCCCCTTTCGACAAATCAGTCCTAGTTCTGACTGATTCCGCCAGTACCATCGCTGCGCTACAAAGCGACCACCCGAAACACCCATGGATCTAGGCCATGCTCGTTTGCGAAGAACAGTCGACAATCGTTGCCTGGATTCCCGGGCACTGTGGGGTGCCAGGGAACGTCACTGCAGACATTCTGGCTGGAATCGGTCACCAAGCCCGGCGTTTCACAAATTCGGTTCCCTCGGCTGACGTCAAAGCCTGAATCAAAAAGGTCGTCAGCCAGGATTGGAAAAACCAATGGGCTGCTTCCAGAACCATGCAATTGCGGAAGACCGAGGGATCCACGGCACCCTGGAACGACATGCCCAGTCTCAAGAACCAGTAAGTCATCTCCCGCCTCCGCACCGGCCACACCCGATTCTTACATAATTTCGGTGGAAGGCCCTTTCGTACCGTTTGTGACATCTGCGAAGTACAAAACTCAGTGGAACATGTGATCTGCCGATGTCCAAAGTTTGACATTCCTCGCTCCAATTACGGAATACTAACAAACATACGAGATGCCTTAGCTGACGATACCGCTAGCCTATCTGTCCTCATCTGCTTCCTCAAAGATGGAGGACTGCAGCACCAGATTTAGATCCAGCTTGGACTTTCCGGGCACCCCAACCCGGCTATAAGTCCCACCCACGGAGGTGTGCCAGTCCTTCGCTCTGAAAAGTTTCCCCTTTCAGTCGGTTTTATGCGCTATGGTTGGATTTTCTATCTGGCTGCAGCGATTGAACTCCGGAGAACAGCGCGACTAAACAATTGGAATTTTGGACATCCGTAAAGCCACAGTTGGCCACCCCGCCAAAGTTTAGCGGTGGAGACTCCCACCGCGGAATACCATGATTGATCCCAAGTAACATTTAAAGTTTTTTAACGCTTTTGAAGACCATAATCCACCCTACAAGAGTGTAATAAAACCAGTATAAAATCAAAATGTTACTAGGGATGTCCTGTTTTGTCGACCAGCTTATTTTTAAGAACCAACCAAGTTTTTACCGTTTTTTAAAGTGTGTAGTTATAATTTTCTTTGTTAATTATTATGTATTGTATTCTCTGCTTGCGGAAGGTCCCTAGGTTGGGCCTGAGAATAGCTGCTTTCACCGCCCACCCTTGCCAGTTGCTCCCTTAGCGCTGGCAATATTATGACAAGTGAAGAACTGAAGTAATTTCAAAATTCACAGAAAAAAAAGATTCACATGATGTATCTACCAAAACACTTCTTAAACTAATCACTGGTCAAGTATGTTAATATCAAACAATATTGTACTCACGTAGTTCAGCATTTTGCAATAACACGAAAATATTCGATCTCTGTATCCGTAACGTGATCTTTCCGCACTATGACTGTCAACACGTACTGGACTCACCGATGCTTAAATACTCATGGCAAGACAACATCTGCCGTTCTATCGAGATTCTAATTTCTCCAGAGATCGACTCGAGAAAAAAAAAAAATCATAAACCAGATCACTGGACCGGATTGTCCCATTCGAGATCGACCAACGACCAATAACCATATTTACGTTCCACGCTAGAAAATTCCTGTTATGCGTTGCAAAAATGTCCGGAGACAGTGGAAAAGTGCAGTTCCCTGGTGATTGCATTAGCATCCCGGCACTCGACACAGCCCGAGAATGCGGTTGGATTGATGTTCTTTGCGTTGCATAAGATTGCGATAGCACGATAAATGGTTCTGTTGAAAAATGGTTAACACAGTTATCTAACGAAAGAAATCTCCGTACCGCCACATGGGGTGTTGTTCTAACATAATATGAGCAAATAATTGGCATCCCATGTGATCAGTGTTTCACGTTGTAATCACTACTGGGAGCGAGACCGGTTGGTGCTGGCTGGGATTGGACTTGACCATGAAATGGGCTTATAGAGTACTGACTTGGGTCCACCTCCTGCACTGCTGTCCGAATGGATGCGAATGGATGCGATGGAAAGAAAGTGAACCACGATGCTGATGCACCGCAAATGCGATTAATATATCAATTATTATGGTAGTGTTCTTTTGATGTATGTGCATAATTATCAGAATGGTGGAACATCTTTCTGCAATCGTTCTAAACTTTCTTCTCACGGTACAAACATTCTGGTTTTTCTTGATTGAAGATTGCACATTTTTCAAGAATGTTTTAATAGGTTAAATGTGGCGATTTTGCGCATCATCATACGAGAAGCGACTTCAGGTAAAGGTTGATACATTTTGATTAGTGCAACATCGCAGCACATTCCATCATTCATCGCTACTTGTTGTCTACCTATCAGGTGAACACTCAATGGCAAAGATTTCCGCCGAATGCATCGATGCTATCACAGGCATTGATTTTGTTGTTGGTTTTATTTTTAAAATCTCAAATGAATTCCACGAGCCTTATACTGCTCATTGGTACGCTCTCAACTCGAATTTGCTTCTGCTGTCTGGAATCCATATCAAGCTGTTTGGACTGCTCGGTCTGAAGCTGTACAACGCAAGCTCGTACGATATGCCCTGCGCCATCTCCCATGGACGGACCCGCTGAATTTACCACCGTATGCTGATCGCTGTAATCTGCTGGGGCTAGATACTCTTGATAAGCGGAGAAACGTGGCGCAAGCCGTTTCCATCGCCTAACTTCTGTTATCAGAGTACGACGTGCCAGATTTGTTGGCAAAAATCCATTGTATGCACCTTCACGATCCCTTCGACCTCGAGATTTGCTTTCCGAAGAAAGGATTATTAACTAAATCGAGCGTATGATCTTTAGCTTTCTTAATAAACTTACTTGATATTTGATGAGCTACAGCTCTTCGATGAACCTACGCCAAAAAGAATATCCTTCTCCACTAGACTCGATCCTGGGCCAATCGCTTCCAGTCGCCATGAACGTTGAGCGCCTCAGGTCCTCTTCAACTGCAAAAAGCCATCGTGTACGCGGCCTTCCACGAAGCCCACCGTAGTCTACCCTGTTGTAAAAGCTTTGCAATATCCATCCCGTAATGTATTGGCCCTCCTTAGCCGTGCGGTAAGATGCGCGGCTACAAAGCAAGACCATGCTGAGGGTGGCTGGGTTCGATTCCCGGTGCCGGTCTAGGCAATTTTCGGATTGGAAATTGTCTCGACTTCCCTGGGCATAAAAAGTATCATCGTGTTAGCCTCATGATATACGAATGCAAAAATGGTAACTTGGCTTAGAAACCTCGCAGTTAATAACTGTGGAAGTGTTTAATGAACACTAAGCTGTGAGGCGGCTCTGTCCCAGTGTGGGGATGTAATGCCAAAAAGAATAAGAAGAAGAAGAATGTATTGAAGGTAACCACTTCCCCTTCGATAGGACTCGAACCCACGACCCTCAGTACGCTAGACTGTTGCTTTAACCAACTAAACTACGAAGGACCTCCGTCGGCCTTCGCAACCTAGAGGTCCTTAGTAGCTTAGTTGGCTAAAGCACCAGTCTAGCGTACTGAGGGTCGTGGGTTCGAGTCCCATCGAAGGGTTACCTCCAATACATTTATCAAATCAGTATCTTCCACATAAATGTACATATTCACATACATATGAGTTTTCAGAACATTGTAAATCAAGATAAAGTGTTAAATATATTTATTTAATTTATTTTAGTTAGGGGAACTGTCCCGATCTCCATCTCACTGAACATATATTCATCTCATCGCAAAACAAACAAATACAGCACCAATTGTGGTGCTTCTTTTTGTCAGTAGTGAGCACACTGAAAAAAAACACAAAAATAAGAAACAAATTAAATTGCTTTCCATTGCATTGCTTTGTTTTTTGTGGGATGAATATTGGAGCCATGGGATGAATTCCAGGAGCAGTTCCCCTACATAATCTTTAAGATATTCTGGTTGCCGCTGCTTTCTTGTAATACGGTTACGTATCGGGCCATTTCTCGTGGAGTTCTTTGACTCGGTAGGGGTTTCAGTTTTGTGCGTATCTTGATTAGAAGCAGAAGGTTCCGGTTTTGCATCTACTAAATGGTCTCGTTGAATGGACTGCTGGAAATAAAGATCTTTACATGGTTAACGTGTCTGTCAAATTCCACCCCAGTGGAGATATTTTTCAATGTTAAGCGAGTTACACTTTTCTTCGGTACAACATGAGGTTGTGAGCCAAAGGTGGGAGTAAGCCTTCTTCTTCTTCTTCTTATTGGCATTACATCCCCACACTGGGACAGAGCCGCCTCGCAGCTTAGTGTTCATTAAGCACTTCCACAGTTATTAACTGCGAGGTTTCTAAGCCAAGTTTACCATTTTTGCATTCGTATATCATGAGGCTAACACGATGATACTTTTATGCCCAGGGAAGTCGAGACAATTTCCAATCCGAAAATTGCCTAGACCGGCACCGGGAATCGAACCCAGCCACCCTCAGCATGGTCTTGCTTTGTAGCCACGCGTCTTACCGCACGGCTAAGGAGTAAGCCTATTTCGTTTGATTACATTCTCGACTATCACATGGTCAACGACATCGGCGGTAGAACTTTTTGTTTTCCTCTTATGATCTCTATAAATCCTCCCATTCTCCTTTTCTTTTCTATCTGCATCTGCAACTTCTTTCCTGATTTCGTGCCTTCCGTTGCAACACATTTGAAACAATACCGGAGCTGCCGATAGACCAAAAACAAGGATTTCATTTTCATTTATTTAGTCTACATCTAAACAGCTAACACTGAATCAACAATTTGACGCCACAATACACGGCTCGAGGCCGCATCTCTCCATCCTCGAATACGCCCCACGCTCGCCAAGTCGTTTTGCACATGTTCTGCCCATCTCGCTCGCTGGTCTCGTACCTGCCGGATCGGAAGCGAACACCATCTTTGCAGGGTTGCTGTCCGGCATTCTTGCAACATGTCCTGCCCATCGTACCTTTCCGGCTTTAGCTACCTTCTGGATACTGGGTTCGCCGTAGACTTGGGCGAGCTCATGGTTCATTCTTCGCCGCCACACACCGTCTTCCTACACACCGCCAAAGATGGTCCTAAGCATCCGTCTCTCGAATACTCCGAGTGCTTGCAAGTCCTCCTCGAGCATTGTCCATGTTTTATGTCCGTAGAGGACAACCGGTCTTATTAGCGTCTTGTACATGACACATGTCATCCGGATATGATTCTAGTGATATTGGCTAACACTAAGGCAGTTCTGTGGCCCTTCAGGGAGATTTCGGAGGCATTAAAATTGAACATTTTCAAAATACTACAAACTATAGCAGTATGAGTATCAACGTTTTGCAAGACAAGTGGGATTGTGACATCCAAATATATATCTGGGGATATTGGCCACAATCTGTTCACAGTGTGATATTTTGAAAATAATCTATTCTGATCAGGGGGATAAGGCGGAGCACTGAATCCCTACCCCAACATGTGCGACATCTGGATTTGGTTCTAAACTGTAAACAACAGTGTTAATTCTCTACCATATTTTTGTTATGGCGAGGCAATTTTTATGCACACTTTTGTTTTCGATATTTTAACAAAATTAAACACTCAATCATGCAGCATTATAACGATGTGGTATGCTTGAGATACCTGCTTGATTATAGGGACTCGAAAAAGAATTTATTTGCAGTAAATAACCGAATATAAAAATGTTCGCATTAACGATTGCGCCCTAACACCGGTTCTAAGCTTCGATGCAGAGTACACGAGCTTTGTTCGCCAGTGACAGGCGTATGAGGCCCTTGATTCTGATGCTTTCTTCATAGCACTTCTGCACTTCACAGAACCTCAGAACTGACCTCAGGATGACCAGTATCCGCAGAATCATATCTGGATGGCCTGACTCCACTTGCCTTGCAAAATACTGAAGTTTGAAACCCATACCCGATCAATAATGCATAACAAAATTATAACACGGGGAGTTATTTATTTCAGAAAAATATTGTATCGAAATGAGTTATAAATTTGACTGGTTAGGTGTTAAAATAACAAAAAATATATCAAAAATCCCTCTAGCCGCAATTAAAACAATTGAAACAGATGCTGATGTCATATTAGAAATAAGGAGACAGTACTCGTCGATAGAAAATCCTTCCGCACGCGATGGCATATGAGCAAGTCAAACCACCTTCCTTTTGCCAGTGGAGATATATCAGCTTCCACACTGATATTCTTCCCTCCCCCTTCATACGGGAGTTTGGCAGAAGGAAGGTCGTGGGATATGTGCCATCACAAATATTGCCCTCCGCTCGCTTTCAAATCAACTTCTATAAAAAACATTCTTCATGCCTGCCGTATCCTAACGGAACTATCAATTCTACACTTTCGCCTCTAATTCTATCATGAACATGTACGTCCAAGTTTGGAAGATGATATTAGCATTTCCATATCATTATAACTAAAACAGAGATTAATATCTTCATATCAACATTATAACAAACGTTGATATAATTATTTGGTATAAAAATCTACTTTCAAGGTAATTGCCTACATTATGGATGCAAATCTGGTACACTACAACGATGGATTTCATCCATAATGTAGGCAATCAACTTTGTTTCAGCTATTAATATCGAACATGGGTTCAAGTGGTGATTCAAGGTGGTGATTACCTCCAATTTTGTTTCCAATATCTACGAAAAATTTAGGCACTTATTTTCGGTACATAATGTTTATTAAAAAAAATGTAGCGGCTTTATTGAAGATCTTAAATTAAATTTTCAAATTTATGCTAAATAAAAACAATCGAATGTGCCAAAAAAAACTAAAATGCACACAATTATGGGTTATTTTTCTTTACTAGCGATACTTTCACCAAAAAATTGATTTCTCTGGTACATATAGCGGAAATTATTAGTTGACGGACATAAACCCGTTTTCTGGTGAAATGGAGATCTTGACTTGGAGCTGGAGAGTGAGAACATAAACTTGCACTATGATTGAAAGATTTAGCTAACTGTAGTTAGGTTTGACAGCTTTAGCAGTAAAAAAAATATCAATACAACAGCGTAGTCCATCAGGCGATTTAATTTTTTCGGCACGATGCTAATTTATTTTAAGCTGTAGGTTGGCGACAATACAGTGAGGAAAATTCGTTTAAACGCAGCGCCATATTTGATTGTTTAACGGAAAGTAAACACAAAAAATGATTAAATGTGATTACATGTGGTCGGAGAATATTACATTAACTCATTCCTTCGTCCACAACCAGTACTTTCTGGCAAAACTCAATCTTGCTTGGATATGAGCTGGGGTGAGATTTGCCTTTTTCGCCTTTTTGGTGTATTTCAAGTGACCACTTCCACGCAATATTTGTGCAACACGTTTGTTTGTGATTGGTAGAAGATCGCAGCAAGCCATGCTCGCGGATGGTTGGTTTTGAATTTGCTGTCACGTTTTCGTTCGTTCGCGCAAGAAACAGATTCGGCTGATGTTTATATTTTGCATATACCAGAAAAGTGTTTTGAAGTTTGGAATTTACCTTTAATAAAGTGTATTTCTTAATTGAGTGCGCGAAGTCGTTTGTGTATATGGGGATGTTTTGGTGAAATAAGTGTGGCTGTGTGGTAATACCAGTGATATATGGTTATTTATCCATTATTTATCGAATTACTCCGTATAGCTTTGAAAGAGTGAAGTAAATTGTTCGTGGAAGTGATTGGATCAATTCAATATGTTTTTATATGATTCCAAAATTAAATGCGTGCTGGATTAAAAAAAATCCGGAAGTTTGTTTATGGATCCATTATCCAGTTGATAATGGTAGCATAAACAGGCGGGGCTTATTGCTAGTGAAAGTGACCTCGGACTGGACGTGAGTTACCAGGCAGTCTGAAATGGGTCTCTGGAGCTGCAGTAGAGCTAGCACCTTCTAACTCCCGGGCTAAAGCTGACTTTATTAAAGACGGCTTTCTTCCATAATACCACTGCCGGACAGTGGGGGTTAGATTGAAGATACACATACACACATACACAACACGTTTGTTTGTGATTGGTAGATCCAGTTCTTGTTTGATTAATGCTGCAGAATATTGGCCAGTCTCTCCCAGCTGCACGATTCGATTCCTGTAACGATTGGTTATCTTAGAACAGCGGTTCTCAACCTTTTTCTTGAGAGGTACCCCTTCGAACTTTTGCATTAATTGAGGTACCCCCTATGTTTTTTGCTGTAAATGAAAATAAGCGTAACTCATAACATAAGATGTACGAAAAATGGACCTGATCAATTGCTTTCCATAAAGTTAGCTGAATCCGTAAAACTTCCCAAGTCAAATTAGGTTTATACATCGAGCTCCCAACAGGACTTTTTGACTATTTAAAGCTTCTGAGCCTCTTCAAAGGCGGTTTTCGAGCTTTTTAAAAGGAGACTTCAGAGCATCTTAAAAGGTCGTCTTGAGCCTCTTGAGAGTAGGCTTCCAAGCCTCTTGAAAAAATAATTCCGAGCCCCTTGAAGAGAGGCTTCCTAGCCTCTTAAAGAGAGGCTTCCTAGCCTCTTGAAAGGAGGCTTTCGAGCTTCTTGAAAGAAGTTTTCAGAGCATATTGAATGAAGGTTTCCGAGTCCCTTGAAGAGAGGCTTTAGAGCCTCTTGAAAGGAGACATCCGAGCATCTTGAAAAGGGGCTACCGAGCTTTTTGAAGGAAGGCTTCTGAGTATCTCGAAAGGACGTTTCTGATCCTCTTGAAGGTGCGCTTCCAAGCCTCTTGAAAAAAGAGTTCGAAGCTCCCAAGCCTTTTGAAAGGAGGCTCCCAAGCCTCTTGAAGGAGGCTTCCAAGCTTCTCGAAAGAAGGCTTCAAAGCCTCTTGAAAGGCAGTTTACGAACCTCTTGGATGGCGGCTTTTGAGCCACTTAAAAGGGGGCTTCCGAGTATCTTGAAATGAGGCTCCCCAGCCTCTTGAAAGTACGCTTCCAAGCCTCTTGAAAGAAGAATTCCTATCCTTTTAAAGGGAAGCTTACAAGCTTTTTGAAAGGAGGCTTCCGTGCCACTCGAAAGAGACATCCGAGCCTCTTGAAAGGAGACTTTCGAGCTTCTTGAAAGTAGTTTTCTTAGCCTCTTGAAAGAAGGCTTCCGAGCACCTTAAAAGAGGCTTTGGAACCTCTTGAAAGAAGGCTCCAGTGCCATTTGAAAGAGTTTTTGCGTGACTTATGTAAGAAAGGCTTCCGAGCTACTTAAAAGGAGGCTTCTGAGTATATTCAAAGGACGCTTCTGATCCTTTTGAAAGCACGCTTCCAAGCCTCTTGAAAGAAAAGTTCCGAGCCTCTTGAAGAAGGTTTCCGAGTCTCTTGAAAGGAGGCTCCCAAGCCTCTTGAAAGAAGGCTTCCAGGGCTCTAGGAAGGAGGCGTACGAGCCTCTTGGTTGGCGGCTTTTCAGCCACCTAAAAAGGCTTCAGAGTCTCTTGAAAGTACGCTTCCAAGCCTCTTAAAAGAAGAATTCCGAGCATTTTAGAGGGAGGCTTTCGAGCCTCTTGAAATGAGGCCTCCGAGCCTCTTCATAGTAGCCTTCCAAGCCTTTTGAAATTTGCCTTCCCAGCTTTTCAAGAGAAGAAGAAAAAAAAGGAAAAAAAATTAAAAAAAAAAACTTAAAAAAAGGTTTGTTGCCCTCTGGAAAGAAGACATCCGGTCCTCTTGAAAGAAGGCTTGCGAGCCTATTGAAAGTAGGCTTCCATGTGTTACACAGCTGTGCGATACCCAACTTCGCACTTGTATACCAGTTTGATAAACTTGTTTTCATGGCTTGTAATAATTCGAAACAGTTTTAGCCTCTCTTTTATTGTTGTTCGTTATCTAATGAGAACAAACTCTGCCATGCATATTAAGTACAAAACAAAGTTTTGAAATGAAAAAATTACACAATTATCAAAACTCTATCAATAAGTTTTGATTAAAATTGTAATTCATCCGCCATTGACCATTTTTGTACGAGGTACCCCCTGAGCCCGGCGAAGGTACCCCCAGGGGTACATGTACCCCAGGTTGAGAACCGCTGTCTTAGAATTTCCTTTGGTTTTCTTTTTAATTCCGTACATCTTGCCTTTCTTCAACATATTGTACTTCCAGTTGAAAACCGAAGTGAGCTCTCGCGACAATCGAGTTTTCTCCCGTTTCCTTTTGTCGCAATTACGTCGCGACTAGTGCGCATCATGGCGCACGGCGGTGGCATAGATGCGCACTAGTCGCGATACAGTTGCGACATCAAGAAATAAGGGAAAACTCAATCGTCGCGAGAGCTCACTTCGGTTTACCACTGGAAGCACAATATTCCTGATCACTGCTTCCGATCTGTGAATTCTCCTTGCAATTTCACGGTTACTGTGACCGAGACTGTTAAGTTCGCAAATCAATGCTTGCTCGGTCTTGCTCAGGTAGGGGCAGTAGGGGCAATATGAACATACGGGGCAATATGAGCCACCCTCATTTTGAGCTTATTGACAAGTTTTATCAAGTAAAAGTTATATGATCTTCAAGAGGATGCTCCACATATGCATCAACGTGAAAACCGCATTAAAATTCAATTCAAACATGAAAATATACTTGAAAATGTAAATTTTCACTGCATAGGCAAAATTATTATAAGATTTCAAGTTTATAAATAAGGTTTTGACACAAAACTGATTAAAATACAGGTCAAAAATACACCACAATCAAAAGATATATTATAATTGAATATTGTGCACACATGTTTATATTGATACAAATCTGAATTGATCATAAAACTTTTTTTTTCCTAAAACCAGTCTCTATGGGGCAATATGGGCATACCTGCATAGAACAAGATATCTGGCCTTAAAATGCGAACAAGTTCAAATTTCAGTATTCAAATACAAGAATATTATCATATATGTAAGATTCATTACAGAAAAATTACAACAGCGCATTACTGCGATAGAAACAGAAAAAATGACCATTGACCAATTGAAATGTAGCTGTTCAAACGATGAAGAGTGGCAAATCAGATCAGATCGCTGTTGTGCAGTTTTTTCATTTTATTTGGTATGGAATACTCACAACTGTTGTAGGAATATCATGTTCTTCCATATTACGATACTTCTTTCGCCTAAATAAAGGTATTGGAAGGATGGCCCGTACTGCCCCAAATGGTGGCTCATATTGCCCCGTATGGTCGGGAACACACATTGAAATCAATACATTTTCAAAAGTGCATTCCAACAATTTCCAAACGCATTTTTCGTCATTCATCGACGTAATATGAAAGGTAACATTCTCTAGTATAAGTCAACTACATTTGAACGATGCTTTTTTGAGCTTTTCAGCGCTTTTCGGAACGATTTCCTTAGGTGGCCCATATTGCCTCGATCACCCCTACTTTCCTTTCGCCATTTTCTCAAACCACTGTTTTAATCCGCGCACACCGCTTTGTTTTTGCTTACAAAATCATCGGCTTCAACAAAATGACAGGTGCCGCAGATAACACCAATACATGGACGCTTTACGTAAAAAAAAAATAGAATCTACAGTTGAATTGCTGTTTCATTGTGGTTTTTTGAATGTCCTGAAAAACATGTGTCATTAAGGCCGTTACAAATATTTAATTTACTTTTTGTCCTACTGGTCTTCGAAAGATCAAGGGGGGGATAATAAAAAATAAATATTAAAATGAACAAATTCAAAAACCTCCCCGGATTTGTGAAAAAATGTTTTGAATCCTCGAAATTATCTGAATTTGATTTTGTTGCCCCCTCAAAATATTATTTTTTTGCCAAAAAAATCCTAGGGGGGGGGGGAGACAAAATAGATTTAAAATATTTGTATCGGCCTAATTTCAAGATATTTAATAATCTTTTTTGGCGTGGTATTGTCGAGTTGGTTGACAGAGAAAGCTTATTTCAATCGTATTTGGAAATGAAGATTTCTGTAAGTTTTCTCCCTTATCGGTTGGCGAATATTTTTGTTTTGACGCCATTTTTTCAATAAACTAGAAGTCAAGTCACGTTGGACATATATAGAACATCTTAACTTGGCCTTCAGAATTAGAGCTGCATTAAATCAGATGAATGTCAGAATTATAACTTATTTTTCGAATTATTTGGCGACTTGAGTGTGTGACTTACGAAACATTTACGCATCATGCTTATGATTTTGAGTTTCAGAAGAACCTACTTATAATTGATATACAACAAGTTTATTAATTTTTTATGTTGATGGATGTTGGACGTTCTGATAGGCGTTCACACCGCGAAAATCGCACGACTGCGGTGGGCCGGGCACGTAGCTAGAATGTCGGACAGTAACCTGGTGAGGATGGTTCTCGACAACGATCCGACGGGTACAAGAAGGCGAGGTGTGCAGTGGGAAAAGTGGATCGATCAGGTGAAAGATGTCTTGCGGACCCTCCGTAGACTGCGTAGTTGGCGACGTGTAGCCATGGATGGAGCCGAATGGAGAAGACTCTTATATACTGCACAGGCCACTTCGGCCTTGGTCTGAATTAAACAAAATAATGTCATAATCTTACTTGTCTTGTAAAATGCTGAAGTTTGACACCCATATTGCCATAGATTATGACATTTCGAAAATATCCGATTTTGTTGCTTTCGGAAACTTTCTCAAGGACCTCCGAACTGACTACAGGGTAGCCAATGTCTCCAGCAAGGATGTTAACGATCATTCAGTAATTTTCGTTCGATCATTTAGTAGTTTGTCAATAACACATTCCAGACGCTGAATTTCAAAATGTGTTGTACGGTGGACTTGTAGTGCGAAGATTTTTCTACAACTCTGCCTAATGGTTCGTTGTTTGAATTCCACTAGTAACGGAGTTATAGCTATAGTTTCAGCAACTTAGACTAAATGATAACAAAATTCCAATCATTTAGTTTGAGTTACTGCAACTAACGCTCTAACCCCGTTATTAGTTGAATTCTAATAACGAACCATTAGGCAAAGTTGTAGAAAAACCTTCGCACTAGAAGTCCACCATACAACATATTTTGAAATTCAGCTTCTGGAATGAGTTATTGACAAACTACTAAATGATCGAACGCAAATTTCTGAATGATCGTTTACATCCTTGGTCTCCAGAATCATATCCGGATGTCATGTTTCTTCTTGTCTTGCAAAATGCTGAAGTTTGATACCCATATTGCCGATATGGAGCGAAAATGTTGAACTGGCCATTTTGGGGCAGGTTCCCAAAGGGTCACTCCGAAGAAACCTGTTGTCCGCCCTTTCTGGAACAGCTGTCACCATGATTTTTGTTTCAGATATAATCCCTTTATACAAATCTACCGAAATGGTATAAATAGGGACGAAATAAACTTTATTTTCTTGGACTTATATCCGGATAGGAGCACCACATTACAAGTCCCAACATGTAACATGAATTCTGGGACCCGTACGAGCAGAACAGTAATAAAAACAGGCCAATACGACATAAAATGACGAAATGGCAGCAATTTGAATCTTTTTCCTTCACTCAGGCCGATACAGGCTAATATCTTGGTATTCGTATTTTACATGATTTTCCAACTTAAAAATAATATCTGATTTTTGTTGTGGCATCTATAGGTACCGATTGATAGACGCCACATCACAATAATTTAAACTCAAAACGTAGACTGCTGACAAACATAACCTACAAGCTTTTTAGAGGATTTACATAATGAAATACACATGTGAATCGTAATAATTTTCTCAAAAGCGTACGAAAAATCTTTATTAAATAAAGCGTTACAAATTTTACGCCTCCGCGGTATAAATAAAAGTGTATAACCATCATATTACTTTTTTGACTGATAAGAATGAGCAGTTACCGACTACTTAAGTTATTGTTTGCGCTATAAAAGACACACTCTCGCGTAAATTTGTGCCAATAAATCAAGTCCGTTCTACCAGATCTCTGAAGTGCGGCATTTATACCGACGCGGCGTCTCACCCGGATTAACTCTATGCCTGAAGCGAAGTTACTGCCTGATTAAACTTAGGAAATCAAATCGCGTGTATCGGAATATTGCATATTGAACATCATAACGGAAACAATGTTGAAACTTTAACTCAATAGTAATATTGAATTAAAACTTCAGCGCTAGGTGACAGAGTAGTAAATGCGGACGAATGCAAATGTAAAATAATTGACAGTTTTCTTTTCAATCAAGCACAACCTGATGATATATCTATGATCGCTAAAGATTTGAAACAAGCATGCGTTTTTTTTAATTCCTGGCTAAAAGACGAATCCACTAAATTTTCCATCTAATTCCCCTACTTGAAACCTACACCTACATATTTTGTCCTCAACTCTTTGGCGTTGTATTTATCATCCTAGACGAAAGCATCTATTTCCAAAATTTCAATTTATACATTCCTTACTTATAATACTTACAATAATGGTCAATGTGATTATAATGAACTAGTGAATCACATTTCAACCTCCGTAGTCGTATTCGTTCAATATTCATTCGTCGTTTCCAAAACAAATCTTCCCCTCCGTTGAAAATGCGAGCGTACTGCTGCGTATTAGCTCACAGCATCCTTTTCTCAAGTGAGAAGCATTCTCAATCTCTCGCACAAGGATGCTGTATCCCATCCAGCATTCGTAAAACATTCATCTCGAGCATGGTTCGTGACATGGCAATGCGTGGAGGATGGCTATAAAAGCAACAGGGATGCTACGATTCTGCTCATTTCCTATCGAATACTTATTGAGACCAAATTCAGTCTAACGGAAACAGTCGAACTTTTCCTAAAGGATAAATTGTTTATAGTGTTAATGAAAACCAATTAAAGTTAAAATGCTGACCTGTGAAAAAATGGATAACAACAACCTTTCCCCGAATACTGGAATTACAACCGGGGCAGGCATCAACAACAACAACAGCAGCGAGAATATCTACATCGATATTCCAACGCCGTCGACCAGAAGTGTTTCGCCACTGTCGTCCTCCTCACCGGGCAAGGATAAATCGTTC
This sequence comes from Armigeres subalbatus, assembly GCF_024139115.2. NCBI lineage: Eukaryota > Metazoa > Arthropoda > Insecta > Diptera > Culicidae > Armigeres > Armigeres subalbatus. Next base: position 99,437,609 of record NC_085140.1, read on the forward strand.
GGTTTCTTTCACAACATCTATCGGAAAATAAGCTTAAAATCGAGTGAAGAAATCACAAGTGCTCGTGAAATAGACTCCCGTAGTTCCTCGGTAGACTCGTGTTCCTCACTCAGTGACCGTCTGCAAGAACCACCTAAGCAGCGAAGATCCAGTCCTTGCGTTAAACTCTCCGAACAGATAACCACACTGGACACATCGGGTACGTCCTCCGATTCAGTAAATAATTCTGATAAACCGCGACGTACGACCCGGCGGTCCTCTGTTCGCAAACTGTTGGAATCCCTCTCGATTGGCACCCCGACGAGGGTCCGGTCGCTGTCCTGTAGCAGCACTTCGGTGAACCTTCACAGCAGTCAAAAATGCCTTAAGCAAAAAGCTGAATCGAAAGCATCGCTGTTCAGCTCGAACAGTACCTCGGTCAGCACAACGACCAACAGCAAGCCACCGCCGAAGAAAATCCTCCGCAGGCCTGTTTCCTACACATACATCCGGGGTATCTCCGGACTGCCTACTCAACGTGTTCCCAGGTCTTCCATCTGCTGTAACTACTACTCACGTTAGTGGGGACCACATTGGCCCTCCAAAGCGTCTCAAATGTCGCCATATCACAGCTTAACGGAACTACGGATAGTTATGTTACCCTTCGGAAGCGAAGGGATTACGGAACAGCTGAACGAACTCAACTGACTGATTTGTGTACATGCATGGGACTAGATGTGTTAAGTGATTTTAGAAGATTTTGTGACGAACACAACTCGATTGGCATTCGGTACCTTGGAAATTTGATAGTTTTTATGCCGCCACAACTGATTGGATAACTGTGTTGAGTAGTTTGTAGAAGAGAAATTACGAAAGCAAAGCAAAGTTTAATAACTATGGTCGCTCGGACATTTAAAGTGCAATTAAAATACTCTTTATTATTAGAGGGCTTCGCAGCACTCGAAGTTTAAGGAACAGACATAAAATTGACCAATATTAATTATTATGAATCGACGGAAGCAAACGAATCTTTGTTTGATAAATTAGTGATAAAACTAGCTAAGCACACTACTAGTGTAAAAAAGTAAAGATTAATGATCGATGATGTGCATGAAGTCAAGATGAAATGAATATTTGAGCTAATTTTCAATGCTATGTAGGACAAGTGTGTGGTCGACAAGGAGCTGATAAAACACCAAACAATCTTGCGTTCCATGATGTTACGGTAAATACTATTTCTAGAAAATGTACTCCATAATTGTGTTATATCGTTTTGTCTATTTATATTGGAGTTGTCACACTTGTAAAAATAGTAAAATAGGTGCAAAATATCATAAAAAGAAAATATGACAAATGTAAAATAATTCAAGTTCTCCTTATTTATTGTAGATAATTTTAAACTTCCAATAAAATTTCGAATCGAATTGTTACTTATCACAGTAATTGCCATCTTAATCCCAATAATATCTATCCGAAAGTCCAAACTACTAACTCATTTCATTTATGTAGCTTACATATAAACAGATAACACTGAATCAACAATTTGACGCCAGAATATGAAGGGGAAGGGAGGTATCTTGGACCACCAGTTCGATGGCTCATATTTAGAACCACTGAGTGTAAATTCCTCTTGGTGGTCCAAAATAAGAGCCCCGTAAGGGTGGTCCAAAATACATCCTTTACCCTACACGGTTCGAGGCCATTGCTCGTCAAGTTGTTCTGGTCAGCCCACCTTCTTGTATCTGTCGGGTCGGAAACAAACATCATCAGGGTTGCTGTCCGGCATTCTTGTAACATTCCCTGCCCATCGTATCTTCCCGGCTTCAGCTACCTTCTGGATGCTGGGTTCGCCATAGATCTGGGAAAGCTTGTGGTTCATCCTTCGCCGCCACACATCGTATTCTTGCACACCGCCAAAGAAAAGCCCTAATCACGCATCCCTCGAATACTCCAAGTGCTTGCAAGTCCTCCTCGAGCATGGTCCAAGTCTCATGTCTCCAGTCTTATGAGCGTTTTGTAGATGACACATTTGGTGCAGGTGTGAATATTTTTGACCGCAGTTTCTTCTGGAGCCGGTAGTAGCACGCCCAAGTAACATTTTAAGTTTTATAACACCCTTGAAGACCATAATTTACTCTACAAGAGTGTTATAAACCAGTACAAAACTGATGCTTTAATACATGCCAAGTAATGAACCATTAATTCGGTCTTATAATTGGCCTTTTCCACTTTAAGTCAACTTTTAGGGCTGTGTTTTTTACAAGCATATATAGCTTCATGGTTACTTGGGTAGGTCGTACGACGGCGGCCGTCGGTACCGAACATTATTGATGATGGATAGTTTTGGACGCAATTTAACCAATTTGTTAGCGCCATGTTCTGACGTCGATAATGTCGGAGAAGTGCCGTCCATCAATCAGAGAGAGGAGTGATGATCTTCAGGTGTACCGATACGGAAAGCTGTGGAATTTGCAGTAGCCATCAAGCAAGTACAGTGCGTGTGTTATTCGTCGCGAGCAGAAGAAAGAATATCTGTTTGATATTTGGTGGATCATGCGCTTGTATTGCGCTTTGCTCCGGTCGAGACAAGTGCAATCTTCCATAGTTTGTAGTAGCTATCGGGCAAGTAAATACAGAGTGCTGCGCGTCCGTTCGGTCGTCCATTTTCATATGCCACCGGGCGTGCATGGATTAACTTTTTTTCTCGTCGCGATGCAGCATCCAATAGATTTCATCGCTCACCGAAGTGAATCCAGATTAAAATTATTCTTTGTTACTAAAAGGACATCCTGTCCCACGACAATCGTGGAGATGCAGAGGTATACTCGGTCTTTAGTAGCAACGAGAGTCGAAATAACAATCTTTCTCTTCCCTTATGACTTATGACCATAAGGACGTGGCCGGCGCCGTTATTGACTTTCAATATTTGAGCTCCCAAAACGTGTACATTGAGAATGGGTAGCTTATTTTATTGTGCTCTCTGTACAGTTTCGCAAGTTCTAGTCAATCACGGAGTAGCAACAACGAATTGTGAGGTCATAATCCTCATGCTCATGTACCGATACGGAAGGCTGTGTTGAAAGTAGGTGCTGCAAATGGCCATATTTTTGGAGGCGGCGAAATTAATTAGTCGTAGGCCGTTTTTGTTCGTCAGTCGGTGAGCGTTGAACTTTCCAATAGTCGGCAGTTTTGTCACATTTAAATCTGTATTTCGGAAGTAAAAAATCTGTATTATGATTAAGAAATCTGTATGTGAAATCTGTATGATAGAATGTGACGGACAAATATTCCAGTATTTAAATGTGCTTTTCATTATTTATAAAATTAAAATTATTCTTCTTCTTATTGGCATTACATCCCCACACTGGAACAGAGCCGCCTCGCAGCTTAGTGTTCATTAAGCACTTCCACAGTTATTAACTGCGAGGTTTCTAAGCCAAGTTACCATTTTTGCATCCGTATATCATGAGGCTAACACGTTGATACTTTTATGCCCAGGGAAGTCGAGACAATTTCCAATCCGAAAATTTCCTAGAGCGACACCGGGAATCGAACCCAGTCACCCTCAGCATGGTTTTGTTTTGTAGCCGTAGTAATTAAAATTATCTTTCTACCAATTTCACCAATCGCACCAATCTCTTCTTCGATTATGTTATGGTGGTTGAATAACTTCCAGATTCAGTTGTATTTGGTTTTCAAAATAATTTAAAAAAAATTCAAGTGGCTCGATTCTTGGGTTTAAAATTGTTCCGCCTTGGGTTTAAAAATGTTGTGCTGTTGCTGATAATTGAGATATAAATGAACAATTGGAGTATGAATGCTATGCTCCAAAGGCATAGGCTTGCTAATCCGGAGATGACGAGTTTGATTCTCGGTCCGGCCTTGTATATTTTTAGGCGAGTAACATGCTCGGCTCTCTGGGTACAGGGTTTTGATTATATGTACATATCACACAAGATACATATTCATGCACTTGTCGGCAGGGATGTCAGATTTGAAGACATGTCTTCAATTTGAAGACATTTGAATCTCTGTGAAGACATTTATTTCATGAAGACATTTTGAAGACTTTTTAAAATATTTTCTTCTTATTTAAAGATACTTGAAGACAATCAATAAGCCAGCGAATGGAAAATATAATTTGATGACTAACTTATAAATTTTGTGACTTCTATATGCAGATCATATAAATATTTCAAAAGTTTTACATAATAGACTAATGTTTCTTAAAATTTCAAACGTAAAAACACCAGCCGGTTGATAAGGTTGACAATTGCAACACATTTTAGTTATGTGCTGGTTAAAAAAATCCCGATGGCAGCATTCGTTTAAATTTTCCTTGGTAGCGGTGGCGTTTTCGACGTGTCTGCTAAAAAGGTATTTCGATCATTGTATCAGAACGCAATGACCAATCTAATTTATTTCAAACGGCTAAAAAAGACAGAATTTTACTATGAGTTGTTGGGCTAGAACCATTTTTTCTTTAATTTATTTATAATTCATCTGATCTTTTCGGTATTCCCAGAATACCCGACGAGAAAAAAATTTTTTTTTGAAGAACTCGATGATTTTTTCCGTGGATTTAACAAGAAAAAAATAATGAAAATTCCTTTTAGAAAATTAATTCGTATAAAATAAGGAGAATTGGGTCCCAAAGCCCTACCTTGTTTATGATTGCAAACGATAGTCAGGAATACTTGAACCGAAGTTATAAAAATTCTGGTGAAAGTCTAAATCAGTAAAAATAATATTTTTATTTAAGACATATTAAGGCAAATTTTGGGCTGTGCAACATTTCAGCCCAAAACGTCAGGGCCATATTTCAACTGTCAAAGGTTGAGTCAAGTGCCCTGCGGTGTTTTGATAGTGCGTTTGAATCATATTATTCCGTACGTCAAACAAGACCGAAAATGTCGTGGAAGCATTTTTCATCTATTTTTAAATTTCAAATTAAACAATGTTCCTTTCGATTTTTGAGTCAAATGGAAAACTGTTCATCATCCTGAACTTCATCGTTCTCTGAAAAAAAATTGAATATCGATTCTTCATTTTAGGGCCCAAAAAATCGTGTAAAATAAACAGAATTTCCCATTAATAGTCCGAGGAATTTATCATAAAATTTCAAGAGAATTGAAATTGGAAATTCTTTTCAAATTATCTTGGAAATTTATAATAATTTCAGCATGGGCAGTAAAGAAATTCCCCCAAAATTTAAACGAGAAATTTATATTTATTTCCACAAAATTATTTCTAAGTTCTTGCAGGAAAATCATCTGAACTCCTACAAAGAATTCATGTTTATTTCCACAAGGAATCTGTCTAAATTTGTCTGCCTTTCTGTCTTTCAAATACAAATCCGGAGTATCATTTGTATTTGGAAGTTGAGGGATGTGTCTTTTGATTTTCCATGTACAACATTTTTACGAAAATTTTCACAGGAAATTAGTTTCATTTTCTCAGAAAATTTCTTTTAGTTTCCATAGAAAATTCTTACGAATGTCGACAAGAAATTGAAATTGTTTTGGAGTTAAATGGATATTTCTCAGAATAGCCACCGCAAATTATTTTTATTTGTTCAGGAGAATATTCTGAAAAAAAAATCAGAGGAATTTCCTAAAAAAAACCGCCAGAGTTTTTATTAAAGACTCAGTAAAAAGTTCAGGGTAAACTTGTTACAGTTCCGTGTTGAATTCTTCCTTGAATTCCTTTGATATTTTTTCAAGAAATATTTTTGGGCACTTTTTCAGTATTTTAACTGGGAATCCCTCTAAGAATTTCTCCAGTAAATATATCTCTGGAATTCTTTCTGAAATTTCCCATGAAGTTCCTCCAGGAATTCGTCCAGCAATTTCTTAAGAGATTTTTCAGAAAATTTCTCCAGAGTTTCCTTTGGAAGTACCTCTGGCAGCTCCTCCATAAGTTCGTCCAGAAATTTCTCCGTTAGATCCTCCAAGAATTCAAGAATTCTGTCGGAAATTCCTTTAGTCGCTCCTTCAGAAATTCCTCAGTTTGTTTCTTTCACGACTTTCTCCAGCAGATCTTTCAGGAATTGCTCTCGAAGCTCCTGCAGGCATTCGTTCGGAAATTCCTCTAAAAATCCTTTCGGAAGTTTCTCCAGGAATTCCTCTTGATGATGCTCCGAGAATGTTGCCGAAAGATTCTCCAATAATACCTCTTGAACTATACTCTGGAATTTCTCTGATATTTCCTCCAGTAATTATTTCGGAAATTCATGCGCAATATTCCTGAGCAATACATCAGGAAGTTCCTCCAAAAAGTTATCCAGAAGTTCTTCCGGAAGATTCTTCAGACCCTTCAGAAACCCTTTCAGTAATTCCCAGTAAAATCCTTCAGGAAGTCCTCAGGAAAATCCTCCAGGAATTCTTCAGAAAAATCCTTAAGTAATTCTTCCAGAAAATCCCTCCGGAATTTCTCCTGTAATACCTCCGGAAGTTCCATTAGCATTTCATCCGGAAGTTCTTTCAGAAATTTTTCTGAAAGTTCCTTCAGAAAATCCTTTGGATGTTCCAACAGCAATTCCTCCGGAAATTCCTTCAGGGATTCCTTTAGAAAGTCTCCGAAAAATCCATCAGGAATTTATCCTGAAGTTTCTCCAGAAATTCTTCCGGAAATTTCATCATAAAATCTTATGCAAGTTTCTTCAGGTATTTTACGGTGAATTGTTTCGAATCGCTACAGCCAATTCTTCAAAAATAAATTCAGAAGAATTCCACAAGGAAATTCAGTTAGAAAAATCCGTTGGAATTATATTTAAAGACTCATTAGAAAATCCAAGGGAAAGTCATTTCCCTTACTCATGAAGATTTAAAAGAATATTCTCTTGAATTCTAACAATTTATAATTGTGTAAAAATAAACGATACATAAAACAAGGAGATGATTGAAATAACAAATCTATTGGATTTTAAAATTTTTTCACTGATAATCATAATTTTGATATTGAAGACATTTGAAGACATTTTTACTCAACTGTGAAGACATTTGAAAATATCCCCTGGCATCCCTGCTTGGCGGGCATAGATACGCCTTCAGCTGTGGAAATGCCAATAGAATACTGTGTTGAAAAGCAAGTCAAATTCCAATTTGAATTAAGAGAGAAGAAATTTTTGTGAGAAATAACCTTTTGTCCCTCCGACCTTGTGTCTTTCGACCTTTTCTCATAGATTCGTTGTGAGCCGCTCCTAACATGGAGAACAGACGCTCAGAAAGATTTGCAACTCCGGAGAGTTGCCAAACGTGGAGTTTCTGCCGCCATTTTGTTTTCGAGTAGACCATAATTGCACCAAAAGCAACTGTGTTTTAATTGCTAATTGCGAATCATTACATAAGATAAGCGGAATACAAATCGGAGAGATCGCTTCTCAAGGTGCGTATTGAACTATTTACAGTGGTAGTTGTTAGAGATACTTTTTTGCTGGGGACTATCGTCTACCCTTGTCGTGACCTCAGGGTCGTTTTTCTGAATGCTCTTGGGAGAAATTGGAGGGCGGAAATACTTCCCTTAAATTTAACCGACAAGGTGAACCAAACGATATGGAAATAGATTTGATATAAAAACAGGTGCAATCAATGAAGATAAGCGATAGAACATTTGATTAAAAAACAGGACATAACTTCTAAATGGACAAGACTAAAGCAATTTAAAATATAGTTCAATGATTCATTTTAATTTTCAAATATACATTGTGCACGCACAAAGGAGAGGTATAGGATACATGAGTACACACCTTTAAACATTTCCATCGCCGTGCGAGGCACCCTTGGCCGAATAACGGACACCCTGACAGCCGGGACTAGCGTCGGCTGGAGTCGGTTTCTGACGTTTCATTCTGCAACTTTCTTCAGGCTTGGGTCGAGTAGCGTTCGTCCGGACTTCGTGGGCCGTATGTCTGTCAGCCTCGCCGTCGATCAGTCGATCTGTAAACCGAAACCCTTCCGGTATTGAACAGGTCTTGCGAGCGTCACAGGGAAGTCACGAAATTGCACAGCAGCGTCGACGCGTCTCGTGCAAACGGGAATCCGGTAGACCACGGTACTGGAAATATCCGGCGTCTTCACCAACCCGAAATCACTGTTAGCGTTCGCCTTTGAAGGATCTGGCTGAGTTGCAAGCCAACAGGAGGGGAGCGGAACCGAGGGCTCTTATTGTCACCACACTTGACTCACGGAACCGCACAAAAATGCTGAGATTCCTTTCGTCGGATCGTCTTCGAGGCCGGGACACACTTCCACTTCTTCGATCGGCCGGTGTAATTTGGCGCTCCGAAGCCACGCGTTCACACTTCCGAAACAAAATGGATACTTTAACTGGTCCCTCCAAGAGAGCTCGTCGACTCGTTGTCCGGTAGTTTTTACCGGTCGTCCGTGATGGTGGTGGTGGTCGACGATCAGTGATGCAGTGGTAGTGAACTGTCGCATTGACAGTCGATGTCAACGGTGCGTTACGGGTGTGTTTCAGGATGGGTGTAGGGATGTGCAGGATGATTTCCGTATTTCAATATTCGATGTTTTAGTGTTCAGTTTTATTTTGATTCAATTCCGTTACTTTTAAGTTCATTCCTAGTAATATAATTTTAGAGCAATAATAACTAGTAGTTTATGTAAAAAGTAAGTAAAATTTTTTGAATAATTAATTATGTATAGTAAATTTAGGTAAATTTCTAATGTAAGCAATTTGGCAGGTTACATTCATCCCCCACCTCGAGTAAAAAAAATTAATATTTTTTTTTTTAGCATAGCATACCACATGTGATTGTACAAATCGTGGGTGGCTATCTTCTTCTTCTTCTTCTTCTTCTTATTGGCATTACATCCCCACACTGGGACAGAGCCGCCTCGCAGCTTAGTGTTCATTAAGCACTTCCACAGTTATTAACTGCGAGGTTTCTAAGCCAAGTTACCATTTTTGCATTCGTATATCATGAGGCTAACACGATGATACTTTTATGCCCAGGGAAGTCGAGACAATTTCCAAGCCGAAAATTGCCTAGACCGGCACCGGGAATCGAACCCAGCCACCCTCAGCATGGTCTTGCTTTGTAGCCGCGCGTCTTACCGCACGGCTAAGGAGGGCCCCTGGTGGGGTGGCTATACAATGCTCAATTGAGCAATCTACTGTATATTGTCGCAAATTGGTACTTGGTCTCATCGCTAAACAAAGGAATACAGCACCAAATTCGTCGCTTCTTTTTGTCAACATGCGTACTCACAGCTGAAAAAAAATCACAAAAATAATAAACAAACCAAATTCCTTTCCATTGCTTTGTTTTTGATGGGATGGAAATAGGAGCTATGAGATGAAGTGGCGAACCGTTCTCCTATATGACTGGGAAAAATAAAACAGGTGTATGTACTCCTAGCTACTAGCTCATCTATTTTCAAGCACACACATTTTTCGAAGGTCGATGAAGGCACCTTCACCGCTAGGTGGATTAATCTGGGGTTTTCATAATAAATTTTTTCCAACGGAGAAATTCTTTGGAATTTCCACAGAAAAGTCTTCTGAGCTAACTCAAAAATTCTCCAAAATTTACACGGAAAATTTAAGGAATATCAATAGGAAAATTCTGATGCCATGAAACTAAACTAAACTCGTACAATTCCATTTAATTCCACCACGTTGTTATCTTTTCAGATACGTATTTCTACTTCAACTGCCTGTACCTAACCTAATCCTATACTCCATCTATACTTAGGCCCAGGATAGATGTCGTCTGTTGGAGAATGCATTGCTTCCTTCTAAGAGGGTGTGATGAGTTCCAAATCATTATCTTTGGAAACGGATGGAAGTGATTCTACTGTCATGTAATGGTCTAAGGCTGGTACCACTTAAAATTTTTTGCGAGTAACGTTAATGATAAAGCAACATGCATAAACTAACTAACGTGAAACTCAAACCAGCTTCCTTATACAATTCGATGATTGAATGAGCATATTTTTTTGCCATGATACCATCGGTACTCGATTGATATTGAACGAATGTTTTTCAAAGCAAGTAAGGCCTATTGGTTTGACACGCGGTTCTAGTGAGGCTTCTTCGAATGATGGCGGAGCTAGTCAAAATTGCGTTTCATGTTTGCCCCAATACAATACCCAACCGGCAATCGTCCACGTGCCACTGGCGGAACGTGCCGATACTTAAGTTGAAGCTTTAGCATTGCGGTGCAGTAAAAATTCCTTTCGTCCGATAAGTTTCGGGAAATTGACTTTGAATGATATTGTGCACTGCGCGTTTGTGGAAAACCAAATAAACAATTATTTAAGATCACATTGCTCTGGAAAAATATTATTTTTTAGAGTCGTAAATTCAGTGGAATGTAAGTTGATCCACTGACTATCGACTGCCTACTCAAAGCAATCTACATTATGACAAACTACGAACCATTTTGAATGCGAATTTTTGCTCTAGATCTTCATTCAAACTATGTGTAGACTAACTAGTTTTTAATCGACAACTTTTGGCCACATCATCGATAGTTGGGTTTCAAGGATTTCTATATACTTCTTCATTGATTAGACTCTAATACTAATCGCCATATTAAAAAAACTGTTCGCCATTTTCACAATGTTTGCTTAAATACGGAAGTTCAACTTGAGCAATCATAGCTATTCGATGTGTTTCTGAGTAGTAATTACTATTAATAGGTATTTGTATCCATGTTGAATCAACGTAAACTTATTTCGAATGTTAATTATTCAGTTTCAAACAGTACCCACAATTTTCTGCGCAATATTTTATCACTAGCATCAAAAACCCACGATGAAAGAAACCCACCCATTCTGCGAGTTCCACCTCCCGGATTGACCTACTTCAGCCCACTCGTACCTGTGATCGTTGTTTTTTTTTTTTGTCAAGACGACGTATGCGGTACAACGTGGTCTCTGATTTTCCCAGCCGCCCGCGCCTTGGCAACCCATCACCATTCAAAGCAAAGCATAGAAAACGCGCCACAATACAATCGGCCTGAACGACGTGAAAAAAAAAACCGTGAAAGACGACGGAAATAGGAATTTCCAACGGATTGTCCCGCGTGTGCTGGCTGGCCGTCTTGGCGGAAGAAACTCTGCCAGCACGTGGCAATGCGCGCGCGTTGTCATCCCGTGTGCAGCAGCGTTCTTCAGCGCCGGGGTCATTCTCTTTCAGAAGGCAACTGTCGAGTGGCATGGGCAAGCTTCATATTTTGCCATGTCCTGCTGATGTTGCTCTTGTTGATTATGGTGTGACTACTTTCTTGCTGGATGTGTAGGATGAGCACTTGTTTTGTTTTGATTTCTGCTGCTGGTTCCTCGAGGCTACAGATGATAGCCGCACCCCCACCATCGACCTCAGCTAAGCAGCATATCCTGCAGACGTGTCCCTTCTGTACGCGAGCCACACGGCGTGGCATCATGCCTCGCAATTCAAACAAATGACGACTCATAAACCGAAAGCAAGGAGCACAAACCATCCGGCAACCGAGAAGAGTGATGAAGATTTTTTCTGATATGATGTGTTCTATAAATAGTCTCACTTTCGGAATGCATAATTGCCCATCAGGGTGGAGGCGGAGGTCGCCAAACGGAGTCTCACAAGTAAAGTCTTGTATTTTGTAAGCAGGAAACCGCCATTCGAAGGCAGAAGGGATGGTAAATTGTTTTTCTAGTCATTGCTTATGCATATCGTGGTCGTTTGTTTCAATTTTGCCATCAGTTTGTTTTGCTCGTCATGGAAGCAAAACATTTTTCACAATGTAATACCCAGTACTAAATAATTTCGCTGCGTATATTTGTTTTGACATTGAGGAGATCATTTGCTTGTCGGTTTGGGAAATGTTTGGTTTGCAAATGGCTGCCAATTATTTTCGAGAAACCTCAATCCTTCATAGACCAGACAAGTCGACGGTTAACATAACTTTTGATGCATTGTAAATTTCGACATGGGTCTTTGTCAGTTGAAACATTATACCATTTTCGGCTATTAACATGTCAAAAACAAAAAAATTAGTTGTGCCAGTATTGCACGAAACCGTTGATGTGTTGAATCATATGTTGTGGTTGCAGTCTCCCAACCCGACAATTTAAGCAAGTTCAGTTCAATCAAAGGTAATTGCCTATTTCCGGGGATTAAACCACCCGACTTGGACGTTAATTTACAATGTTATGAAAACTCATATGTGAATATGTACGTTATGTGGAAGATATTGATTTGAAAAATGTATTGGAGGTAACCACTTTCCCTTCGATGGGACTCGAACCCATGACCCTACAGTACGCTAGACTGGTGCTTTAACCAACTAAGCTACGAAGGACCTCCGTCGGCCTTCGCAACCTAGCGGCTACTGAACGAGCTCGAGATTCCCAAATTGGACGCATAGTCAAATCACTCGCAATCCATTTATCAAGCCAATACTTCCACATGTGTATTGTACACGTCCACATTAGAGGAGCGTGAGTATTTAGAATGTCTGGCGGCTATACACATTCTTCATCAGCAACGGTACTGATCAAGTGAGGTTGTGTAAGCTATTTGCCAGTCGGTCGTCAAGCTCAGACCCGACCGCATTGCGTAGGCAAGAGCACGCAACTCAAGTTCAGTTCAATCAAAGGTAATTGCCTATTTCCGGGGATTAAACCACCCGACTTGGACGTTAATTTACAATGTTATGAAAACTCATATGTGAATATGTACGTTATGTGGAAGATATTGATTTGAAAAATGTATTGGAGGTAACCACTTTCCCTTCGATGGGACTCGAACCCATGACCCTACAGTACGCTAGACTGGTGCTTTAACCAACTAAGCTACGAAGGACCTCCGTCGGCCTTCGCAACCTAGCGGCTACTGAACGAGCTCGAGATTCCCAAATTGGACGCATAGTCAAATCACTCGCAATCCATTTATCAAGCCAATACTTCCACATGTGTATTGTACACGTCCACATTAGAGGAGCGTGAGTATTTAGAATGGCTGGCAAGTTGCTAAGTGATGTATGTCATTCATTGTTTTTGGTCCATGTCACAAATTTTGTAGGATTATTAAATTCAATGGAATGTCGCAACCCGGATGGATCCCGTGGTGGAATGGGTGGAGATGGTTTTGGCGGCTATCGTGGTGGTGGTATTGGTCGCGATCGGCAACTCAACAACAGTGCCTCGCTGCGCACGCTAAAGTGAACGAACGAAGAACTGACGCCACCCGTTAGAGATAGACTTCTACAAACAATTGGATTTTATTATCATAAGTGAAGGGATAAACGGGAAATTACGCTCAATGGCAGGCAAATTCCCCACCTCAGCATGGGGTTTGATCGCGCTGATGGTTTACCAGACTACATCGTGGAGGAAGCGAATCAGCTAGGCCTTGCCAAACCAACGGCTATCCAGGATCATGGCACCTCAATTGGTTGGAATAATGGTTGGAATAGATCAAACAGTCATGAAAAAAAAGCTGGCTTACATTGCCCCAGTTTTTTAGTATCTTATGCATCAGGTGGCGTGGCTCAACAAATTCAACAACTACAGTGAACGTTCGCTAATTGGGGTTTTTCTAGTTGGGGCGCTTTTTAGTTGGGGGTTCGCTAATTTGGGCGAAACCCAATTCACAGACAAACAGACGTAACAGCTTGAACATTTTTCAGAAAAATCCATCGCCCAACTGCTCTATCACCATCTTGCGAGCATGTTACACGATACAATATTTCGTATGACATCGTCACCAGAAGGCGCTGGAGTGAAATGTCAAACTCGAAGGGTTTCGACGCTAGCGCCTCTAGTTGTGAAACGCGCAATCGATCAAATTCAAATTGATCGTTGAAGTCATAGTCGATGGGAATTTCTGTAGTGTTACGTCTGTTTGTCTGTGCCCAATTAAAAAGCAGCTAAACGTTAGAATTATAGATAGTGGAATATATAGATGAGCGAAGATAAATCCTCTGTCTCCAAACAAACTGTCAAACGTGTCTCCAAACGAGCATGACGTCACGATTTCAATGGAAACGTTAAGGGCAGTGACGTCATATGCGCGTGTGCACGGGCAAAAAAATCGACTCAGCCATGCTTTCGCTCATCTATAGATTCTACTATCTATAGTTAGAATGTGATGTCAAAAACGCGTTGACGTTTTGTTTCCGTGTTTGGCGGGATCGATATTTTCTGGCGCGTAACATTTTCCTTTGTTCAATGCAAAAAGTAAATAACATTGACGCTTGTCAAAGCGACCCAATTAGCGAACGGCATTCGCTAGTTGGGGTGAGGTCGTACAGCGAACGATCACTGTAATCAACGTAAACAATACCTGCGTGTTTGGATGAGTCTCGAATGAACCGCATATCCATGCCTTGGAACGTGATGCCGAAATTGTCATTGTCACACCTGGTTCAAATACGGTCCAAGAATTACAAAACTACCATAGCTTTTGAAATCATGAAGTTTGGAGTGTCGCATGATGGTATTCGCCAATTTCCACAAAGTGACCCCGGCTGAACATCGGCAATGTGGAATACAGGCCATATTTTGGATCGATCAAATTTGGCACAGTTTATGCGTTATTTCCATTCAAAATATGTAATATAATCATATCCGAAGTATGCGTTCTGGAAAATGCACACCTATTTTCAATACGAAATAGCTCCGAAATCAAGTGGTCAATGCTGGTAATCCAGGAAACCGCTGTAACTTGAATAAATTTAGCTTCTTTTGGTGAAAGTAGGGAAAAAAATATTGAAAGACAGAAAAGTTACAGCAAAAAAGATTTTTATTTTCGATTTCAAGGTTGATTCGATTCGAAGGAAGGTTGGTAACGAAAGAGTTAAAGAAATTAAAGAATTCAGAAATACCTTCAGGAGTTCCTGTGTAAATTCTAGAGCGTTTTCTAAATTTTGTCCTTTATTTTTGGTTGGTTGCAGCGTCGCACGCTAGATCGATTTCCGTTCAAGCTTGATGGCTTTCTTCAGAACTCATGAAACCGTTGTATTTTGACAATCTTCCAACTTCCCCGTCAAATTAATCAACTATTAGCACAGAGAAACAGACGTCTCACTCAACACATGTTCCATCGTTCAGCTTTTTTTGTAGGTGGTCGATCGGCCACCGATGGCGCTTCCATCGGTTTTATTTGTGTTTGACGTTTGACGTTTTTATTTGTGTTTGACGTTTGAGGACAGAGGATTTATCTTCGCTCATCTATAGATTCTACTATCTATATTGTACATTACCTGTTGCCGCTCGACCACACACAGGGCATTGGGCGATAATGTTTTCATGACGATGATTTTGATTGCATTTTGTTCTAAGTAAGACGTCTGTTTCTCTGTGCTATTAGTATATTCAATAGAGGTAATAAACTATAGAGGACGCTTGTCGCTGTCGTCACTGGCGAAACATCTTTTGCTGGCGAGGATGGGGCACTAAATGTTAACAAAGGAAAAATCAGAACGTTTTGACAGATAGGTACCCAACATGTTTGGGGACGATAACAAAGGGAACCGCAGCGACAGTCGTCCTCTATACCCCATAAAAAGTTTGACAGCTCCAAAATTTCACCATCACTCGACGAAATCGGGTGCCTTCCAAATCGACCTATTTTTGCACCGACGACGTCGATTGTCGTAGGCTACATAATTTCGTCGCCAGATTTATTCAACGATTAAGTCGCAAGCAATCGGTTGCCTATTTCATCGGTTAAATGATCGATTGATTGTTTATTTGGTGCTTATTTTGATCATCTGATTAATGAACAGGCGAAATCGGATCCCTGTGTTCACAAACATTGAATAAACAAAGTAAGTAAATGATATTTATTTATTGAAATAT
Source organism: Armigeres subalbatus (assembly GCF_024139115.2). Classification (NCBI taxonomy): domain Eukaryota; kingdom Metazoa; phylum Arthropoda; class Insecta; order Diptera; family Culicidae; genus Armigeres; species Armigeres subalbatus. The sequence goes on from NC_085140.1 coordinate 99,453,397, forward strand.
TGACCTTATTTGTGAGATTTTCAGATCGAGACACATTACGGAACATCCAGGAAGACCGGGAAATCAAGGTAAGTGATAAAATTTCATCGATTTTAACACATGAATGAATGTTATCCAGAAGACATGAAATGTTTTTAATACAATCTTTTAGAATTTATATTTTTATCGCAACAAGTTCAGTTGTCTTTTTTTTTCAAGTTCTGCAGGATAGGTTATTTTATTTCATAGCATAACATACTGATTTTTTTTTTAAATCCTCATTCAGATTGCTATCAGAAATCCAGGTGAGTGATCCTTGATTTCAATCTAGGATACAAATCACAAAAGCATGAGGATTACTACTCCTGGTCACGCCCATCTTCGCGGTAACTTGGAAGGGGAAGGAAGTGTTGATGTAGTACTTACTTAGTGAGAGCTTCCCGACTCAGCGACCCCGCATAAGTACCACGGAGTTGGATATTGGGGAAGGTTTTCGTTGGGTCCATGATTTGCCTGTAGCTGATAATGTGACCATGGTAGATCTTACAAACCACGCAAACGTGTCTACCCAGCATTACAGGGACAGGTCATTTTATTTCATCATTAATAAGTAAATAAGACATTTTCCAAAATTATAATATTTCCATTCCAGGTTAAAGTAATGTTGGTTTGTTTTGTGTGCTGACTTGTATCGAAATTGGTGCTTTCTTTGGCATGTATGTTTTCTTTAAAAGAAAAAAGGCCATTTTCAGGTAAACTGTTGATTATTATTATGGAGCTTAATTATTTTTACTATAACGTTCATTCATCATTTTTAGAAGTTAGAGAACGATGGTAACATAGAGGAGATCAAAAATACCGAATACCTGTATTGAAACCGCTACTCGTTGGATGCAAAAAATGCTTTAATACCTAGTAACCCTACTAATGTATGTCTTTCTTGTACTATGTTAAATCAAATTTCTATTAAATTAACTTTAAACTATTTTTCAGTTATAGACCGATAACCTTCTGGACCAAACAGGTCAGCACCAGAATGAGTCCGTTTCGTCCGAGGATTCATCTTGCAATCTGGACAGAATCGAAAAACTATCAGCCATGCCACCCGTTTAACTACATCAACTAAACCTTCGATTTTGTTTGTTTTTATTATGTTCTATACCGACCAATCCACAGAATTAGTCTGATCTGCTCTTTGGTAAAATTTAATAAACAGATTAAATACTATATTTCGTCTAATTCCATCATTTTCCTATGCGATCAATCTATTGATTTAGTCTGATCTGCTCCATGATGAAATGTAATAAACCAATGAAACACCCTATTTCATCTGATATCATTATTTTCTACACCGATCTAACTACAGATTTAGTCTGGCCTGCTCTCTGATGAAATTTAATGAGCCGATTAAACACTCTATTTCACCTGATTTCATTATTTTATCTACCGATTAATCTAGAGATTTAGTCTGATCTGCTCTATGATGAAATTTAATAAACCGATTAATCACTCTATTTCGTTTAGTTTCGTCACATATTATTTCTCGCTTAACTTTTCAAAAGGTCCTAAGTAACATTTTTTTCATGATTTAATTTGAGTGTTGCAATTAACAGATTAACATGAAATACGTTGATTGCATTATTCAGATTAAATCATGAAAAAAATGTTACTTAGGACCTTTTGAAAAGTTAAGCGAGATTTACAACGAAATCGATCTTTTGTTTATTCGATTTAGTCGATAATAGTCTATCGATTTCGTTTGGCGTCGCGTCGGCGAGCTCCCCTGTAAAAGTCCCATAAGGCTCGGTGAAACAATCTATAAATTCGTCGGGAACAAAATCGGTCGACCCTACCGACGTGAACCGATTTAATCTGAGGGAAAATCGGGAGGATTTTTTATGGGGTAGTTTATTACCTCTATTGTATATTCAAACATAGTATTGATCCCAAGACGAATCGATTAGTGAGGTAATATTGCAAATCGGTCCTTCTGTTTGTGAGTTATATTGCCTCAAAGCAAACGCAAACTCATTTTTTATATAGAAAGATTATTGTTTAAGGTAAAATTCTAGATTGATTTATACAGTCATACATAGACGAATTTTCCAAGAAATTTCAGATGGAATTTCGGGTGGAGCTCCTGAAGTAAATTACCAAGGATTTCGTGAGGGTGAGATAAATTAGGAATTGGGCGATCCACTTTTAGAGTGCATTGATGACAGATATGCAAATATCGTATAACGGTTTGGTTGCCAACACTGACTAGTAAATAGCAGGCCATGACTTAACCTCTTTCCTCATGGGACAACGAACGGAGTCGAACTCGCGATAAGACAGCACACCCCGTTACGGATAGATCGTTCGGCAGAACTAGGCCGCGCATTTGGCGATTCTGCCAGGTTGTTCCTGGTTGGAAATAATTGTTTTGTAAGTATCCTGTCGGCGTGATTGGGACATTTTTTCATTGGTTTCGACTTGTAATGTCGAAGACGCTCTGGAAGAGCGTCGGATTGAATGATTTGTCTATCGGATTCGACTTGTGATGTCGAAGACGCTGTGGGAAAGCGTCGGAATGAATGATTTGCTCATCGGTTTGGACTTGTGATGTCGAAGACGCTGGATTGACAAATGTGTTGTTTCTCAACGGTTTCGACTTAAAAAAGTTGAAGGCGCTCTGGAAGAGCGCCAGCATAAATCAATAACAACATGTTAGGTTTTATAAAACGATTCTGTTACAATTTTCAGGACCCGTACACAATAAAAACACTATATACAGCTTATGTAAGGCCAATCTTAGAATGTTGCAGCATAGTTTGGTCCCCATTTTCAGCTATTCATGCCAACAGAATTGAGTCAGTTCAAAAACAATTTTTATTATATGCACTACGAAAGTTAGGGTGGACCGAATTTCCATTGCCACCATATGTAGCTCGTTGTAAGCTCATCAATATTCATTCACTGAAAGTGCGTCGAGATTTAGCAATGGTAACTTTTATAAACAATATTGTTTCAAACAGAATTGACTCAACGAAGCTATTATCAAAACTTAATTTTTATGTTCCATTACTATCTTTACGACATCGTCAAATATTCTCCGTAAATTATCATCGAACAAACTATGCAAAATATGGCCCAATAAATCAAATGATGATCACTTATAATAAACATTGTGACACTATTGACTTATCGATGTCCAAAACACAGCTGAAACAGATCTTCTCTCGTATTATAAGCTAATGACACTTTACAATAAGTTTAAACAGCATCAACATTATTTAATGTTATTTAGAATAGTTAAGAATACAAATGTAAATAGGTCTACAATTATGATTGACGACAATAAATAAATAAATAAATAAATAAATGATTTGTTTTCTCATCGGTTTTGACATGTGATGTCGAAACTGCTGTGGTAGAGCGCTGTATTGAATGTTTTGGCTTGTGACGTCGCAGACGCTCTGGAAGAACGTCGAAAAAACTTATTTGTTTTTCATTGGTTTGACTTAAACGAGTTATTGTACGTGGATTTCCCTATTGGACCCGACCGTTCGAAATAGTCGCTCTTTGAACGGTCGTTGAAATCGCCGTTTTCACCTTCACACCCATCTTCATAGTAAAATCTGTCAAAACTGACAAGTCTGCCACGTGTTTTTTGCTGTTTCCCTCGGACTTCTCTTTCTTTTTCCGATGTTTTGACATCTGTTTGATAGACAAGGAGCAAAAAACAAGGTAATCTACCAAATATTTATTTATTTTTTGCAAACCTTGCTGAAATAGGCAAGTGAACCGACCTTCGAATCCATTGGTCAAGTAAATCCACAATAAAATGTCGAAAGAATTCTGGAGTAGCGCCGAAGCAAATGATTCGTTTTCTCATCGGTTTCGACTTGTAATGTCGAAGGTGCCAGATTGAATGATTTGTTGTTCTTATCGTGTCAAAGCAACGTTAATGCGGATCAGCAGAACAAAACTATTCAAATTTGAATTTCGAAGGTGTTGTGTGAGAGTACCGGACTTATTGGCTTGAGCTTGAAGGGCCAATACAGAGTATGTTTGGAGAGCCATTTATAACCATGCAATGGCAGGCATAAATAAAACTTTCAATTAATTACTGTGGAAATGCTGAAGAACACGTAAATAGTAAACCAAGAAACTATGGAAGATGAAGAGAATGAAACAAAAAACTTTTGGTATTCCATTATAAAAACGTTCCAATGTTGGTCTGGGATTAAAAATGTTGTTCATGGAATAGGACTATTGGATTTGCTTTTCGGGTTCATTCATTGGATTTGAGTATCAGATTGGTAAATCATATTGAAATATTTGAATTCCAATTTGAATTAGGATGATTTTGAATATAGGAATTGAGTACGGATATTGGATACTAGATTGTAAAATTAGAAAAAAAAATGCGATGTAAATAGTTGTTTATGAAAATCCTTCTTTTATTCTCTTTTTTAGTGAGAGAAGAAGGGGAATGTGAGGGTGAGATATATTAGGAATTGGGCGATCCACTTTTAGAGTGCATTGATGACAAACATGCCAATATCGTATATCGTATATGGTTTGGTTGCCAACACTGACTAGTAAATAGCAGGCCATGACTTTGCCTCTTTCCTCGTGGGATAACGAACGGAGTCGCACGCGCGATAAGACAGCACACTCCGTGATGGATAGCTCGTTCGGCAGAACTAGGCCGCACAGATTTTTTTTTATAATATCTGAAGAAATATTATAATAGATCAACTGCAATTAAGGCTGCATGTGAAGAAAACCCCCTAAAATATCTAGAATTATTCTCAGGAATTCCAGAAATCAGACATGTTTCTAGAAACGGTTCGAAGAATTTCTAAAGGCTTTTTCACTAAATTACTGAACAATTTCTAGATGATAAAATACAAAAAAACTAAAATTATATTATAGTAATCAAAGTTCTACCGATAACACCAAATTATCATAATCAGCATAATCAGCCAAATAGCTGCTCTCCACCATTACCCGAACTCTGATGCCGCTAGTGCACAAAGCCGAATAACTACGCTTTCTTGTCAAAATATATTACTAGGACTGAATAAAAACTAGCATATGCAAGTAAACCAGGTAAAATTTCGGATGCTGCTAGTATAATGAACTACCATACCCCGCAGCTGAAAACATCGTGAAAGCCTTGTTTGATTCGGTAGACCATTTGAATCAAACTCCAGGACAATTTGAACATCTTATATGCGTGGATTTCAGACGTAAGTTAAAGACAAATAATCGGAGGACATAATTTGGCTGATACCGCGGCTGGGGGCACCAGCCTTGGTTGATTAATTAGATCATTTGATTCAAACTCCAGGACAATTTGGAGATCTTACAACCCCTAATATGTCTTGTTTTGAGACACAAGTGAAAGACAAATCCTTGGAATAATTGAGTTGATACCACCGCTTGGAACATCATGAAGGCTTTGATTGATTCGATAGACCATTTGATTCAAACTCCAGGACAATTTGAAGAACTTACAGCATCTCATATGCCTATATTTGAGACGTAAGTGAATGGCTCATACTCAGAAGACAAAATTAGGTTGACACCGTGGCTGGGGACATCGTGGAAGCCTTGGTTGATTCGGTAGACCATTTGATTCAAACTCCAGGACAATTTGGATATTTATAACACCTCATATGTCTTGTTTTGAGACACAAGTGAAATACAAATCCTCGGAGGGGACATCATGAAGGCTTTGGTTAATCAATTGATTCGATAGACCATTTGATTTAAATTCCAGGTCAATTTGGCAGTTGGTCCCTTTGCCCTGTGCTAAACCAAACCATTTCCCGATTCAGGTCACTGCTAACGAATCTTCCCACCATCACCATGGCGTTGAGATTCAGGATATCAGGCCGAAGGTCATTAGGCCAAATAATCATTAGATCGAATGATAAGTGAGAAGACAGTTTTTTCCCTTTTCTTCTTCGTTCTTCTTTCTTCCTTATTAACTTTTCTTCTTCCTTCTTCTTCATTCTTCTTCCTTCGTCCTTCTCACTTCTCAATTCCCTCTTTCCTACTTCTCACTTCTAACTTTTCAATATTCTCTTTTCGTTTCTCCCTACTCTCTTTTAATTCAGCCCTATGACCATTCGGCCTAGTGGCCTTCGACTTAATGATCTTCGGGCTAATGACCCAGCATCCGATGGCACTATAAGCCGATTGGAAGCGCTTTGACACCAACATCTGATGCGCAATAGTGCATATTACTCCGCTACCGTTTCCCGACTTCTACAGAATCGTCCTCCATGCCACTGGTTGAACCATCCCGCAAACCAGTTTTCCACCTGTACGTCAAGCCCTTCGTTGGTGGTCGTTGGACGAAATGCACTTTGTTCTCAACTTCAGAAGGAAGACCCTCCGAGTACCCTGGTCATCCGGGAAAAGAAAGTGCTTTTATTTTTTTTTATACAAAAACACTATGAATGTTGAAAAGTGAAGTTGCCAAAAGGAAGCAGTGGGAGAACTTCAGTGGGAGAACGCTTTTCTTATGCATCTTGACCTGCAAAACCCGATCCACCGGAGTCAACAGCCTTGGCGTATATTTTGCATCGCTCGTATCGGCACCGCTAGATCCTTTCTTTCGTTACAACACTTTTGAGTTTCACTGGACTTGCCTTTCTCAGCCAAGCTACCCATCGCCCTTTTCAGAAGCAATGGAAAGTCTTCTGGCCTGGACAGAATAGGATATCGGTTGATCAAAGATTATTTCTCCACTGCGAAAATCTTATTCTTTGATTTGGTCAATCAAGTCTGGTCTGACATAACGCTCCCCGAAGAGCAGCGGCTTAGCCTTGTCAATCCCTTCCCGAAAAGCAGCGTCTCCTTCCGGAATGCTCTCAAATACCTCCCTAACTTACTGATATTTTGCGTATTAAATGTTGTCAAGAGGCTGGTCATCTGCAGGCTGCGTAAAAAGCTTGAAGCAGACGGATGCTTCGGCTTCGAACAACATGCTTTCCGCCAGGGGTACGTCACCGGCTCAATATCTCAAAGGCGTTCAACCGTACGTGGACGCCGTTAGTCTATCAGAAGCTAAGTGAATCGGTTTTTCAGGCAATATTTTGGCTTTCGTCCGAAATTTACTTATGAAACGCTCTTCCAAAAATCAGTCTTCGGAGACCTACCAGCAGAAAATATGTGATCCCTTCTGTAAAAGTAAACGCTTGCATGGATTATGGCAATGGAGGATGTGATCCCTTCTTTAAAAGTAGGCGCTTGTCCGGATTGAGCCAATGGTGGCTGCGATCCCTTCTTTAAAAGTAGGCGCTTGCCCAGATTATAAAAATAGTGGATGTGATTCCTTCTTTAAAAGAAGTCGCATGCCCGGATTGAGGCAATGGTGGATGTGATCCTTTCTTTAAAAATAAGCGCTTGCACAGATTATGGCAATGGAGGGTTTGATTCGTTCTTTGAAAGCAGGCACTTGCCCGGATTGAAGCAATGGTAGATGTAATCCCTTCTTTAAAAGTAGGTGTGTGGCCCAAATTGTGGCAATGGTAGATGTGATCCATTCTTTGAAAGATGGCCCTGCCCGGATTGTGGCAAATGGTGGATGTGACTCCTTCTTTATAAGTAGGCGCTTACCGGGAATAAATCAATGGTTGATATGATCTCTTCCCCGAGTAGCACAATTCAGATTGATTTGGTGGCAGTTAATCATATGTGACTTGATTGGTTTAGTTACTCGTCTACGACAAGTGTTTTGCTTGAGTTTTTAAAGTTTTTAAAGGCGCTTGCCAGATTAAGGAAACGGTGGATTAGATCCGGTCTTAAGGCGCTTGTCCGAATTGAAGCAATGGTGGATGTAATCTCTTTTTTAAAGTAGGCATGTGGCCGGAATAAGTTAATGATGGATGTGATCCCTCCCTTAGAAGCAAATCTGCCGTTTTGTTTTCATTTTTCCGGAAAATCTCTACCATCAGTCTAAATTTATCAGAAAACAGCCTCGACCTACTTAATCTACGCTAAACATTACACGAAATATCCCTTCAGCTTTTACAGTTCAAAATTATGCCAAATGACTCACTCTTTTCTTGTAGTTCTAAATTATGCCAAATGGCCGTTATGCCAAATGACCATTATACCAAATGGCCTTATGCCAAATGACCCAGACCCATCTTGGACAGCCTTCCCAACATTTGCAATATCTTCTCTGCTGAAAGCATTCTCGCTAACCAGCGTCAGTACACGTCGTTTGCCTGATTCCCAGGGCACTGCAGAGTTCGCGGCAACAACCCCGACGATTTCCTGGCTGGAGTCGGATACTAAGGAAGACGCTTCGCAAAGACTGTCCCTCTGCCGGACCCAAAAGCATGGATTAAATTAAATTGTGTAACCTTTTCAGATGATTGTTTTGCCACACCATTATTGGATTATTGTTAACAGTAAATGTAAATATTCACACAAGAACATTTTTTCTTATATCGGCACCAACATTTCAAAAGGGCGAAACTGCTTTTGTAAACAAGAGCTTCTCACGTCTCTGGTGGGCTTATTTGTGCTCATCCACGCAATCCAACACCATTAAATGAAAGAAGAGGATTCGATGCTTCCATCAGAGGTGTTGGATTGCCTGGGTGGGCTCAAATTAACCCACCAGCGACGTGAGAAGCTTTTGTTTACAAAAGCAGTTACGCCCTTTTGAAATGTTGGTGCCGATATAAACATAAATACCACCCCCCCCCTTCCCATTTTAATAATTGCGGTAACCGGATTGGGATTGATCATCACGCTGAATTTAAGAAAAAAATGGAATTCTAGCCCGGAAAAAAGAGTTCATGTGCCGTCAAGTGAGAGCTCTCTCAATACGGTGAACCAATAGAGATGAGTGACGTTTAGCGCTCGCACACTAATGTGCAATTCGTCATGTGTAAAAACATATTTGTTTTCGTTCTGCTCATAACCTCAAAAATGATCGGGTCATCACAATGGTTTCAAAAGAGTCAAAAAATATATGGAAATATACCCATTTTTACCCAATCTCTGCTGAGTTGCAACATCTAGGAGTGTTTGTTTTCCTTTTATCGCCACTCACACATTCGGACGTGAGAATCTCAATAGGAGGTAGGGAAAGTTCGAAATTCGAATATAGCTAGGAAGCACGCTGGGGACATGTTCACTGCTCGCAACTATCATCGGACGGCGCCAAAATAATACCATCTAGCAATATGCCCACGAGTTGGTATCATTCGATAGACCATGCGATTGGATCCTCTGACCCTGTATAAGGCCCATCGATCCACATGGAAGGCCTCTATTAGATCCTGAATAGTGTGCCAAACGGTGTTTTATTTCGGCAGTGAAAGTTTAAGTTTTTCAAACGTTATTGCCTTTGGCAAAATGGTTTAGTTCCTAGAAAAGAGACTATTACAGTTTGTGAATTCGTTAATAATCGCGACTGGTAAGGCTACTAGTTAGCCCCGGTTCTCCTTACCGTCAACGTAGAGACCGGTAGTTAAAGTGAGAGGTCGCAACAGGTCGAAGAGTTTAAGTCGGAACAGTGATTGACCGTGAATATACCGACCTAGTGTGCATGGTGCCGCGAGTGAACTAAACCACGGTTAAACTCCTCTCCAAGACACTATTCAGTGGTTTGTCGAAGGTCGTCCGTCAACAAACGACCCCAACGTAAAGTCCTCCACGCAGAGGTGAAAGTAAAGCCTTCCCGAATTAGTGAAATAGTGAAGCCGAAGAGCAGCATTTTCCCGGCAGTTCTAGTGCCGAAAGTCGTCTCCGGCCAGGTGTGAACCGGCGCCATTGCCAACCAACTGGGACCTCGTGGTGGCGATATCACGGGCAGCAGCGTCAACGAGCTAAAGTGAGTCCGTTCCCTATTAACAGTGCCTAGGATTTCCAAATAAAAATAACCTAGTAAGAAATTAATAAATTTCTAGTTCAAAATTCAATTCTTATTTGCCATCTTGTGTGCACCGGAAAATTAAATTTCAGTCCATTTACTTCACTGTGGTTGCAAAGTGGTACAGGTAAGTCTCCGCTAGTGCGATTGTTCGACCTTGAGATAAGGAAAAGAGGTGAGCTAGCTCGGGACGTGCGGATGTCCATGCCAAAGACGCATGGGCGTCATCGGCAGTAACAATTGTGATCGCACCTGGAGGACCTCCACTACGCCGCAACTACTAAAAACTAAGCTTGAACCGTTTTGCCTAACTTTAAGGACTAACAGGTTATCTCCTATTTACTCATTGGGCATATCCAGACAACCACACATCGTATAAGAATGCACGATTATAATCGTTTATCGATAAAAGTTTCATCAAAATTGCATTGTGGTGCGAGGCTTATCAGTTAATTTATAAACTTTACATACAGAGTTTGCTATCACAAACTACATCGCAATGAAGACCAAAAAACGCTTGATAATTGTGCACATCGCTTACATTACCATGCATCGTCGGATAAGAAATTCACATATTCTATCGCCTCCACTTTTGTATGTAAAACGCATTTTCGCAACTGATAAGCGACGGATTTTATGCGCTTAGATGTAATCCTGAACTGGCAAATTTGACGATAAATAGAGATTTAAAAAATTGGTATTTGTTACCAATCGAAAAAGAGTCTTTTCAAACATAGGGGTGATCGGGGCAATATGGGCCACCTAAGGAAATCGTTCCGAAAAGCGCTGAAAAGCTCAAAAAAGCATCGTTCAAATGTAGTTGACTTATACTAGAGAATGTTACCTTTCATATTACGTCGATGAATGACGAAAAATGCGTTTGGAAATTATTGGAATGCACTTTTGAAAATGTATTGATTTCAATGTGTGTTCCCGACTATACGGGGCAATATGAGCCACCATTTGGGGCAGTATGGGCCACCCTTCCAAAACCTTTATTTAGGCAAAAAAAGTATCGTAATATAGAAGAATATGATATTCCAACAGTTGTGAGTATTTCATACCAAATAAAATAAAAAAACTCCACAACAGCGGACTGAACTGATTTGCCACTCTTCACCGTTTGAACAGCCACATTTCAATTGGTCAATGGTCATTTTTTCTGTTTCTATCGCAGAAATGCGCTGTTGTAATTTTTCCGTAATGAATCTTACATATATGATAATATTCTTGTATTTGAATACTGAAATTTGAACTTATTCGCATTTTAAGGCCAGATATCTTGTTCTATGCAGGTATGCCCATATTGCCCCATAGAGACTGGTTTTGGGAAAAAAAAAGTTTTATGATAAATTCAGATTTGTATCAATATAAACATGTGTGCACAATATTCAATTTTAATATATCTTTTGATTGTGGTGTATTTTTGACCTGTATTTTAATCAGTTTTGTGTCAAAACTTTATTTATAAACTTGAAATCTTTTAATAATTTTGCCTATGCAGTGAAAATTTACATTTTCAAGTATATTTTCATGTTTGAATTGAATTTTAATGCGGTTTTCACGTTGATGCATATGTAGAGCATCCTCTTAAAGATCATATAACTTTTACATGATAAAACTTGTCAATAAGCTCAAAATGAGGGTGGCTCATATTGCCCCGTATGTTCATATTGCCCCTACTGCCCCTATCAGATCAACATCGGAAAATGGCTGAAATCGATTCCGAATTGAATATCATTTCAAATCAAATAATTTTTCGTTTAAAAAAATAAATGAGTTAATCCCACTCCATTTTCCCGTTGCACGATGGGACGTTGGCTTTATGATGGTAAGTTTGTCGTTGAAAAGCTGCTGTTAAAATCGTGGAATAAACAGGCAAGGTAAAAGCAGTGATTGTTATGAGCGACGCTTTTCCGATTTTCATTTCTGATGCAGACTCAGAGGTGCTCACAGATTATTAATATTCCATTAGCAGATTTAGATTTTACGTAGCTTTTCGATTAAGCTCAGCCATTTAGCCTTAGATCCTGCAAATCGAAAATAGCACAGTAGATATTTATAGCTTTCCATCACCATCGAGTCTGCTTCTTTTTCCCTTTTTGGCGTTACACAATTTTAGATCAAACATTCTGAACGGAATTCCCACCCGCCCACACACACCTGTCTCGAACCAATTTTCCTATAAGTGATCGTCTCTCAAACATCGCACTCTTGTGAAACAAAGGACTAAACAATCCAGCATTTAGCGTTTCCTTTTCACCGCCACCTCCACGGCGTCACCCAAGCTCAAGCGCTGTGATTTCCATCGTTTTCCCATGCTGGTGGTATCAAGCAGAGAAAAAAAAAGTTTCGGCATCGAGAAGCGGTTACGGATGTTCTTTGTTTTTAATTGAATTCTATATTTAGATACGTTCACCCCGCCATCATCACCAGGCTGTCGGCTGTGCTGCACTGATGGTTAACACTAATTTGGGTGGAAATTAGATGGAAGAGATTTCGAAGCGACGGTAAATGGGCAATCTGAATGGATTGGAATCATAACCAACGAAAAAATTAATGATTTAATGCTGGAAGGAGGTCATGGCTGCCGTAATAAATATTTACTTTGGCTTGAATATGTAGGCTAAAACGGCAAACTTTTAAACGTTTCGGTGAGGGAAATGACGACATACTTGTTCTCTGGTGGGATGGCATTAAAAGAACCTTCTGACCAAATTTGATCGCAATCGGTTTCAGAAAACCGCCTTACGATAATAGAACGAAGTCGTTTAGAATACTCTTATGAACAGCATCCATACGAAATGTCCAATGGTTGTTTTGGATACCAAGTTAAAGATGTTGTCGAAATCTATTGCATCAACCGCTCTTATTACCAGCATCTCCGAGGCGTCTTTTGTAAGCTGATAAAGGAGCTTCGTGTTGTTACAATATTTTATTCGGAACTAACCAAGTGTCGGTCTGTCTCAGCAGGAATCATCAAGCTCTTCGTATCTTTTTATCAACTTTCAAAATGGCTTAGGACAAAGTGCTGAGTTCGATTCTCGGCAAAGTTCGATTCTTGGCAAAGTGCTGAGTTCGATTCTCAGTCCGGTCTAGGATGTTTTCGGGTTGGAAACATTCTCGACTTCCTGGGCATAGTGTATCCATTGTATTTGCCCTACAAGATATATACTCAATGTATTACTCATGCAATGGCGGGCATAGAAAAGCTTACAATTAATAACTGAGGAAATGATTCTTTTTCCTGTTCGGGTGTGCCGCTGCGACCAGTTATTAGATCTATTGTAGCGTTACCCGTATCCTTAGTGTTTAAGTGCATGTCGAATTACTCCATTACTATTCATTTTTCGTTTCGATACAGTTGTTGTTTTGTTTTCTCAAGAGCCCATTGAAGGCGCGCCCATGGATCGGAGCCCTAGCTACATCCTTGTCTTGCTTCTAGAATATCACCAGTAAAACGCAGAAAACCCGGGATTTAGCTGTCTACAAGACCATTTTAAGCTAGAGAATTTGTTCAGTAATAAGAACTTCCGTGTGTTCCTCTCACTACCATTGTTCACCAGTTCAAGAAGAGTTAGTACGTATTTAAACCCCTATCTCGATTTTTCCAGCAGTCAGTTCAGCCTAGGACCGGGTACCGAGGTTTTGACGTAAACTATGTCTAGGAGGAAGCCTCGGATACAGGGTGCCAAATGAATATTTCCAAATTGGGGATCGTCACGAAATCATGTAAGATTTCAAACGTTAATAGCGACTTTATTTTTCGATGGATTTTCCAGATTTTCTTATCTATAGATTCGGAAACTTTCCATCAATTCGCTAATTGTTTTAAAACTATTCATAGTCAACGTCAAACTATTGAAAATTTTAGTTCTTTCGCGTCTGGTAAAAATTTTAGAACTAACCAATTCCGTTCATGTATCTCCAACACGGACATCAGATTGCTGTAACGTACGCATCTTTTGGCCCACCGCTTCATTTTTCCTGTGCATAAAAAGAGTCGTATCTCACGCGCGCGTCATTTTCCTTCGAGCTTTCACGGCGAGCGAACCGCTTCGTTGGAGCGTGGACCGTCTGGTAGCGGTCTAGAAATAACGGCCCAATGGCGTTGGCGTTCGGTGGTGTATATGGCGGTCTTGGCATAAGCAGCAGCGCGTCATTTGCGGTTGAGATTTCACGGAGCGTGAACCATCCAGCGTCCGTAGCAACGAATCATCGGATAGCGGTCGTGGTACAATAAAAATCATTCGGTCCATTGTTAGGACCACCATTATACACAGAAGAGAATTTGTTTTACCGAAAAATTCCAGCAAAGTGAAAATTCATCCATCGGAAGTGGTTGCTGCAGAAAACTCGTCGTCAGTAAAAACATCACTCAAGTCACTCGCATGCTGTTAGTAATGGCAAAAACGCAAATTTAAAAAATCGGTCCTTTGTCAGGACCATTAGAGTAGAGTGGGGCAAGAGTACGCACTTAGTTTTCAATCGATCATGTGGCCCTTATGAAGCAAGCTTCTGCATATCAAATCAGTGTCGATGATTCATATACTCTTCCTTTGTGTTACCCAGTGGAAAAAATATTGAAATTATTGAGATTCGTTTTAGTGGAACCCTTATTGCAAGGCAAGTGAAAAACGCACTCTTACCCCACCGGTGGGGTAAAAGTGCGCATCGGGTGGGGTAAGAGTACGCATTTATCCAATCATGTGCTTTAAGTATATATTAACACAAATAAGAGTTATTAACATTTAATTGATGTTTATTGAGCATATATTAGGGAATGTTTAAAGATTACGTAACTCTTAAAGGGGGAGGGGGTCCTAAAAATGTGCACTTTCATACGAAAAACCGTTGTTTTTTATATATACAAAAAACTACAGAGGTAAAAATATATATGTTTCGCGGGGCGTATACAAAGGCATTTTCCTTAAAGAAAGTCTACGAATCACGTAACGTAAAATTTGGCTATTTCATCACTCCTCCCCACCTATCTTACACTATTTGTATGAATCCTCTAAAAATTATATGGATCGTCACACATCTCACAACCCCTCCCAGCTAAACGTTGCGTAATTTATGAATGTTTATTTTGATTAAATGAAATTATCATTTAGATGAAATTGTGTTTTCGTACTATGTTTAGGTGCACAACAAGTCCTAATACAATTTCATTATTTCGCTTCAGTGCTTTGTTCGCTAAGTCCTTTCTAACACCGAATTACTTCAACTTATCCTAAAAACTTGAGATAATTTCGAATTCTGTCCCTTGTTTCTTAGTTGTGGATCTTTACGCTTTGGAAGAAGTCTTATTTCGGCCGGAGATACGGGTTTGACATCATAACTTGAAGATTCATATGCGTACTCTTGCCCCACCGGTTCCTGCGTACTTTTACCCCACAGTCCCAAAAATTATTCAAGTAATGGTTTTGACTTCTTGGAAAACCAACCGGATTGGTGTTCTGTACCATAAAGTACTCTATACAATAGGTTATCGAAATGGTATAATGTTCACCTGATTGAACGTATATATGGTAATGAAATACTAGTTGCGGAAATCCAATTATTTTTAGCAAAATGACCAAAAAGTTATCTAACTCCATATCTCCCTTGTTGTTTATTCGAATCGTTTACAATTACACATGATAATAGTTGGCCAGAATACCTGTCAAACTGATGCAGCGCTGCTAGTTTATCTTTTTTTATTACTTCAAAAAATGGAAAACGTACTCTTACCCCACGTGCACTCTTGCCCCACTCTACTCTACTATATAAAGAGAAGGGTTTCATTTGCCGTATTTGAAATTGATGCTTGAATTTGCGAAAAGATTTCTCTTTATACTGCTGAATGCACTATGGGGAAAGTGGTGTGGTATGTGGTATTCGGTATTGGTATTCGTGATTCAGCCTAACATAATGGTGTTTCAAGGGAAGAGTACGGAACCTTGTGAACCTTTTCAGGACGGCCTTTTTTGTCCTTTTCAACGAACGAAGGTCATTTGTCATCCACGGAACCCTAGAGTCGGTATGGGTCAGAACTATGATATCGTAACAATGATCCATGACCGCTAGTCGATAATCTTCCACTAGACCATTCCCGAGCAACACACATGTTGTACAAGTGTTATTATAACTCATATACGTCCACATTCGGTCATATATGAGTTGCTGGAACCAAAACGATCTGAATTGTGCTGCTCGGGATTCATTCAGCCAACGTTCTGATAGTACATAGTAGCGTGCGATTTCGGACGGGGGGCTGTTGCTCTGGAAATCGGGATAATATCAGGAAGAGAGGCGGTGGTTGATTGATAGACTTGCCGGTAATAGGAATTCGGAAGACCCCATCTCCCTTCCCTTGTGCTGGACCGGGACGGCTGCTGGACGCTGGCAGGAGGGACTTGACAGCGATGGGAGGAATAGGGGCTTCCTTAGGACTTGTGACACTGAAGCGTCCCGGTGTTCCGTTAGCAGCAGACTTGGTTTGGCTTGACGAAGTTCCACTGGTAACGATAATCGATTCAGGCAAGAAATTGTTCGTAATAACAACGTACTTGCCTGCAGGAGGTGTTCGGAAGACCCCGTCTGTCAACTCAAACAGCAGGACCGGGATGGCTGATGGTCGTTGGCGGGAGGGGCTCGACTGCATTGAGAGAGATAGGGGCTTCCTCATAGCTAGGGGCAAGAGTGCATCCCGATGTACAGCAGAATAACGGTTGTTGATTGCTCAGTTGTCCAAGACAACTTCTTTTGTCAGATGATTCGCACACAGCAGTGGGTTCGGGCGTAGAGATTTCGCGGTTCACATGATTGCATACAGTGTTCATAGAACTTGCAGTACATTTGCGTGCAGTTGTCGAAACGGTTAGAACTGAAGGCGGTTGTTCGGTTGATAGGCGACTGGAAACAAGGATTTTTTCAGGAAGCAAATTGTTGTGAATAGGAGCGTACTTGCCTGACGGACGATTTTGGAGGACATTGTTCGTAATAACAACGTACTTGCCTGCAGGAGGAGTTCGGAAGACCCCGTCACTCAACTCAAACGCAGGATCGGGATGGCTGATGGTCATTGGCAGAAGGGGCTCGACTGTGTTGAGGGGATTGGGGTCTTCCATGAAACTAGCAGCAAAAATACTTCCCGGTGAAATGCTGAAGGAAGATGCTAGAATCACTCGATTACCACCATTTCTGTTTCCGCCGGAATTCCTAGCGGATCGTTGGTCGCAGGTGGAGGTTTTGGTCGCCAAAAATTTTCTCTGGAGTTGTCGTCGCAAAATTCTCGGTGAAGAATTCCTTCAGGCCATGTCGAACTCAAAAGCGCTCTCGATTTCAATTCGGCATTCATTCCAATTTTGAATAAGACAAAAGATAGCGAACTTATGTCTCTCCCTTAGGCACCAAACGAGCTACACGAGTTTCAAGACGCTTTTTTGTCAATTCGCCAATTTGATCAGCTGAAACGTCTGGTGCAATCCGCGACAAATAAAGCCAGAATTAGGCATAGGGACGGTCTTGATTTCTGTTGAAGGCGAAAGAGTGCTGCTGGTTCCGAGCAGGAGATTAGGTTTCGTAACTGGGACAGAACCGTTAGTCATACTGAAAAGGCGCCGTTTCTTCGTACACTGGGGTTCCAATATAACGTCGTTCGTTGCCTTCGGGGTAAGCAAGTTAGAGTTCATTAATTTGGTAAAATTCGTCTGGATTTCAGATTTCAGCTCCGTCAGTATCTCAGACTTAAGCTGCGCCAAAATTCCATCTCCACCTCTCCTATTTATTCTTATACATAGTAACCTGATTCCAGGTTTTATTTGCATTTAAACTACCCCTAAAAATAAAAACAATCGTTCAACATTATTGTTCAGGAATACGCAGCTCATTACTGGGTTAAATACTAGTTACACCCTCCGGATGCGATGAAAATACATAAATATGATTAATTGTATGCTAATCTTACTAGAATACTATAAAAATATGCAGGAAAACCAAAATAATATTTTTGGCCACCACTTTGTATGGGGCCGCCCCATAATGGAATGGTTACAGACAATTGCTTGGCAAATTTTTTTGCAGCAACCACCGCCGACGGACAGCTCTGATGCGGCTGGGACTGCTACCCGCGCCATAATTGCCACTTTTAATCTCTACAAATTAATTCGTCTCAAATCAACTATCTTCCAATCAACATGGGGATCATGAAAGGACGCGATATACGCATCTTGATGAGCCTTCACTACTACTGACAGAACCAAAAAATTATCCGAATCTGAAGAAAAAATTCACTTTCTACCGCTAAATGGTTGCAGCAGCTACCACGGCTAAAAATTTTTTTATAGCAGTCTTCGCCAATGGCCGTTGATGTCGTTAGGATAGCTAACGAGGCAATCATAGCCATTTATTGTTTTCACTTCAAAGAAAGAACCGATTTACGCTTCTTGAAACCGTGTTGAGAATTCACAACATTGCATGAAATTTTCACTTTCAATCATTATATGAGTGACTCGGGAAAATAGCTTTCTCATATCCAATAAAGCAGATTCATCAGAAAATGTTTGCTTTATTTTCAATTATGCGTCTTTACAATAAATATCAGCAATCGAGTTTAACTTTTGTCTGCAGCAACCACTGCCGACGGCCATCACTGATGCTGTTGAGATCGATAGCAGCGCAATCGTTCCTATTCGATTGTATGTCTATTTAAAGAAAATACAGTTAAAGCCAATTCTTCCGTTTCAAATGGGGATTCTGAGAAGAACTGATTTATGCTTCTTGAGACCTTGTTGAGCATTTACAACTACTAACAGCAACCAACCGACTGTCCGAATCTTGCGAGAATAAAATTTACTTTTTATATCAGATTTTTCTTAATCCACTATCATATACAACAGCAAGTTTAATAATGAGAAAAGTTTTCACCACATTACTAAGCACATTATCATGGTGACTGTCGAAAATTCGATGGCGTCGTACTTGACCCCTGTGCCGGATATCGGCAGGTAGATGCAACAGAAAATTATACACAAGGATGCCTTTCCAAATATTAATACAATCTAGTAATAAAATTTCACTTTTCTATGCAATTCTCTGTCCCTGTAAATAATATTCGTCACATATCCAATGTCTTCCATTTATAATTCTGATCCTGAAAAGGGCCGGTTTATGGGCCTCGATACATATCCGCGGACGATTGTTGCGGATGGTCACTCAATGCTTCACCACGACTTACTGTATTACTGTACACTTGAGTACTGCTGATGAAGACCACGCGATGATGATTCTGCAGCAACACGCCTACGAGCACCACCGATATCGATGCTGGGACCACAACCCGCTGGACGCAACAGATTCCTACGACTGCCACTGATGCCGATGCAATAAGAGGCGAACCAGTCTCCGGCTGAAAACCTCTTTTATAATGCTATAATAATAATGATGCCGATGCAGAGACCGCTGCGTCAGGGAATCTCGAAAATAGGGCTCGCGCGCGCGGGAAAGCTGCTTACTTGTATTCAATATAGTGAGCCCGATGCGCAGCCCCTTTGTTAATATTTGTGGGTGCAAGTTTTATGTGCACTCATTACGAATAACAAAGGGGCGGAGCTAATGAGTTTACTTCATTAGATACAAGAAAGCAGCTTTCCCGCGCGCGCAAGCCACTCTGTTCGACATTTCGCAGAGAGCGGCACAACGCTGTTCAAGCATCGCAACCGGTAACCAATTAGTTCGAGATTCTTCGAAGAGCGGTCCTAGTACCAACATCAGTATTGTTTGCTCGTGTAATTGGCGGATGCTACAGATCCGGTTTGATGTAAATAATCGTGTGGCCGTCGGCGGTGGTTGCTGCAGAAATCTCGCTGTATTGGAAATTGTCGCAAAAGTAAAATTTTCTCGCAATATTCTTACTTTCGTTTTGCTGCTGTTATGTAACGTACACACCAGTCAAGCAGTTTGACGAACATTGACTCCACCCCCAAGAAAACGCTTCGGTTGCTGCTTTGTTGGAACGTGTGTGAAGTTGTTCGAACAACCATTTGACAGTTGGCAGCTCGGTTGGAAAAAATTAAAACGGTTTGATTTTGGTTTGAGTTGTCGGGGGTGGAGTCAAGGTTCGCCGAACATGTTTGAGCATTTGTAGTGAAGTTGCACAAACCCCCATATATTTTTTGATGGTTGGTGCTCAAGTTGGCGCTTCGGTCGTTCGTGTGTGATATTGTTGGTCGAATAAATTGATTGTTCGTGTCGCTGTTGGTGAAAATTGATGGATGTTCGAATAAACGAGAGGTGGAGTTAATGTTGGTCAAACTGCTTGACCGTGTGTACGTTCCATTAGTGACGGGGAATTTTTGCCAGTGGCGGCCGTTGATGAGTAGTTGCTGCAGAAATTTTTTCACAAAGATGAAATCTATTTATTTATTTATTATCAGACTAAGGCCGGAGTGGCCTGTGCTGCACATAAAAGACTTCTCCATTCAGCTCGGTTCATGGCTGCACTTCGCCAACCACGCAGTCTGCGGAGGGTCCGCAAGTCGTCCTCCACCTGATCGATCCACCTTGCCCGCTGTGCACCTCGCCTTCTTGTTCCCGTCGGATCGTTGTCGAGAACCATTTTCACCGGATTACTGTCCGACATTCTGGCTACGTGCCCGGACCACCGCAGTCTTCCGATTTTCGCGGTGTGAACGATGGATGGATCACCCAACAGCTGATGCAACTCGTGATTCATTCGCCTCCTCCACGTACCGTCCGCCATCTGCAACCCACCATAGATGGTACGCAACACTTTCCTTTCGAAAACTCCCAGTGCGCGTTGGTCCTCCACGAGCATCGTCCAGGTCTCGTGTCCGTAGAGAACTACCGGTCTTATAAGCGTTTTGTAGATAGTCAGTTTGGTACGGCGGCGAACTCTATTCGATCGAAGCGTCTTGCGGAGTACAAAGTACGTACGATTTCCAGCCACTATGCGTCTCCGAATTTCTCTGCTGGTATCGTTATCGGCGGTCACCAGTGAGCCCAAGTACACGAATTCTTCAACCACCTCGATTTCGTCATCACCGATAGAAACTCGTGGTGGGTGGCTCACATTGACCTCTCTTGAGCCTCTTCCTATTATGTACTTCGTCTTCGACGTGTTGATGACTAGTCCAATCCGTTTAGCTTCGCTTTTCAGTCTGATGTAGGCTTCCTCCATCCTCTCAAAGTTACGTGCCATGATATCAATGTCGTCGGCGAAACCAAATAACTGGACGGACTTCGTGAAAATCGTACCACACGTGTCAATCCCTGCCCTTCGTATTACTCCCTCCAAAGCGATGTTGAATAGCAGACACGAAAGACCATCACCTTGCCGTAACCCTCTACGGGTTTCGAAGGGACTCGAGAATGCCCCTGAAACTCGAACTACGCACATCACCAGATCCATCGTCGCCTTGATCAACCGTATCAGTTTATCCGGAAATCCGTTTTCGTGCATTAGCTGCCATAGCTGGTCCCGATCGATTGTATCATATGCGGCTTTGAAGTCGATAAATAGATGATGTGTGGGCACGTTGTATTCGCGGCATTTCTGCAATACCTGACGTATGGCGAACACCTGGTCTGTGGTAGAGCGTTCACCCATAAATCCCGCCTGGTACTGCCCCACGAACTCTCTTGCAATTGGTGTTAGTCGACGGCATAAAATTTGGGAGAGTACCTTGTAGGCGGCATTCAGCAATGTGATTGCGCGGTAGTTGCTACAATCCAGCTTATCGCCCTTTTTGTAGATGGGACACACGACACCTTCCATCCACTCCTGCGGCAGAACCTCATCCTCCCAAACCTTGGTAATCACCCAATGCAGCGCTCTAGCCAGTGCCTCACCACCGTGTTTAAACAGCTCTCCTGATAGTTGGTCAACTCCAGGGGCTTTGTTGTTTTTCAGCCGACCGATCTCCTCCTGGATTTCCTGGAGATTCGGAGCCGGAAGTCGCATGTCCTGCGTGCGTGCTCCTAGGTTCATTACCATACCGCCACCGTTGTCTGCCATATCGCCATTCAGGTGCTCTTCGTAGTGCTGCCGCCACCTTTGGATCACCTCACGCTCGTTCGTAAGAAGGTTCCCGTTTATGTCCTTACACATATCGGGCTGTGGCACGTGGCCCTTACGTGAACGGTTCAACTTCTCATAGAACTTTCGTGTGTTATTAGCGCGATACAGTTCCTCCGTCTCTTCACGGTCTCGATCTTCCTGCTGGCGCTTTTTCCTCCGGAAAATCGAGTTTTGTCTGTTCCGCGCCCGTTTGTATCGTGCCTCGTTCGCCCTCGTGCGGTGTTGCAGCAATCTCGCCCATGCTGCATTCTTCTCCTCAACTAACTGCTCACATTCGCCGTCATACCAGTCGTTTCTCTGATCCGGAGCCACCGTTCCTAGTGCAGCGGTTGCGGTGCTTCCAATGGCGGATCGAATATCTCTCCAGCCATCTTCAAGAGATGCTGCGCCTAGCTGCTCTTCCGTTGGGAGTGCACTTCCAGCTGCTGCGCGTAGTCTTGGGCTAGTCTACCGTCTTGTAGCCGCCCAATGTTAAGAGGCGGCGGACGACTCCGACGCGTGTTGATCACCGTCGAGAGTTTTGAGCGCAGACATACTGCGACGAGGTAGTGGTCGGATTCAATATTCGCACTGCGGTAAGTGCGTACGTTCGTGATGTCGGAGAAGAATTTACCGTCGATTAGAACGTGGTCGATTTGGTTTTCCGTTACTTGATTAGGTGATTTCCATGTGGCCTTGTGGATATTCTTACGGGGGAAGAAAGTGCTTCGGACTACCATTCCGCGGGAGGCTGCAAAGTTTCGCATCGTTGGCCGTTGTCGTTCGATACGGTATGCAGACTATCCGGTCCGATGACCGGTCTATACATTTCCTCCCTTCCTACCTGAGCGTTCATGTCACCGATGACGATTTTGACGTCCCGCAGTGGGCATCCATAGTATGTCTGCTCCAGCTGCGCATAGAACGCTTCTTTCTCGTCGTCGGATCTCCCTTCGTGTGGGCAGTGCACGTTGATGATGCTATAGTTGAAGAAACGGCCTTTTATCCTCAGCTTGCACATCCTTGCGTTGATTGGCTGCCACCCAATCACGCGTTGGCGCATCTTTCCCAGCACTATGAAGCCGGTTCCCAGCTCGTTGGTGGTGCCACAGCTTTGGTAGAAGGTAGCCGCTCGATGCCCGCTTTTCCACACTTTCTGTCCTGTCCAGCAGATTTCCTGTAGCGCTACGACATCGAAGTTGCGGGGATGTAGTTCATCGTAGATTATCCTATCGCAACCTGCGAAGCCTAGCGACTTGCAATTCCATGTTCCAAGCTTCCAATCGTGATCCTTTATTCGTCGCCTAGGTCTTTGCCGATTATATCGAGTCGTATTATCTTCTATGTCGTTCGTAATAGTTGTTTTTAAAGGCGGCTTATTGGGCCTGCGCAAACCTCCTGTCTCGTCGGAGGGCCGTCGTGTCAGGGCTGTTTAGCGTCCCACCTAACACCAGGACTTGGGCTTGTGCGCTTTGAGCGGCACACGGTCGCTTTGGCGGAGCCTACTTGCGGATACATGCAGCTTTTTATAGAGGTTTAACAGGGCCCACTGTCAAACCCCACCACATCCTAGGCAGGCGCCACAACTCGCAGATGGCCTGGGGAGGGATCGTCAAGCCCTTGGACATAGTCCCTGCTGCCCCTAAAGATGAAATCTGCAGCAAGTAAAAAGCGGTAAATTATTGAGTGGCTGCCGTCGGTGATAGCAGAATTGTGGCTGTGTTATTTTCTCTCTAAATTTTCATTCGCTGCCGACAAATCTGCTCTAATAATATTTTCCAAATTTTTTTGAACCCTGCCGATGCTGATCGTCATCAGCACGATGATTTCCATCCAAACCACGAACGCACGCGGGAGAGCAGGTTTTTAAATTGACTCGAAATTATATTTTCGCCGGTAGCAGGCCAAGTAACATCTGTGATGGTCGTCGGTGGAGTTTGATAATAAAGATAATGTTTATGCTGAGAACAGATTATGATAATTGTTGGTTGAAATTCGCGATTGTATCATGTATACAACATAATATTCATATGATATTACGATTCTCATTGCACTAAGAAGTTTTACGTAGTTTACGTTGAGCGGTCGTGTCTTGTACATAACCCTTCTAATATTTTTCTTATTGCATGTTCCTTCTTCCTCCTTCTTTCTTCCTCCTTCTTTCTTCCTCCTTTCTTCTTTCGTATATCATTTTTTCCTTTTCTCATCTTCCTACTTCTTTTTTTCCTTATTCTTTATACTTTCTTCCTTCTTCTTTCTTTTTTTCTTTCGTCGTTCTCCCTTCATCCTTTTTTTCTTCTTTCTTCCTTCTTTGATCTTTCTTCTTTTTCCCTCATCTTTATTTATTCTTTTTACTATTTTCTACTTTTCTGTCTTTTCTGCTTTTACGCATTTTTGTTGGAAATAATTATGAAGACGGGTCTGTTGTCTTCTTCTTCTTCTTCTTCAATGGCTCTACATTCCAACTGGAACTTGGCCTAGCTTTTCAACTTAGTATTCTATTAGCATTTCCTCAGTTATTAATTGAAAGCTTTTCTATGCCCGCCATTGCATGAGTATGTATCTTGTGTGGCAAGTACAATGGATACACTATGCCCAGGGTGTCGAGAATGTTTCCAACCCGAAAACATCCTAGACCGGACCGAGAATCGAACTCGCCATCTCCGGATTGGCAATCCTACGCCTTTGCTCGCAAGGCTACTGGAGACCCAGACGGGTCTGTTGTATGGAGCCCCAAATAAAAAAGTAGTATCAGGTCAAAATCAATAGAATGAATACAATTCACTCATAGATCGAAAGTTTAAGTTGAAAACAGGTGCCCAGTAAAATATTAGTAATTATTTTAATTATGCGGCACTTATTCTCATTTCTGATAAAATCTTTAAATCCTTATCACTGATAGCAACCAACTAGCATGGTGTAAAACGTTAGAAAAACGTTGTGTGAAAATGTTTTTCCAAAATCAGCTTGGCCGCTAGATCCCTTGCTATATAAAAAAATATTTTATTTAAAATTCACGTGACATTTAATCGTTCAGCACATGTGGGAATTGTTCTTCAGCGAATTTGAAGAGTTTTTTTATTCCTTTCTTTATTTGGTAGGCACTCTGTATTACTTAACCGCTACTGTGCCGAGATCTAGTGTGGTATTGTGCAGCCAGAATCCACACAGAATCTATTTTTAGATTTTTCCATTATTCATTGTTGTTGTCGTTGCTGGTCCATCTCGTCGTGAGTCCATTGTGTCCGTTTTGTCCATGTCGTGTATCCAATGATCGTTGCATTGTTCGGTTGCCATTTATCCGGATAACATTGGAGGAATGCCTCCGAGAAGAACAAGTTGTCAGTCGTCATCAGGCAGCCGTGACGGTAAGGCGCGCACCCCAATACGCCACCCCCAAGCAGCGCAACTTGTTTCACTACTGGACATTTCACTGTGTTGCAACTATTCGGAAAGAAACAATCTTTGCGTATGTGCCATCAAATATAACTTTCTTGCAATCTAAAAAGCGCAAGAGGTGGAGCCTACGGAAACATCCTTCGATTGCAGTAAAATTGCAATAATGTTGCAAAATACTACAGCGGAAAAAAATAAAATAAAAATATAAAACTGGATTCGATTTAAGGATCTTGTGATTGACAGTCCTTTACTCTACCACTGCACCATTCAACACTTCGAAGGGACTGCATGTCGACTCACCATAAAAACCATACGATTATGAAGTTTTGTACTCGAGTTTTCTGTTACTTGATTGCACCATCACCGGAAAAATATGTAAGTTGTCAAAACGTTGAACGATGCTAAATTAAACATGAAGACACACTCAACATATCTGCAACTTAATTTAAACAAACAAATAAATTTTGAAAGACGCATTGAAGTTACATGGTAAAAAAATATGCAACTTGTTGATTTTGTTTCGTGTTTGCAACATAAAGTACAGTTTTCTTTGGTTGTTTGTTTTCAAATGTCAAACACGTACTGCATTGCAATGTTAATGAAACATTGATCACAACTCGAAGGTTTTTGACATCTTGATGCAACTTTTTCGTGCTTTGATGTTTTTTAATACCTTTAATGAAACTGTAAGAAACAAGATGCTTTTTGGAAGATGTTGCGTGTGCTACTACGTAGCCAACTACGCTACGGGACCCCCCTTAATTTGAGAAGTTGTTCCTTCTAAATTCCTATTAGCAATCCTTTCAAAAATTTATCAAAAAAAAATCATCTCTTCTGGAATTTCTTCAACTACTCCTTTAGGATTTTTATATGAGAGAATTAGGCTTATTCTACTCATATATTGATGTAAGGTGAGTCGACTCTCACGTGAGGTGACCATGTTATTCAAATGGGAGAGTACGAATATTCTAACTTTAATCCAGCAATTTCACGTTACTCCACTCGAATAATAATCCCAAATTTCCCCTGGTAACCCGTTGGAAAATCCACACGGAATTATTTCTCCAAAAATATCCCCGCGAATTGTTACATAAAATTTTTCAGGAG
The DNA here is from genome assembly GCF_024139115.2 of Armigeres subalbatus. NCBI lineage: Eukaryota > Metazoa > Arthropoda > Insecta > Diptera > Culicidae > Armigeres > Armigeres subalbatus. Next base: position 99,479,838 of record NC_085140.1, read on the forward strand.
TTTTTTTTTTGGGTTATTCCCACAAAAATATAATGCTGAATATCTCCTGAAAGAAGGATGTACCTTAGTAGTTTCTGGCGGATTATTCTGGACAATACAGTGAGAAAAATCTGGGGAAATTCAAAACAAATGTCCGCAACATTTTTGGAAAATAATCAAAATAAAGAGGGATTTTTGCAGATATTCCTGGAAAATATCTTGCAGTAATTTCTGTGGAACAGGGGGTTCTAGTAAAATCGGGTGAAATCTTAGAGGGTTTTCTGGGTTATTTTTGAGTAAATTTTGGAAGGAGTAACTGAAAGATTTTTTGAGATAATTCGGGCTAAAATTTTCGGAAGAGCATGCAGAAATTTTCATAGGATTTTCCGGGAAAGTTTCTTCATAAGCTACCCGAGGAATTTTCGGGGGATTCTGCGAACGATTAAGGAAGTAGTTCTTGGAGAAAATTTCAAAATAATCCATGAAGAAATTTCTGGAGGAATAGCCAGATGAAGTTCTAAAGGATTTTTTTAGGAACTTCCAGAAGAATTACAGAAGATACCTCCTAAGAATTCCAGAACCATTTCCAGAGAAATCTTTGAAGGAATTTTAGGAGACATATCCGAAGAATTTTTTGAGAAAATTTGTGAATGAAACATAAAGAAGAATCGAAAGGTATTTCAGGACGAATTTCTGGGGCGTAGGTGGAAGTTGGATTTAGAAGAATTCCATATAAATTTCTGATGAAATTCAGAGGGAAGTTCTGAACAGATTGTGTGGTAATTTTCGAAGAATAGTTAGTAAAAAAGGTCTTGGGGGAATTTATGGAGGAGCTCCAGGGTAAATTTCAGGCGTAGTTTCTGGGCGAGCATCCATGAAACATTCTGAAAACATTCTTAAGAACTCCTGGAGGAACTTCCGGAGGAATTCATTTAGGAACTTCCGAAGAAATTCATGGAGGAACTTCCTGGAAGAACTTCTTGATTCTTGTTTCTTGTTTCTTGTTTCTTGTTTCTTGTTTCTTGTTTCTTGTTTCTTGTTTCTTGTTTCTTGTTTCTTGTTTCTTGTTTCTTGTTTCTTGTTTCTTGTTTCTTGTTTCTTGTTTCTTGTTTCTTGTTTCTTGTTTCTTGTTTCTTGTTTCTTGTTTCTTGTTTCTTGTTTCTTGTTTCTTGTTTCTTGTTTCTTGTTTCTTGTTTCTTGTTTCTTGTTTCTTGTTTCTTGTTTCTTGTTTCTTGTTTCTTGTTTCTTGTTTCTTGTTTCTTGTTTCTTGTTTCTTGTTTCTTGTTTCTTGTTTCTGTTTCTTGTTTCTTGTTTCTTGTTTCTTGTTTCTTGTTTCTTGTTTCTTGTTTCTTGTTTCTTGTTTCTTGTTTCTTGTTTCTTGTTTCTTGTTTCTTGTTTCTTGTTTCTTGTTTCTTGTTTCTTGTTTCTTGTTTCTTGTTTCTTGTTTCTTGTTTCTTGTTTCTTGTTTCTTATTTCTTGTTTCTTGTTTCTTGTTTCTTGTTTCTTGTTTCTTGTTTCTTGTTTCTTGTTTCTTGTTTCTTGTTTCTTGTTTCTTGTTTCTTGTTTCTTGTTTCTTGTTTCTTGTTTCTTGTTTCTTGTTTCTTGTTTCTTGTTTCTTGTTTCTTGTTTCTTGTTTCTTGTTTCTTGTTTCTTGTTTCTTGTTTCTTGTTTCTTGTTTCTTGTTTCTTGTTTCTTGTTTCTTGTTTCTTGTTTCTTGTTTCTTGTTTCTTGTTTCTTGTTTCTTGTTTCTTGTTTCTTGTTTCTTGTTTCTTGTTTCTTGTTTCTTGTTTCTTGTTTCTTGTTTCTTGTTTCTTGTTTCTTGTTTCTTGTTTCTTGTTTTTACACTCGAAAAATCTCCCAAGGATGTTCCGAGGAAATTACAAAGAACTTCCAGAGGAAATTCCGAACAATTTTCCAAGAAAATTTCAAAAAGGTTCCCTAGGGAATTTTATCAGAATTTCCAGAGGATGTTTCGAACAAATTCCTCTTATGGGGGCTTCGTGGCCGTGCGGTTAGCGACGTAAATCGTCTAGACGCATGTGGTGTGGAGTGTGGGTAAGCGATAAAGTTCTATACTGGCCCACTGGATGTTGTGTCAATGGTCAATGGTCACTGTCAATGGTGAAACTTCTTATTCCTTTTCTTTTTTCTTCTACCAGAGTTCAGTTTCATCAAAGTTTATTGCTTATTTTCCGGGTATACTTCTTTTCCTATATCCGATCGACGGCCTCCGGGTCGATTCTGGAAAAGTTTGAGCTGTATAGTGGAAAACGAAAAGCCAACCACTCTAACCAAGCTACCATTGTCGCTTTCTTCTCACTCCCTTCTTGTGCTCTGGATTCTCGTCGATATAAAAATTCTTGAATTGAGCACATTTTACACAACGAGCCTCCATGTGGTCAAACGTGAGACAGTTGGTTCACTGCACAGTTGGATCACTGTTCAACAACGAGGTCGAAGCGAGAGCTGACCTCCAGCAGGTCCTCCACAGTAACAGAACTTTTCTTCAAGTATACAAAAAAAAGGATTAGTCACGGTGACATGGACTTTCTACCTTTGCACGATTCGATTGGAAACACACGATGAACCTTGAACGTGCTTAAACCCTTTCTCCTTGAACTCCATTGACGATTTTCGCGATTAATTATCACGATTAATTAAGTAAACATTTTTTCTGGGTTTTTCAACACCCCTCCCTCATGTAAGATTTTTCCCATACAAATATTTTTTTATTCATATGGAACGTAAGAAAATGACAGACCCCCCTCACCCCATAAGTGCTTACGTAATTAGCGTACGACCCCATAGCAGCCCACAAACTAGGGTTATGTTCCATTATTAATAACATGCTCCTGTATCAATAACATTCGCAAAACAGGCAATTTAGGCTCAATTTGTGTCGTGTTTTGTTGTTATTCGGCGTGCTTAAAAAATCACAAAAATGAGAAACAAAGCAATTTGGGCATTAATTCTTTGTTTTCGAATGGTATTGATTTGGGTACATGGTATGAATTCAAGTAACAGTTCCACTATATATCGTTTAGTGGTCTTCTGCCAAAACGAACAGATTTGAAAATCAAATGCTCCTTCTCTCTATTTTGGATTTTTGTTTGTCTCCCAAAGCTTTTTGATTACGAAGCTTATAATATAGCATTTGAAATAAATTGTCTGGAGTCTGAATACTATTAAAAAAATGCTTTTTGCCTTATTCTAAAACAATTGGAAGCCTTAAATGTGACGAAATTGATTGAGAGGAAATTATTTAAAAATATTTTTAAAAAATATGAACATTCGGAAATAAAGCTATTTTTAAATAAACTACGAGACCGCAACCATCAATCATTTTTTTCCAATTCAAGATAGTATCCTTTATCATCGGTATCCACAGCGCCCACTGTTATTATCATTTGTGATTAATTTCACCGCTGCGGGTTATCCCGTTATGTTACACGTTTTTCCAACGGCAACGTTTCTGCATCTTGTTTCTCATGCGGTAAGCCGGTGGTTGTTGTTTCTCAAGACACGTTAAGAGCAACAAGTCCCGGTAACCAAGCATTTTCTATTAATTCATTCATAGGTTTCATTCACAATTCATTTCCGTAACCAGGATCGATACTGCACGGTACATTGGGTTGTGTAATCGGATTTCATTCATTGTATACCGTTGATAAATCCTTGTGGTAGAGCTGTTCTTTTCATAATTGTTTCGAAAGTTCATCAGCCAATTGGAATCTTGGTAATGATGCTGACAGATCATTGACTTTAAAGAAAGTAATTAATATATATTACTTTAGATAGCCAGAAGACGGTTTTCATTGCTTCCCACACTTGTCCTTTTCCTCCACTTTAATCCTTTAGGAGCTCCTTAGGAAACCGCAGAAAGCAACTCGACTTCCATCCGCATCACGCCGGTGGGTGGTATTTCGTTATGTTCCACGTTTTTTCAACCGTGGGTTATTTCCGTCGCAAGTCCCATGCCGTAAACGCGTGAGCATAGTTTATTGAGTATTGTACCAGAAGCAACAGGTAGGGTATAAAGCAATTCCGATTCAATTCATTCATTCAGAGCAATCGTGTTCGTAACCGACCACGACTGACGTTGCGTGACACAACTTTGGGCAATATAAGCCGATCGTTGCGCAATTGGAATTTATTTATTGTTATCAAATTTAGTTTTTTTGTCAGTTGGGGTTTCTTACCCCATTTCCGGCATAATATGCGTAGAGATGGTAGAGATGCATTGTTTAATCGATATTCCTCGCAGAAATCAGCTTTACCTGAATGTGTTAGGCTATGTAATATTCCAATGAGTTTATCATCTTTTTGAAAATATGTAATCCTTGCTCACCATAGATTATGAATCCCATTTAGCGATATAGAGAGCCAGCACTTATTTTAGTAAATGTTATTGCTTTTGCGACAAGTTTCTTCGTCAGATTTTTCAAAACATAACCAATTTTGCTCTCGTTTTTTCAATCTCCCAGAATTAAGAAATGTGATGAAAATAAACGTATCACAGCATGTTTAATGACGTTCAATATATGTGACAAAAATGAGCAACGCCAGAATTTCTCGTATTTTGATTTTACCAAGTTATAGTCCAATAATAAAAAGAAATAATATCAAGAATTGAAGAGCATAGCGGAGCCAAATTTAGCACTTGCGTTAACACTATAAAAATTGATCAGCCTTTGACGTAAACTTCTACCAGATTTAATCCAATGACATTTCGGATTCAAATAAACCAGAAACTTGTTCACTTGTTCAAACCAGAAACGAGTTCATATATACGTGAAAAAAACAAAGCGTAGCCGTTGAATATTTGGTGAATAGTGATAATTTAAATTTGACATTCCCTCGTGGGTATAAACTAGCTAAATAAATTAAAATAGGATGTGTTAAAAGTACTAATCGACTAAGTTTTGCTACAAAAAGTTGGATTTTATTGACTAAACCAAATTCACCAGTGCTTTCAAACTACCGACAGACCCATTCCAGAAATGGATATATCTTGATCTGAATAAACTGATTTTGGATTTTCTTGATCCAACTAGGCTCTATCGTTATTTTGATCATTGACCAACTCACTCCATATTTTATTGCAAGCCGAGTAGCTTTAGAGTTGGATTTTTAATCATCCCAGTAGGCCTAAGGGCGATTTTGAAGTTTTTTCAATCCTCTCCAAAGGAAAGGTTTTCCTGATTCGACAACGTCCGATTGCGATTCGACCGACGAGCGACAAACTTCAGATTTGAAAATGATTGACCTCACTAGGTCTAGATTCGGAAACTTTCTTGTCGTGAACCCACGGATAGGTTCTATTTTTTTTGGTAAGTTTTTCAAATCTATCGAAAACTTGTTACAACTTCAAGGGTTTTCCATTTCGTAATCATTTCGTAATCCTTACTACTTCTATATTCAAACATAGGCTATAGAAGTTAAACGAGTTCACATCACACAAAAATGATTGACTTTGAACATATGCAGTTTATTCTTTATTTAGCCCCATATTTACTTAGTAAGAGAGGGACGCCCGTCGAAAATTCGTTGATGAAATGGGTATTAAATCTCTAAGTAAAACTTTTACAAGCTCAGAGTGTACCATAAAATATGTTTATCCGCAGCGTAAATGCACATTTAACTAGTGCTATGCGATACAAAATGTTTTTACAAGACACGAAATAAACCGATATATTGATTTTTTGTCGAAAATTTAATCGTTATCTGCAGAACATTATTGTTTAAACTGTCTCAACTATTCAACAAAAATCAAACAAAAGGCTTTTCATGGGTAAGAAATTAAATGACCGCTGGTGGTGAGCCCCGTGGATCCCGATGGGGCCGACAAAGACTTTGAGGATCGATTCAAGAATTCCATTTTCCAAATTTTGAACGCTTTCTAATATTGGCTCGCAACCCAAAACAAATACTGATGTTGAAGAAAGTATCTCGTTCATCAAGGACAAACGATAGATGAAATGTACTTTTTACAAACGGATAATTGGTGAGAGAATTCTATTGTATATTTTAATGAATCATATTAAACCTATATAATTATGGATATAAAAATATAAAACAACCATCAATCGCCAACTTCCTATTGCTAACATCTCGTGGATAAAGGGCGGGCTCTTCTCCCCATCTATTGGGTCAATCTGGGTAACGAGGGCTAGATTATATTAAAGGAGATTGATATGGAAGGAGATTCTCTATTCATCCCGTGGATTCGCATAAGTGTCTCTGCTTATGGAACCACCCCACCCATTTTTGGCCCTTCATACAGGAGTTTGATGAAATACAATGAAATACAATAATAGTATAATCATAATCAAATCGTTTGTCAGATATGGCCAGTGCTATCGGCAGGTGCCTTGCTACAATAGATGGTAGTATCATCATCATCATTAACATCAGTCTGAGACATTAACTCACTTAAAGAATAGAGTTGACACAATTCTTGTGCAGAAGCGTTTGAAAATTTTGGTGAAAAATATTGGATGTACTTTGATTATTATTTTTGGATGGCGCATTATGCCTAGCATCGTTCATTTTGGAATGAAATTCTTATTTTGAAATAAAATTGTTTTGTTGCAATATTGCTGGCTTTACATGGAAATTTTTTACCATATAATGACTGATATGTTGGATTATTGATAAACACTTTTAAAATACATGTTTTCGGTGGAAATCACCATTAAATTAAGTGATTAGCTTTTTTAATGGTTAGATTTTTTTCGCCGGGATCTCAGCATTTTTTGTTTATTTTTCCGAGGTGGGCACCGCCGAGTTTCAGCAAACATGATTTTTGCCGAGATCTCAGTAAAAGTGACGTTTCAGTTGCCGAGATACAGCAAATATTTGGCTGAGAATCAGTAATAAACGAAATTTTCTGCCGAAGTTCAGTTTTTAAATTTGCTGAGCTACAGCGGTGCCCAATTTTGCCGAGCTCGAAATAGAAAAAGTTAGTGTGTAGGAGGCGCATTTTGACCGCATCTCCCCTACATTTTTTTAATACTATTTGAACGGTGAAATTTGTCACCCTGATAGGTTTCTAAAATAGCAGTATGATCCAAGTAATTAAAGGAGTTATTAATTGAAATTGAATCTGTCAATCAATTAAGCAAACACTTAAAAGCTTAGCTTAGCTTAAACTGACTGTACATATCAATGGTTGCAACTCCGTGATTGATCAGAACTGGTGCGAATTGCACTACGCTCCAAGTGAATAGTGGTTGGGATGTACCATCTATTCTCGAAGTGCACGTTTCAGCAGCTCGCAAATGTTGATCAATAACGGCGCCGGCCGTCCTTACAGTCCTTACAGTCAGTTGGGAAAGGGATTGTGCGATTATTGTTGCTACTAGAGATCGAGAACACCTCTGCATCTCCACAATTACCACGGGAAGGAAGTTGTGTCAGTTGGGTGGGGTAATCAGTAACATAGATCGGGATTTACCATGGAAAGTGATGTGAATCCACCACCACATCCGAGGCAAGCCCCCTAACTCGCAGTGGCCATGGGGAGGGGTCGTCGAGCCGTTGGACATACTCCCTGCTTCCCCTTCGATTAAACATGTTCAAACACTAAATCAATACCAAATTTACAAAACGGCTTATCTGCTTTTGTAAACAAAGATTCAAACGTCGATTTAACGAAGCTGATAGCACTCCCACGCAAACCGCTACCTGTTAATGGTTTTGGTTTGCGTGGGGTTGCTATCAGCTTCGTCAAATTGACGTTTGAATCTTTGTTTACAAAAGCAGATAAGTCGTTTTGAAAGTTTTGTATTGAAATAGTGTAAATTAACGAAGCGCATTGATTTAAACCAGACCTGCCCAACCTCTTCAAGCCACGGGCCAATTTTTAGAATTCACACTTGCTGGCGGGCCAGAAAATATTTTGTACATAACTTTTTAAATATTTTCAAAAAAATTTTTTTTTTCGTTTTCTAGAAAAACTAAACACGATTTAATTGCGTTAAAACAATCTTTTTTGTTTATTTTGTTTTCGTCGTTGCATTAGGTATCCATTTGAAACATTAAATTAATCTATTCACACCGTTTACCGGATGTTAAATAATGGAAATTTCGTTACTTTACAAGCATATTGAACAGACTTGCATGCACTTGTTTCAACAGGATGAGAGAAATATACCAGATTTCAAGTCATTGAAATGTTTGGCGATATCTGCTAGAAAAGCCAATAAGTCACTCATCTATTCAGGATCATTCAGCTCGGGCAGTGGTTTTCCTTTATCTTGTAGAAATAAGGCTATTTTCTTTTCGAAAAGAATAAAATCTCTTAAGGATGGTACCAAGGCTTAGTCAATGAAATTTACAACAATACAGCAAGTCTCCGTATTCGTCCGCAAGTCTCCGTATTATTTCCGTCAACATAATTTATAATTGGTGGGGGATGAGTTCCCCATCGTTGATAAAGTTGATTGTCTTATACTTAAGGAATATTGATAAATTTTGGCTGTTACGCCCTTTTCAAATGTTGGTCTAGAGTTGTTCCCTGCATTAGGTTCTGCAGCATGACGTCACGAATGAATTCGGTCCTCGTCAAATGAACTTTTTTGACAGTTCAGTAGTACTATCCACTGACTCCGACGAGGACTCCGACAAGGTTCGACTTCGTGATTGGTTGGCTGCCCCCGAGTCCAACGCGAATTACTACTAATCTGTCATCAGTTTGAGGTTACGTACAGGCGCTGCAGAACCTAATTGGAAATAAAGCTGCCGATAGACCTGTGCAAGAGTTCATCAAATTCACTCACCCGATGGATTTTGACATTTGAGCGGGTCGTCTTCTCGAACAAAAGTTCATTTTGCGTTCAATATTAGGTTCTGCAGCGTCTGAACGTAACCTCAATCTGGTGACAGGTCAGTAGTACTTCTTGTTGGTCTCAGGGGCAGCCAACCAATCACGAACTCGACCCTTGTCGGAGTCTTCGTCGGAGTCAGTCGAAAGTACTACTGAACTGTCAAAAAAGTTCATTCGACGAGGACCGAATTCATTCGTGACGTCATGCTGCAGAACCTAATGCGACCCGCTCAAACGTCATAATTTCTTGGGGGAGTTCATTTTGCGTTATTCTATTTCTCTGTCATTCAAAAATGGCCATGAAGACAGTCACATTTGCCACGTTTTTCACGACGGTATAGTTTTATCGCTTGAGAAATAGTAGAATATGAAGTGACGCACACTTAAATCCAGAATTTCAGCTCGGTAATATTTATTACAGATTTGACTCGGTAAAATTGTGTTTTTACCGGAAGATCAGTCAATTTTGTAAAGTTTACTGATTTCTGTAATAATTTATACCGAAGTCTCAGCAAATCTATTGTCAATACTGAACATCGGTATTGTAAATTACCGAGCAATTCTGTAAACTACATCATTCAGCACTTGTCAAAAAAGAAATACCGATCACTCAGTAAAAAATATATGTTTTGCTGAGCTTACAGTAGCTCATTTACCGAGCTCTCGGTTTCCGATGGAGTTACGTGACGCTCAATGTGGCGCCATTTATCATTCTCTGTACTCGTAGATTTTCTTCGAGAGAATCGGTGACTTCATTCTGTTCCAGTGGAAAATTGTAAGTACCTATAATTTAAACGATATCTTAACAAGTTTTTACAAATTTCGTTTGTGAAATAATTTCAATATAAACTTTCAGCACAACTGAGACCAAGGTGACCCCCGAACATGTATTCAGTTCAGTTGCACAGGGCCGCAGCTTGCAAAAAGAAAAACAGCTTTCGGTTTTTTTTTTAGAAAAAATGATTTATAGCTATGAAAGTTTGTATATATATGCATTTTATTTATCTATAGTTTGAGAATAAAACCAAACATACCGACAGTCGGTTTTCCTATCGTTTGATTTAGTAGTGGAATCAATACTGTAACACTAAATTATATTTTTTGCATTTTTTTTTATTACCGAGCCCAGTTTTTTTCAAGGAAGCTCAATGATTACTGATATGCTCAGTAATATTTGACATTTCGCCTTCGAGCGTACTGAACCGAGAGCTCGGTAAACCATTGATATTATTTACTGAGGTGACTACCGAGAGCTACCAATAGCTGAGAATTCGGTAATTTGGTTACCGAGCCCGGTGAAAATAATTATGTGTGCGTGTTTTTCACGTTACGTAGCTTTCAAATCTTCTGTGAGAACTTTTGCTCTTCACCGTGTTCCGCGCAAACTAATGCTACTGAAGGAGGCTTTTTCTATAGGACACACGATGTCAACAACAACCGAAATGCATTCCTTAACAAGTTCTCCGTCCTGGAAAAAAATCATCCGTTTTGCCAAAATCTTACAAACAGCAAAACTGGCCCGTACTGCAATTTCTGACTTCGTATTAGCTCGAGTGAAAAGAGTTTGTTGCTTCTATAATCCATTGTACCATTAATTTGAATCAATAAATATAAATTTGAATTGAAACCTTTGAAATTCTATCAACTTTTGTTTCCTACCTGGGCCCTTTCAAATATCATATTTCATAGAATGCTTGGATTCAGATTTTATTCATTCAATATAGCAAAACTTTCCGGACAAATTAAGCAAACCGGCTTTCCTTTTTTCATCGTGAACATAAACTACTTTGACCAATCTTTATTGAAAACGCGATGTTCCACTTCAACTTTTTGTATCTTGGGGTCACTTATGGAATCATTTCTAATTATGTAAAATATTATTTTTCTATTCGAATTCAAATGAATAGTTTTGCAGCGCGAGCTTTGATTTAAAACTTACATATTGAATAATGAATAATAAAAAAACTTCTGGAGCCAGGTGGAAAAGCTGGCGGGCTGATCATGAGGTTATTTTTCTTACATGCCGCGGGCCACAAAAAATGGAGCCGAGGGCCGCATCCGGCCCGCGGGCCGTACGTTGGGCAGCCCTGCTTTAAACTAATCATTTATTATGGTTTCACCAGAAAAAAAAAATCATGGCAAACCTTTGAGCATATATGTTTTTGCTGTTACAAAAAATAAACAAATAATCAACATAAACGTTAACAGCTGTTCATTTATTAGCTTATAGGTTGTATCGACGTCATGAAGTGGTCGTATTATGGTTATATTTTGATTCTCAAAACCACCAAGTCTGGAGGAGGTTTAATGTAGCATGTTTTATGAGGTGAAGAGTATTATAAAATCGTTGCTCCTGAACGGGAACGCATATCAGGTTTTAATGATTGCGATAAAACTGGGCCAACTGGACGTGACATGGTTGTACAGCGGTCCACAATATGATGTGAGAACTGAGAAGTCTGCATGGGAGGTTTTGAGATGAGGTTCTGAAGTACGCTATAAAACCCTGATACAACCTAGATTGTTCCTTGGCTTAATAAGAAGGGAAAAATGAAATGTTCAAAATGAGTACAGAGTAGTGAGAAGTGACTACATAGTAAATAGAGGTGAGTACTGAGACATGGAAGTGTGTACTGAGTATTGAGATATGTGCAGTGACAAGTGATTAGCGGAAAATGAAAATGAGAAGTGAGAAGTGAAATGTGGAAATGAGAATTGGGAAGTGAGAAGCAAGATGTTAAGAAATGAGAAATGGAAGATGAAAAAAATAGAAGGGAAAAGGAAGAATAAAAAAAGGGAAGAAGAAGGAAAAAGGAAGAAGGTGATTTAATCGGAAGCGTCGCATTACCTAATATTTACATTTGACTGCCAAGCAACAAAAGTACTCTGGACAGGGTTCTTATATCAGGGTTTCACTTCGACAGTAAAGGCTGCCTCACACCTCGGGAAAATTTTCCAGCGGATTTTGAGCCCCGTGTATTTTAAATGGGGCCGGGATTTTGATTTTCCGTGTCCAAATTCCGAAAACATCGCATATGCAAAAATGCATGGGGAAAAAATCCGCGAACCAAATTCCCGAGGTGTGAGGCTACCTTAAGATAGGAGAGATTGACGCGGGTGTGAAAAATTCATTTTCAGCTCTAAACGTAAACAAGTTCGGTGGCTGGCTCATACAAAAATCCAAGAATCATGAAATTGACATACTGCAACACCTGTATGTATCTATCTTGGGAGCAATATATATTTTTTGATTATTATCGAGATAATCAGTCATTGGCTGGTTCATTTCCCAGGCAGCAAATCAAAGTTTACACGAAGAATTAGAAATTATCCATGAAAAATTAGGAAATTGCCTATACAAAAATCAGAGTACAAGCAATAAATTGGGTGTCGTATTGTTTAGTTAACAATCTTTTGTAACTTTTGAGCCCCTCAACCGATTTCAACCAAATTTGGAACACATATTCTCTGTCAAACGCATGGATACATTTAATGACATAGTTGGAAGAGTACCACGATGGCAGTCCCTCACTCCTCTCCCACCAACATTCGGATGCATTGAACAGCATCGAACAAAAGTTTAATATTCAGATTACTAACCTGTTCACAGTATGTTTATGTACTTTCCGTGATAATGAACATGTTTATCCAAAGAGTCCTATGTATTTCGGCTCGAATATTATCATAAATCAGCAGTTTCGTGCCAATTTAATAGACGTTCGCGATTTGGTGGGTTTATCACTGCACTTCACTTCTTCTCAAAGGGCATGGAAAAAATCAAGTTTCTACTCACTTCTCCGCACATGAGCAGCCCGAAATGTTGATGGAATGCAAATTAAATATCACTTTTCAAAATCTGTCACTTGTTTAGCTTGAGCTTGAGCTTAATTGACTGCTCGTAGTTGCTACTCCATTATGACCTGATCAGCTGTTCTTGCACAGGGAACCAACAGATGTTTGCTTGGGACTAGCACACATCTTCAATGTACAAGTACTGGTGATCTCATTTGTTAGGTCATACTGGCGCCTGCCACGTCAAAATGCAAGTCAATGTAAGGAGGGAGGGAGGGAGGAAATGATGATGCAATCACTAGCCCACTGCAAGCCGAATATACCTCTGCACTTGCCACGAGTTCATGCGGAATTTGTTGGATTTTTTTTTGGGTTAGGTTCGAGAGGCAGAGGTCCGTCTTGGTTAACGAGCTGCCAATGTGATAGATAGGAGAAAGCAACTGATGGAATTTCTAATTGAATGTTTGGAAACGCTTTTTATATTTCATTTCCAATTCTAGCAGATTACTGTTAGAATATTCAAGTTGAAGGTATAGGAATTGAGAAGGAAACGGTACGAGAGTCCATTTCCAGTTATAGCGATTGCTAGAACATGAGAAATATAGAGAAAAATTTAAAGTAGGAGAATGGAACGGACCTGGGATTGAACCCACGACCTCCTGCGTATGAGGCAGAAGCAGTAGCCAAGCCCGCTTCAAAATCTGTCACTTGTTTGAACCGAAAACTTAATATAAACTGCTATTTTTGCCCGAAAAAAAAACGATTAGAAACTGATCGCGGAGCGAATGTCAACAACGGCACCGGCAGCAGCAAACTAATAACTAGGGTGGTTCAAAAAATAATTTTGCTCCGCCACGCTCAGTTGATTATGATTTATAATTTGGGTGTCATCCAATGGTTTGGGCTGGTTTGAATAGAGGCTTACCGTGTACAAGTCGTTTCAGGTTTGTATGACAGTTGATATGGCGAGGTTGAATTTTAAACACTATTCTGATTCTGGCACTCCGCCATTGGGCGCTAGCGAGGGGGGAGATCATATGACTGGATGAAATATTCAAGAGCTTCAACTCCATAGACAATCCATATTGAATGGTCGTTCCAATAATTGGGAGTCGATTTTAATCGAATTTTTGCGAATCTTTCGCATGATAATTAGGCTTCTCAGAAGGCATCAGTGAAACGCGCAATTCAACAAAATACCCAGAATTTGTCTGTGATATATATCGTACCAGGGGCAGATACTTCTAGTCTAGTCTTGTCTACACAATCGCACCAGGGGCAGATGCTTCATACAAAAAGTGTGACATTAGAGGGAGTGGGGTATAAAATGCTATATTTGCGTTACCCAATTAATGGATCTTTCCTGCGGTGCGGTTTTCGTTCAGTGAAGTCTCTGGAATGTTGCTTTTAGCTATGTGGGTTCTCTTTTCGCCAGCGTTTGGAGGGAAGGCGCCGTAGCCAATGTAATAAAAGGTTTAGTTTCCCATACTAGTTTTCATACAAACTTGAACCGGCTTGCGCTCAACCAGTTTTTGTTCAAACCGGTTTTTGAGGACACTCGGAGCATGGGACGGAATCGAGTGAGCGTGGTGGTCCTGGGTCGTTTTTTGAACCACCCTACTAATATTCTTTGTTATTTTATAATACGACACCAATACTACTACAGTATATGACAGTTTTTATTGTACCAATACTTTCAAAGCTTTGAAAGTATTGGTACTCAACCCACCTTCACCTTAAACCAAATTTGGGACACATATACTCTCTATCCTAAGGGGACGATTATAGAGGAGCTAGAGGGTCAATGAAAAAGCGGAGGGTGGTTACGGGGCGTGGGATATATTATTTGAGGGGGTCAAACGCAAAGAAGTGTAAGTGACAAAAATTTGGTTTTGAGAAAATGGGTGTAAAGTTTTTCAATATTGTTCAGCTTCATACAAATTGTATGGTAGTTCAAAAAATTACTAATTTTCTGTGAATATGAAATGAAAACATAGTCCAAACTATATCAACATATTCCCGCAAAGCTCGAGAACCAAAGTATTTTTTGCTGCTGTCAAATCAATTTTGACCAAAATGTCACTTACACCCCTTTTGGTTCTAACCCCCTCATTTATAAAACGACGATTTCAGTAAAACTTCTGATCCCCATGACCGATATCCTCAAAAATTGAGAAAAATATCATTTATCCTGAGCAGGCAATTATAGATGGAGTTGAATGAATAAGGTTGTTGAGAGTTGAATGAATAAGGTGCGCGAGGTTAAGCTTCAGTACGTCAGGCGAGGAAAACGTAAGGCATAATGTACGATTGGGAATACTTCAAATTTTTCATTCTTTAGTTAGTTTTAATTGAAAAAAATCCAGAAAATCACATTTTCCGCAAGTATCATATCCTCAAAAACTTTTCCTCGGAAATGACATTTCTTCGAATGTGACATAACCTACATTTCCCCGATAATTTCTCAATAATGATATTTCCCCGAAAATGTTGTAAGATTTTCTGGATATGATACACTGTGCGGCGTTTGTAATGGTCTCAAATGGGTACTTGCAAAAAACTTCACGCGGCGAATATATGTCGAAAGGTACGGCCGCGCCAAACGATACACCGCAATGCTATTCACCCATAAGAATCAAGTAAACGGGGTGCAGAAAGCGTGGCGGTACCTTTCATGAAGGGCCGCGTGCAATTTGGAGAAAATCAGGCAATAACAATACATACCTCGAAAATGACACTTCTCTGAATATGACAGTTTCGGTAAACATCCTTTTCTCGGTAACATCATTTCAAAGAATATAACAAAAATGTATTTGCCGGAATTAATGTTTTTGAAAGTGATACAGTGAGTCCAAAAAGTATTCGTCTAGCTGTGTGTTTTCTAGAAAATGTCAAATATAGAATCTAGTAAGCTCAAAAAAATAAATCTATCGATTACATTGTGTAGCAGATTAATCAATTCATCTTTATTATTAAAAATCGAATAGGAAAACAAAATCATAACAAAAACAAGTGCAACAAAACATAACAATTCATGAAATATGGGCTCAAAAAGTATTCGTCTACTCAGGTTTGGCGCACTTTTCAAATGGAAACAAAAGTTGTAACTAATGGGGCAGCCCTCACTTCGGCACACATGAGACTCCCCTCCTCATAACCTCAGGGTCGGCATACGCGCTTGACTCTTCGCGATCAAGAAAACACTTGAATACCGTTTTGCAGTTTAACCCACTTTATTTTACGTAGCACACAGGTACCTCCACTCCCACTTTCTTAATCGGCTATCTCCTACCTTCTCACTATCTTTTCTTGTTACGCTTCTTCTGTTGACGGGGCCCCTTCACCGTTTCACCACCTTCACAAGCCTCCCCTCCCCTCCTCCCTCCCTGATGATCGCTTGTCTCTTCGCAGCGGGGCTGCTCCTTGACCGAGTCGCTCGCGGATGGGTTCGACGGCGTCACGGGCCTTCAAACAAAATGGCGGCTACCACGGACAAGGCTTCTGCGGACCTTCTCGAGCAGGAATAGCGGCTCGGAACTTAGTACCGCGTTTGTGGCCGTCACTGGACGTTCTTCGAGCCCACACGGTCCGGAGACACAGGTAACAAACAAGGAAAATCCAACCGAAGAACAAAAAGGGTTCCTGCGAGCACATTAGGGAAAGTGGTACCGTTTTTAGTTTTGGGAGGGTTTAGAGTTCTGGTCAAGGGTTTTCACCTGGATGGCTTCTTCAACTTCACAGCATTCACTGTCTCACAAGGCTTTCCTTCCACTTGCTTCTAATTGATGCTTTCTATAAATGTTTAGACGTCTGTCGTGTTTGGATATCGCTTTCAAAATGATTCCAAGCAATGGCGCATATCCTTCCAGAACCCTCGACCAAGTTAATTTCCCCTCCGAGCTTTTCGCTTATCATGGCGCCTTCTACGCCACCCCCCAATGGCCGCCCATTTTTCCGTGATGCTGCGACTGGTGGTGAATATCGGAACTGGTTTGTGGTGTGGCTGCATCCTTTCCGGTGAGTGATGGGTGGTTGTGATGCTTCACGCATATTCAAATGTGTTTTTGGTGTCTTACTACATTTATAATACGGAACAAAAACGCGAAAATCTCACACATCTCGAAATGACAGACACACCACATGTTACAGAGTTTTAGAATTGAATTCAGTATTTAGTTAGATTCTCCGGTGTATCTATGACGGTTTGTAGTCTTTATGACACGGAACTGACCAAAATAGCCGTGACGGGGGACTGGATTTTCTCCCATGCTTTTTTCAATGCTAATTTAAATTCGTTGTTTTGGTAATGCGACTTTTACTAATTTTGTCGTCCAGCACTTTCAATGGTGCTCAATTGGTTTCATATCTGGGCTCTGTGGAGGCGTTTTGAGTTTATTGGAGTGTTATAGAGTAGCTACAGTTTAGTATTTCGAGCTGTGTGCTTGTGGTAATTATCATGCCGAAAGATGTATGGGGCTGTCCACAAACCACGTAGACCGAAATTTCACTATTTCAAACCCCCCCGTCCCCCCTAGTAGACTTTCGTAGACTTTTTCAAAACCCCTCCCTCCCCCCATGATGTCTATGTAGACTTTACCAAATTTTACAAAACATCATATATGATTGGAAAAATATGGAAATCAATCACGTTTTAAGCAATTCAGCATGTAAACATTACAACAAAATTCGAATGTTAAGAAAATTATTTTGAGCTTTTCAGTGGAATGTCTTCACTTGTTTGTACAGTCCCATTTAAGTTTGTACAGTCCCATTTAATTCCACCACTTAATGGTGGAATTAAATGGAACTGTACAAACTCGTCTTATGACAAGGGAAAATTCGAATTTCAAACTTAACAAAATCACACTGAACAAAATCCAACAAAACAAAAATCAAATTGAAACGAAATCAAGTTTAATCCTCTGTCCATAACTCCTGAAATCATATCTCAAAGCCAATTAATTTAATTACTGTTGAATTCAATTCCTCCTAGAGGTGTGTACCACCATCGCCGACATTTTTGCATCGGCGCGCCACTGATAAAATCTGTCACGCATCTGACCTATAATTCTCAACGCCGGTTCAAAATTGTGAAAATCGTGAATTTTCAGAATTTAGAAAAATTTCGAGTTGAAATTTCGAGAATGTCAAGTCTGAATTCCAATAAGTTTTGCGTGGAAATTTCGTAAAATTTCCCAAATGATAACCTTGAAATACTTCAAAGAACTCTCCGTGATAATTCCGATGCTTTTCCTGCAAATTCCATGCAATATCCCGCTGAATAATCATCTGATTATTTTTCTTCTAAATTCCAAAACTTTCCCCGTTAAAAAACCCGAGTAATTTTCCGTGAAAATTTAGAAATATTTCCCGAGGTAATTTTTAGTTTAAACGTACATTCCGAAATATTTCCCGTGGAAATTCAGAATGGTTGCCTACGATTTTTTTAAATTTCTCCTGCAAATTCGGAGCAGTTTCTTGAGAAAATTTAAATAAATTGTATGGGCATTCAAAAAAATATTTCCTGAATAATTTTGGGTGGAAATTATGGAGAATTTTCAGTTGAACTTTTTGTTAACTTCTCGTAAAAAATCGAATAAATTTTCATAAAAATTAGAAAGGTTTTTTACAAAAACTGGAAATCTTTTTTTTTGTGGAAACTCAAACTGTTTTTGGTGGGAATTTCAAATAATTTCTCGTTGAAGTTTCCAACAATTTATTTAGAAATTTCAAAAATTTCCATCGATAATTCCAAAGAATTTACAGAATTTACTGCAGAAGAAATTTACGAAGGATAATTTTCCACGGGTATTCCGAATAATTTTGCTTATGTTTGCAAAGAATTCCTCGCGAAAATTCGGAAGAATTTCCGAAATTAGGCAAACATTTCGTGGACTTCCCAAAAAATCTCCAGTGAATATTTTGAAGGGTTTCTCGCGTAAATTTCGGAGAATTCCCTTTACAAGTTCCAAAGAATATCTTTTGGACATTCCAAAGACTTGTTCTTGGATATTCCAAAACGCTTCCTTTGTAAATTTAAAAAAAAAATCCGTTGAAGTACCACATAATTTCCATAGTTTGCAAAGAAGTTCCTGCCGAAAACCAAACGAAATTCTAGTAGAATCTGCAGTAAAACGCAAGTGAAGATCTTGGAAAAAAAGTTCGAAAGATTTTATAGAATACTTTGGAGAATTTTCCTGCTCAACACAGAAGAATTTCCTGGTGAAATCCAGGATAGTTTTAAGCCGTAGCTCAGACTTTTACTTTAGTGAAACTCATTAAATTTTCAAGGAGAAATGCAAGAGATTATATCGATAAAGTCTTGCAAAAAAACCGGAACATCCTAAAAAAATCAAACAAGTGAACTTCGCACGAAGCTGCTGTATAAATCGCTTTTAAAAAACATAAAATCAAATAGTCTACGTAGACTTTTGGTATACCCCCCCGTCCCTCTTCGTAGACCATCGTAGACTTTTTCGAAACCCCTCCCTCCCCCTCAAGAGTCTACGTGGTTTATGGACAGCCCCTATGCTCTTTGTAAGCCTAATTTCTCAGCTCTTGCGTTCACATTTTGCTTCAAAATGCGGATGAACATTTTGTGATCCATAATACCTTCAGTAGTATGAAATTTATCCACACCGGTTGCGCTCTTGCACCTCCCAGATCATGACGGAGCCCCCACCATGCTTTACTGCTGAAAAGAGTTTCTGCGGCTGTATCTCAGCCATATCATACATCGGCCATTTGATCCAAATATGCTGTACTTGCGTTCGTCAGGTAACATGAGTTGATTCCGAAAGTACTCCTTCTTCCAGCGATATTTTTTTTGGTGAAATCGAGCCGTTTTTGATAATTTGATGGCGTTTTGAAATTTCGTCCGTGATACTCGCTCATTCTACCTTCCCTTCTACCTTCTACCTAACTTTTACAGGTATTTTTGTTTGTATTAATTCATATCTTAGCACATCTCCTCTCCAACTCACCTGCCTACATGGGTGCACTCGTTTTAAGATTTTTTTTTACTTTCCGCATAATAAATCGCTCATCGTGATCAGTTAACACTCGCGGACGACCATTCTGTTATTTGTTTTGAAAGGTTTTTGTGGCGCTGTTGCGATCATTCGTCGATTGAATAGTCGAATTGGGTGTATCCACAATTCTTGCAAACTCGTAAGTCAACTTGCACTAGTTATGAAGACCTAGGATGAGTTTTCTTCCATTGGGACTAATCTCTTTACCTTTCAAACCCATGGTATCTCTATTTTCCGCGCCAAGATCAATCAGAACAATAACATTGTTTAATTTGTCATTGAGTATTGAAAAAATGTTGCAAGACACCACTAGAGTGTGCTACTGTCACTACAAGCGAATAAAACTATTATACTCGTGTTTCTCGCGACTACTTTTTAAATAGACGAATACTTTTTGAACGAGCGAAATTGAGGGAATTTAGATGTTTTTTTATACGACAAATTTCTATTTGTTTTTGAATAATAATCATGTACTGATAAGTTTTCTATCAAATTTAAAAGAAAGTTTTATGAAACTGCTTCTATCAAGCCTAATTTTTATATTTTACTAAAAAATATGCAGCTAGACGAATACTTTTTGGACCCACTGTATTTACCTTCTTTCAATCATTCGATGTTCTTTAACCAATCTTTCGATCTTCTTATCAACTGAGGAAGCATCAACAATAAAACACGATAACCCCGTTTGCCAACTGGTTTTAGCGAAATCAAACTGGTAATCGCGGACAAGGCTGCTTGTAATCAATAAATTGCTCTTAAAAAATAGGAAGATTTCCATTAAAAATAATAAAATTGCTGAAATTTTCCATAATCATAAAACGTTCTTAAAGAAGGAAATGAAGTTTTCATATTTTTTTTATTGCTCTTCATTAATTATTTTGTGGAATAAAAAACTATTTTGTGGAAAATTTTGTAATTATTTATTGCGAAAATTGATTTATTTATTGAAATTTTGTTATTTTTTCAATGGAACAATTAGATTTCTCTATTGGCTTTATTCGTTTATATTCTGATTTCTTTATTGGCAATTTCCTATTTTTTATGGAAAATTCCATTTTTTTAGGGAGAGTTTTTATTTCAGTCATTTATGCTCTGAAGCTTTGTTTTCCATAATGCAATTAAGGTCTACAATTTTTTCCATAATGTTTGTTTTTGCGTTTAATTAGTTTATTTAGAAAAAGCCGCACTTTCGCAACAACAGAAACACCCACAGCTATTAGATCATTTACTCGGACGTCACGTAGGTGATTAAGTTCGATACCGGTACAAATGAAATACTCTATCTTTATCCACACTTGACATTCTATTATATTCTAAGAAGATATAAAAAACACTCACATACGTCATAATACTTCCGCATGATATTTTTTGCAGATCTACTCTGTCAAGCTATTGTTGTACATAATACAAAATAAACGAAGCAATTAAGCAACAATACACAATGAAACTCGAAACCTGTATGTGGATTGATTCCTGCCGCACGCTGCCAAAACGCGTCGTTATTCTTACCGACATCGATACGCCAATGTGGCGCTAAAACACAGCCGAATTTTCTGCGGCCGTTACCCGTGATTGTTGGTTTTGGAGCCTATGCTAACAAATTGATGTTTGACTATTGCCACGTAGCGGAGCATGGCGAAATTTTCCTCATAAACAGCTGAAAGGCAGATGTAACAATCGTCTCGAGGACTTGGTCAAATATGTATAGATGGCAAGCACTTACATTTTCAAATTTTACTTAAGGTTTATGGTGATTTCGGAACAGTTGAGCAATGTTGTTTGAATATTTTGAAGCCAGCATACCGTGGGGTATATACACTTCATAGCCAGTGGAAAATGCAGTTTTCATTTAGGTAAATAATGCGTTTTCAATTTGTCTACTTATGAGATAAAATACTTTCACGATCTTAGAATAATTATTGCGCAGTGTTATAGGCTAGGTGTACCAGTTGTGGCTATAGCACCAGTTGTCGCACTAGTGCTTTATATGCGAAATGGCCAATCAAATCACCGCAAACCAAGTTCAAATCGATAAAGCATATTCATATGATACGATAACACCTTTGATTTCCTCCCAAACAAGCAAAGCATAATTGTAAAAATTGAGCACTAGTGGTCCCTATTTGGCCAGTCCCATAAGAAAACAATGGGATTTGCCAAATAAGGAACCAAAATTAAGAATAGTGCCACAACTGGTGCATGCGTTCTATTATGGATTAATCAATTTGAGGATAATAACAAATTTTATTGTGGTTTTCACAGCTGTACTAAGGAGCAGAAAGTAAAATCTTTCGCTTGATATATTAAGTCCACCCACATGCCTTTTACTTATTTTTTAAAAAATAGTTGTTCTTATGTATGGCGACAATTGGTACACCCACCCTATACATCCTACAAGAAAAAATGGAAAGGTCGAGGAAAAACGAAACGTACACCGTACACCTATAGAAATGATGCCTGATTAGGACGAACGTTAACGTTCGACTATTAACATTCTAAAAATAAGTGCATTTCGAGATTCAGGTCATTTTATTTTCGTATAAAATTATGTTGTTTACATTTCCAGGATAGATAATCACAGCTTTCACAGTTCAAAGTACCAATTGCATCCAATTATCTGCGCAGAGGTAGGACGGCAGGGGCCGTGGCAACGAACGGCTCATAGGCCGAGTAGGAGTATGCCAGCGGAGAGGCCAGATAAGCGGTTGGGTAGCCAGGGGCAGCGACTACCGCGGCAGCAGGTGCAAAGTTTCCGTGGAAGGACTGCTCGAAGAAGGTTGCACTGGGCACAACCGGGGCAGTGGCCACCACCGGGGCACTGTACGCAATCACACCGGGCTTGGGGTCGGCCTTGGCCGCAACCGAGGCAACGGCAATGACGACGAATACACCAATCTGCAAATATACGAATGTCAAGCATCATTAGCAAATGGCGCCAACAGACCGTTTGCTGGACGAATGCTGCAAACATCGATTGTTGACGGTTGGATTGCGCTGTTCCAGGATACTTACGATCTTGAACATTTTGACGATGATTAACTTCGAGGGGGCTCTAATGGAGGGGCTCGTCGACCGGCTAAGCTGTATCTATCAATGCGAACGATGATAACAAATGATAATTGCTGTCAACACCGGTAGAGGTTTTATACAAAGCATTTCTGGATTGCTCGCTCAAGTGGGAGGAGGTGATTATCAATTAAATGGAGGAAATGAATCAGCGGCACGTGCCAAAGCTCGCAGGGTGTATCAATTTGGAAGAATGCCTTTTGTTTTCGACAGTTTGATTGGCATCGGCTGTTTTTGGATTCGTGACAACCAATGAACTTGACTTTTGGCAAGCTCTTACGATGAATAGTTATATGGCTTCCTATTAAGGTGGTTATACAACAAAGCCACAAATCGGCCATCTTGGAAACCACGTGCTTTTTCTAGTGATTTTTCGAGAGCACGAATTGAAAGAACCACAACGCCCATGGGGATGAAACATCCGTAGATCGTTTGCTTACTCATGCTAAACAATCGACTTTAATTTCAGCATTGTACGAAAATTATTACGCTAGATTTGAACTTTTGATGTTACGAGTAGAAAACCTTGTGGTGAATTTGAAATTCACCACATGGCTTGATTGTATAATCACCTTAACAATATCACGAATTCGACAGTTTAGTGGAGACTCACAGAAACAATTTAATATTTTATTAGTTTGAAAAAAAAAAACAATATAAGTTGACTTGCTATAAATCAATACTGAATAAATCATCATCTACTCACTGGCATGTTGAATTGTGAAAAATATGTTGAGTTTTCGACGTAGAATGGGATATCGTGCATTTGTCATGCATTAAACTAAAAAGCACATGTCGCCGAAATGTCGCTGGCATAATTTATTTAATCCAAAAAGTATTTTTTTTATATTGGAATAAATCATTAAATTTCACCAATCTTTTCAGATACGTATTTCGATCTAAACTGTGATTCGATCTTCACTACCTACCTCGTACTTGAGTAGAATCAAGAGCCGTGGTGTGTGTGTGCTTCCATTCTATCTCCCATTGTCCGGCAGTGCTTTTATGGAAGAAACATGTCTTCATCTATTTGTTAATATTTTCATAGATGAAAACATGTTTAGCCCTGGAAATAGAAGGTGAGAGCACAGACAAACAGACATAACACTCGACAAATTTCCATAGTTCACTGATTTACTAGTCGCGTCAAATAATCATTAGTTGGCCAATCGATCAAGCGTGGCGCGCGCATCGGATTTGCTCGATTTTGACGTTTGCACACTACTGCCATCTGGTTCGTGGTATGCCGAACTAACTAAAATCAACAGATGTCGTTAGTGTTTGAACGACGATGAATTTGATGAGTGAATGTTCAATGTGTTATGTCTGTTTGTCTGTGTCTCCAAAGACCCTATAACAAGAAGCTACAGACCACATCTTGAGGTAATTTTCAGTACAGCAAGCCCCGCATAAAGACACTCAGATATCGTATGGATATATGCAATGTATTTATACTTCCGGGGTTTAAAATTTATATCAATGAAATCAAAAAAATATATCTCTCATCCTATCGCGTATTTAATTAAATCAGTTTTATATAATATGATCATGGAACGAACTCATCATATCGGCAGTTTGAATGATAGATCATTCTGCGCTATCGAGGTTCGGTTTTCCAGCACTGAAGCTATATTTCGTTTAGATCATTTACTTCATCGTAAGATCATATCCTTGGAACGGCTGCACTCCAGCCCCGTTTCAATTCTCCATCATTCAGTGCACGTACCTGTCTCCTGATGCAACTGCAATTCTCTAGAATCAGGAGCAAAGAATCCTCGGAAAAATTGAAAATCTTCGAATCTCTAATACAGCGGTTCTCAACCTGGGGTACATGTACCCCCGGGGGTACCTTCACTGACTCCTGGGGGTACCTCGGACGAAAATGCGTAATGGTGGACGTACTACAGTTCCAATAAAAAAAATTATTGGTAAAGTTGTGATAATTGTATAAATTTATATTGCAAGACTTTGTATTGTACATAATATGCATAGATCAGAGTATGTAGTATGTAGGACAAAAGATAAAAAAAATCTTCAAAAGCAATCTACTTGATCGAAACAAAATTAAGAATATACTTCTTAACTAAAATATTGAATTTGAAGGCATAAAAACTTTTTTCCAAAGTGGTTCGAAAGCTTCCTTTTAAGTATCCTTTTAAGAGGCGTGGAAACCTCCTTTCGAGGGGCTCGGAATTCTTCATTCGCCCAGCCCCCTTTGTTATGGAAGCCTCTTTTCGACAGGGGCGGAAGCCCCCTTTCAGGAGATTTGGATGCCCCTTATCAAGTGGCTCGGAAACTTTCTTTCGAGGGCTCGAAATTCATCCTTCCTTTCCATCCTTTTGAAGGCTCGAAATTATTTTAGTCAACCCCCACAAGTGGATCAAAAGCCTATTTTCTCCTCCCATTCGAATGGCTAGGAAGCTCCCATTCGAATTTCTAGGAAACTTTCTTTCGAGTGGCTCGGAATTCTTTCAAGAAGCTTGGAAGCCTACTTTCAAACGGCTTAGCAACGTCATTTCTAGATGATCAATGCCTCCTTTCAAGAGGCTCGAAAGACCCCTTTCATGCGGCTCGGAAGCACCCCACAATGAGGAAATCCGATTTCAAAGGTGGAAAAAATTGATAACTTTCTTCACGAACAACTCACATAAGAGATCAAGAGCTCATTCGAAAGGGAATTTTGCAAAGAATTCAGTGAGTGCTATTTCATGGACGTGGAACACTTATGTATGTAGTTATTGAGCTCGTTTTGCCCTAATGCCCCATTAATTGAGAGTTTCCAAACTATTTGTCATTTTATCTTTAAGAAATAGTTATAAAATTGTGTTTATCTCTTCACTGTTTTTTTCTTTAACGAAGGTAATGGAAGGTAATCTGCAACCAGACACCTGGGAAGGCGAACCCAGGTAGTGTGGGGATGGGATCACCACTCCCGACCCACTAAAACCAACTCCTTCCTCTCCAGTCATTCCCCCGGCCCGCAATTAAGCAATACTTCGGGGGATGCCTATTGGGCATTGCGCCCCCTCCATGACGTACACAAGTGCACGTATGCGCCTCAACTCTTCGACACTCCCCATGCAACACATTTGCACAAGTCACACTGGCACCACCCCCATGAAACGGCTGTCATCCACGAACAACTCGCTTGAAGCCAAAAACATGGTGCTGCAACATGGTGCTGGATGTAAACATTGCCGGTTAAGCATGATATCACGAAGTCAGAACAGTCGGATGCGTAAGCGGCATGTGTTGCATTGTTAAATTATATTCAACGAGATGTATTTCATTGTTGCGTGATTTTCGACGTGATTCATTGGCGGTTTGATGTTGCATGAAGAAGAAGGAGCAGAAAGATGATATTTAAAAAAAATCGCACGGGACTTATCTTAAACTGTGTATTAAGTATGATATCACAGAATAAAAATTGAAATTGAAATATTGTGTTGTTGTGTTTATTGTGCAGTAGAAAACAAGTCTAACCCCGTACTGCTCACCGTTTTTCAATTAAATTGCTTCTAGAATTTTGAAGAAGAGTTTCAAAAATTTCTTCGTATGTTTTCCCGTGCGAATATTTTTGATTATCATCTTTCTGCTTCTCTTTCTTCATGCAACATCAAAGCGCCAATCGCCAATGCTCACGGGGGTATGAACGGAGCTTAAAATAAGAAAGGCAACACTAGCGCCACCCAATCGGTAGACGGCTTCAAGAACTACATCTCATTTCAGGGGGGTGACTGGCACCACATGTGCCCCAACACTCACCTGTCTATGCTGCTTGAATGACTGCAAGAGGAACGATAGGTACCCTGCAGGGGGTACCCCATGCCGCCATCTCACAGCATAGACAGTCCTCACTCAGTATGGTGCTCACCCCGTCCTGCAACTGGGTGGCACCACTTGTCTACCAAGCCGGAGGCGACCCTAGGTTGGTGGCTCCTATGCCGCTCCTACCTCAGCTACGAGGCAGACCCTTTCATGTCTCCTATTTCTGAGGTGCCGCAGAGGCATCAACCCCCCGACACTCCTGCCAGTCATAGCGAGACTTTCGGATCACAGCCGGATCACACTACTGCCTAAGCAGCCACTCTGACCATACGTACCATGCGAGTCTGACTTGTGTGCTCGCTCATACATTCAATCCCAATCGCTTGCACCACTTGTGCACCACTCTCTTGTCATTCAGTCACTTACTCAGTGGGGGTTGTAATACCCCCATCTCCCATTTTTATCCACTCTGTGCACTTCCTGTGCATCGTTTGGCCGTGGAGTGTAACCGTTGGTCCCAATGTGTAGCTTGGTGGCTCCTCCCCAAGCATCCTTCTCAATATTCCGCGTCGCCAGTGAGCCTCTAATTCCTTTATCCCATCCTATAAAAAAATAAATATTCTACGTTACAACCTTACTGGCGACGTACATCCCGTTGTAACGAACCATGCATGAGCCGCAACACTTCCTCAATACTACCCGTTACAGAAACCCAAATGCGCAATATCTTTGCAGCGGTTTGAGCGGGCACTCATTCAGTTCCCTAGTGGTAAATTTATATACCGGTGCAGAATGGTTGCCAACATTAACGAACTGTCGTAGAAGATCGACAACTTCTGGTTCTCAAAAACCTAAACCTAAAGGTAGAATACAAAAACCATCCAAGGAAAAGGGGATTGAGCACAGTTGGAACGTGACTACCAAAGAAGACAGTTGCATGCAGTAAATTTTCCTATTAATCACGTGGTGAAATTTAAAGTTCCTAAAAGTGTATTTCGTGTTAATCAACCTTTTGAAAAAGCATAGTAGTTCTCAGTGGAAAATAGCCCTGAAACGGGAAAAACTATCGAGAGATAACAAAAACAAGGAAAAGGTAATTATAGAGGAAGAATAGTTTAAACGAGCTGTGTAGTTAGAGAGAGACGTCAAGTGGTGTATTAACCGTCCGGAATAGGTCCAGAATCGGGCCTTTTCTTTTACTCCTCTTTTGCGAGGGATTTCTTTCATCCGTAGCAGTCTCCAGGACCCAGGTCGAGGGTCAGATCTCGCTATCGACAGGCCACCTCCGCGGCCATCTTGGGATCCGCCGCACGCCTTTGGTCGGCCACGGCAGACGCCATTTTGAGGGAGACATAGATCGCTTGTGCACAATCGGACGAAATCTGCCCTATCACGATCACTGGCAAGTTTATCAGGCGAACTATCCGGCAGCCCGCCGTCCGAATCGGCCTGCCGATCATCGACCACCTTCGCCGGCAAGCCCATCAGCCACACCAACCGGCAGCCCGCCGTCCGAATCGGCCTGCCGATCATTGACCACGATCTACCGCAAGTCCATCAGCCGCACCATCCGGCAGCCCGCCGTCCTAATCGGCCTGCCGACCATTGACTACCATCTCCGGCAAGTCTGTCCGGCGAACCATTCTGCAGCTCGCCGTCCGAATCGGCCTGCCGACCATCGATCACCCTCGCCGGCAAGTCCATCAGCCGCACCATCCGGCAGGCCGCCGTCCTCATCGGCCTGCCGACCATTGACTACAATCTTCGGCAAGTCTGTCCGGCGAACCATTCGGCAGCCCGCCGTCCGAATCGGCCTGCCGACCATCGAACACCCTCGCCGGCAAATCCATCAGCCGCACCATCCGGCAGCCCGCCGTCCTAATCGGCCTGCCGACCATTGACTACGATCTCTTGCAAGTCTGTCCGGCGCACCATCCGGCAGCCTGCCATCCGAATCGGCCTGCCAACCATCGACCGCCCTCGCCAGCCGACCGCCGTTCGAATCGGCCCTACCACGCTCTCGGCCTAAGTCCATCAGGGGAACCACTCGGCAGCCCGCCGTCCGAATCCGCCTGCCGACCCTCGACTGCCTTCGCCGGTTCATCGCCGTTCGAATCGGCCCCACCAAGACCCTCGGCAAGGTCATCTGTCGAACCATCCGTCACTCCGTCATCGTAATCAGCCGGCCAAGATCATCGACCGCCATCTCCGGCACCGAGCCGAATCGTCTGCAGAAAAGGCCTCATCGACCCGCGCTGGGATCCAGCAATGCTAGCCAACGACCTCGCCAACGACACAGCCAGCCAACAACAAAAGCGTATGTACACCATTATAAAACATCTCTCTCAAAGCCCTCGCATGGGTTAATTAATAAACTAAGAATGTAAAATGAGTCGCTAGTTGAGATTATTTAAATCGACGCACTGCTTAGGTTTTTTAAGTTCACCTATCTCTTTTTCCTACTGCAACTTCTACTCTGTCGTGTCCACTGAGAGATTGTATCTTCATCTTTTTCTTTAAAATAATACCTAGACGGTAGAAATAAGGGGGCTCCTATTTCCCCACCGGTAAGTGTTGAAAGTTTAACTCCCACTGGAGTGAGTGCATGTTGGAGTGCAACCGTAGTATTGAATAAGACGACCCAGTGCTCAGCATAATATTCCTTTACCATTTATCCCGTCGGAGCAGCCGAGAGGCTACAGGAGCACCCAGCACGTTACGCGTGCCTAACACTCATCTACCCGGGCTTTGATACGGCCAATACACAGAGAAAACAAAAATTGTTTTCATAAATGTTTTACACTTTACATTTAAAAGTTGGTTTGTTTTCCTAAAATTAAAAGTTCTTTTTTTATTTTGAAAGTTATATTTTCAATTTGAAAGTGTTTTTTATCTGTACTCAGTGGAAATTTAAAAGTTTTTTCTTTCAGTGTAAAAACTATAGAAATGTCAAATCCACAAAAAAAAGTCGCAAAAGTAGCCATCAAAACAGAGTGCAAAACAAAACCAAAATTCCACTGCAAACCACTGCAAAATTAGTTTTGCAATGTCCACAGCGCAGATGCTACTTTTTATTTTTGGATTGCTTATTAAACGAAAGGTAGGTAGAATTGCGATAAGTGAATAATGTTTTTTTAATCTTTATTAATTTCACCAGGCTTTTGGAAATAGTCCGATCGTACCGCGGTTTGCCGTCTCCCGCCATGACCACTACCTAACGGTTTCCCCCTGCCGCAAAACTCAAGTTTATGCTGAATCGGAAGCTCCATGCTACGATAAACCGAAGGTAAGTTGTCAATTAAAACATCCACGGCAATAATCTGAGGTGTTATGCGTTTTATTCTCAAATTTTAGTGTTTGCAGTGATCAGCAATGATTCCCCCCACGGGGAATGTCGATCTTGTTGATGCTGTTCTTTTTCCTGCTGGACCAGCTAATCGATTAAAAGAGTCAGTATGGTTCCTGACAGCTTGTATTGTGGAACGGGAAGTTGACCATCATTGACCTGAACCTGGAAGGTAATGCTAATGGATGTCCGTCTAGCTGGCAGGCCACTTATCATAAAATTGAAAATAAACACCTCTAAGTTGATGTACCAAATGCGTACCTATGCGTACCTCCGGGGATTTTGAACGTACCTCAATATTTCCTAG
This sequence comes from Armigeres subalbatus, assembly GCF_024139115.2. NCBI lineage: Eukaryota > Metazoa > Arthropoda > Insecta > Diptera > Culicidae > Armigeres > Armigeres subalbatus. The sequence continues at coordinate 99,509,954 of NC_085140.1, forward strand.
AAAATCGGTGGCCTGCTGAATAGACGGTCGATTTTTCGAAAATCTTCGTAAAACTTCTCAATTTTATCGCTAATGTAATGTACCAAGTACGTACCTTCCGGAATTATATTTGTTTTTCAACGTACCTCAAAATTTCCCATACTTTCTTATACTAAACTTTTCAAATCGCTTTATATGTTAGATAACTCGACGGAATCGGATTCCTTGGAAAATTCTAGGCCGGAAACATATATAAAACCTTATACTTAAGTTGAATAATGGCAGTTTTATACTAAAAGCGTGATTTCGGGCCAAAAAAATCATATAAATACATTAGAAAACTCCTAAATACACACCAAAACATAAATAAGAGCTTACGCCTGAAAGTAGGCAATTAACAGAACGCTCGGATATTGTATAAAATGCATTTCCAACAATTTTCAATTCAAAACGAAATTAAAAACCGATAAGATATACATATATAGTTCAAAAATGCATATCAATAAGGTACATTGCACAAATCGACCAAAAATGTCCATCTGATCCTTCAAGGACATTCTCAGGTATCCCAAGTTTGTCGCAATTGCATGGCATGCCAACGTACCTCGATAGAAATATTTTTTATCAAATTATTTAATAAAAAGTCAATTATTCCAGATTAAATCCAATTAATTCGAATTTCTTTAGGTACATTGCACAAATCAACCCCAAATGTCCTTCTGATCCCTCAAGGACATTCTCAGGTATCCCAAGTTTGTCGCAATTGCATAGCATGCCAACGTACCTCGATAAAAATAATTTTAATCAAATTATTTAATAAAAAGTCAATTATTCCAGATTAAATCCAATTAATTCGAATTTCTTTAGGTACATTGCACAAATCAACCCCAAATGTCCTTCTGATCCCTCAAGGACATTCTCAAGTATCCCAAGTTTGTCGCAATTGCATAGCATGCCAACGTACCTCGATAAAAATAATTTTAATCAAATTATTTAATAAAAAGTCAATTATTCCAGATTAAATCCAATTAATTCGAATTTCTTCAACAACATTGCACAAATCACCCCACACTGTCCTTCTGAGCCTTCAAAGACATTCTCAGGTATCCCAAGTTTGTCGCAATTGCATAGCATGCCAACGTACCTCGATAAAAATAATTTTAATCAAATTATGTAAAAAAAGTCAATTATTCCAGATTAAATCCAATTAATTCGAATTTCTTTAGGTACATTGCACAAATCAACCCCAAATGTCCTTCTGATCCCTCAAGGACATTCTCAGGTATCCCAAGTTTGTCGCAATTGCATAGCATGCCAACGTACCTCGATAAAAATAATTTTAATCAAATTATTTAATGTCAATTATTCCAGATTAAATCCAATTAATTCGAATTTCTTTAGGTACATTGCACAAATCAACCCCAAATGTCCTTCTGATCCCTCAAGGACATTCTCAGGTATCCCAAGTTTGTCGCAATTGCATAGCATGCCAACGTACCTCGATAAAAATAATTTTAATCAAATCAGTCAATTATTCCAGATTAAATCCAATTAATTCGAATTTCTTTAAGTACATTGCACAAATCGACCCCAAATGTCCTTCTGATCCTTCAAGGACATTCTCAGGTATCCCAAGTTTGTCGCAATTGCATGGCATGCCAACGTACCTCGATAGAAATATTTCTTATCAAATTATTTAATAAAAAGTCAATTATTCCAGATTAAATCCAATTAATTCGAATTTATTTAGGTACATTGCACAAATCAACCCCAAATGTCCTTCTGATCCCTCAAGGACATTCTCAGGTATCCCAAGTTTGTCGCAATTGCATAGCATGCCAACGTACCTCGATAAAAATAATTTTTATCAAATTATTTAATAAAAAGTCAATTATTATAGATTAAATCCAAATAATTCGAATTTCCTTAAGTACATTGCACAAATCGACCCCAAATATCCTTCTGATCCTTCAAGGACATTCTCAGGTATCCCAAGTTTGTCGCAATTGCATAGCATGCCAACGTACCTCGATAAAAATAATTTTTATCAAATTATTTAATAAAAAGTCAATTATTATAGATTAAATCCAATTAATTCGAATTTCCTTAAGTACATTGCACAAATCGACCCCAAATGTTCTTCTGATCCTTCAAGGACATTCTCAGGTATCCCAAGTTTGTCGCAATTGCATAGCATGCCAACGTACCTCGATAGAAATAATTTAATCAAATTATTTAATAAAAAGTCAATTATTCCAGATTAAATCCAATTAATTCGAATTTCTTTAAGTACATTGCACAAATCGACCCCAAATGTCCTTCTGATCCTTCAAGGACATTCTCAGGTATCCCAAGTTTGTCGCAATTGCATAGCATGCCAACGTACCTCGATAAAAATAATTTTAATCAAATTATTTAATAAAAAGTCAATTATTCCAGATTAAATCCAATTAATTCGAATTTCTTTAGGTACATTGCACAAATCAACCCCAAATGTCCTTCTGATCCCTCAAGGACATTCTCAGGTATCCCAAGTTTGTCGTAATTGCATAGCATGCCAACGTACCTCGATAAAAATAATTTTAATCAAATTATTTAATAAAAAGTCAATTATTCCAGATTAAATCCAATTAATTCGAATTTCTTTAGGTACATTGCACAAATCAACCCCAAATGTCCTTCTGATCCCTCAAGGACATTCTCAGGTATCCCAAGTTTGTCGCAATTGCATAGCATGCCAACGTACCTCGATAAAAATAATTTTAATCAAAATATTCAATAAAAAGTCAATTATTCCATATTAAATCCAATTAATTCGAATTTCTTTAGGTACATTGCACAAATCGACCCCAAATGTCCTTCTGATCCTCAAGGACATTCTCAGGTATCACAAGTTTGTCGCAATTGCATAGCATGCCAACGTACCTCGATAAAAATAATTTTAATCAAATTATTTAATAAAAAGTCGATTATTCCATATTAAGTCAAATTAATTCGAATTTCTTTAGGTACATTGCACAAATCGACCCCAAATGTCCTTCTGATCCTCAAGGACATTCTCAGGTATCACAAGTTTGTCGCAATTGCATAGCATGCCAACGTACCTCGATAAAAATAATTTTAATCAAATTATTTAATAAAAAGTCAATTGTTATAGATTAAATCCAATTAATTCGAATTTCCTTAAGTACATTGCACAAATCGACCCCAAATGTCCTTCTGATCCTTCAAGGACATTCTCAGGTATCCCAAGTTTGTCGCAATTGCATAGCATGCCAACGTACCTCGATAAAAATAATTTTAATCAAAATATTCAATAAAAAGTCAATTATTCCAGATTAAATCCAATTAATTCGAATTTCTTTAGGTACATTGCACAAATCAACCCCAAATGTCCTTCTGATCCCTCAAGGACATTCTCAGGTATCCCAAGTTTGTCGCAATTGCATAGCATGCCAACGTACCTCGATAAAAATAATTTTAATCAAATTATTTAATAAAAAGTCAATTATTCCAGATTAAATCCAATTAATTCGAATTTCTTTAGGTACATTGCACAAATCAACCCCAAATGTCCTTCTGATCCCTCAAGGACATTCTCAGGTATCCCAAGTTTGTCGCAATTGCATAGCATGCCAACGTACCTCGATAAAAATAATTTTAATCAAAATATTCAATAAAAAGTCAATTATTCCAGATTAAATCCAATTAATTCGAATTTCTTTAGGTACATTGCACAAATCAACCCCAAATGTCCTTCTGATCCCTCAAGGACATTCTCAGGTATCCCAAGTTTGTCGCAATTGCATAGCATGCCAACGTACCTCGATAAAAATAATTTTAATCAAATTATTTAATAAAAAGTCAATTATTCCAGATTAAATCCAATTAATTCGAATTTCTTTAAGTACATTGCACAAATCGACCCCAAATGTCCTTCTGATCCTTCAAGGACATTCTCAGGTATCCCAAGTTTGTCGCAATTGCATAGCATGCCAACGTACCTCGATAAAAATAATTTTAATCAAATTATTTAATAAAAAGTCAATTATTCCAGATTAAATCCAATTAATTCGAATTTCTTTAGGTACATTGCACAAATCAAGGACATTCTCAGGTATCCCAAGTTTGTCGCAATTGCATAGCATGCCAACGTACCTCGATAAAAATAATTTTAATCAAATTATTCAATAAAAAGTCAATTATTCCAGATTAAATCCAATTAATTCGAATTTCTTTAGGTACATTGCACAAATCAACCCCAAATGTCCTTCTGATCCCTCAAGGACATTCTCAGGTATCCCAAGTTTGTCGCAATTGCATAGCATGCCAACGTACCTCGATAAAAATAATTTTAATCAAATTATTTAATAAAAAGTCAATTATTCCAGATTAAATCCAATTAATTCGAATTTCTTTAAGTACATTGCACAAATCGACCCCAAATGTCCTTCTGATCCTTCAAGGACATTCTCAGGTATCCCAAGTTTGTCGCAATTGCATGGCATGCCAACGTACCTCGATAGAAATATTTCTTATCAAATTATTTAATAAAAAGTCAATTATTCCAGATTAAATCCAATTAATTCGAATTTCTTTAAGTACATTGCACAAATCAACCCCAAATGTCCTTCTGATCCCTCAAGGACATTCTCAGGTATCCCAAGTTTGTCGCAATTGCATAGCATGCCAACGTACCTCGATAAAAATAATTTTAATCAAATTATTTAATAAAAAGTCAATTATTCCAGATTAAATCCAATCAATTCGAATTTCATTAGGTACATTGCACAAATCGACCCCAAATGTCCTTCTGATCCTTCAAGGACATTCTCAGGTATCCCAAGTTTGTCGCAATTGCATAGCATGCCAACGTACCTCGATAAAAATAATTTTAATCAAATTATTTAATAAAAAGTCAATTATTCCAGATTAAATCCAATTAATTCGAATTTCTTTAGGTACATTGCACAAATCAACCCCAAATGTCCTTCTGATCCTTCAAGGACATTCTCAGGTATCCCAAGTTTGTCGCAATTGCATAGCATGCCAACGGACCTCGATAAAATAATTTTAATCAAATTATTTAATAAAAGTCAATTATTCCAGATTAAATCCAATTAATTCGAAGTTCTTTAGGTACATTGCTCAAATCAACCCCAAATGTCCTTCTGATCCCTCGAGGACATTCTCAGGTATCCCAAGATGGTCGCAATTGCATAGCATGCCAACGTACCTCGATAAACATAATTTTATCAAATTATTTAATAAAAAGTCATTTCTTCCAGATTAAATCCAATTAATTCGAATTTCTTTAGGTACATTGCTCAAAACAACCCCAAATGTCCTTCTGATCCCTCAAGGACATTCTCAGGTATCCCAAGTTTGTCGCAATTGCATAGCATGCCAACGTACCTCGATAAAATAATTTTAATCAAAATATTTAATAAAAAGTCGATTATTCCATATTAAGTCAAATTAATTCGAATTTCTTTAGGTACATTGCACAAATCGACCCCAAATGTCCTTCTGATCCTCAAGGACATTCTCAGGTATCCCAAGTTTGTCGCAATTGCATAGCATGCCAACGTACCTCGATAAAAATAATTTTAATCAAATTATTTAATAAAAAGTCAATTATTCCAGATTAAATCCAATTAATTCGAATTTCCTTAAGTACATTGCACAAATCGACCCCAAATGTCCTTCTGATCCTTCAAGGACATTCTCAGGTATCCCAAGTTTGTCGCAATTGCATAGCATGCCAACGTACCTTGATAGAAATATTTTTTATCAAATTATTTAATAAAATGTCAATTATTCCAGATTAAATCCAATTAATTCGAATTTCTTTAGGTACATTGCACAAATCAACCCCAAATGTCCTTCTGATCCCTCAAGGACATTCTCAGGTATCCCAAGTTTGTCGCAATTGCATAGCATGCCAACGTACCTCGATAGAAATATTTTTTATCAAATTATTTAATAAAATGTCAATTATTCCAGATTAAATCCAATTATTTCGAATTTCTTTAGGTACATTGCTCAAATCAACCCCAAATGTCCTTCTGATCCCTCAAGGACATTCTCAGGTATCCCAAGTTTGTCGCAATTGCATAGCATGCCAACGTACCTCGATAAAAATAATTTTAATCAAATTATTTAATAAAAAGTCAATTATTCCAGATTAAATCCAATTAATTCGAATTTCTTCAGGTACATTGCACAAATCGACCCCAAATGTCCTACTGATCCTACAAGGATATTCTCAGGTATCCCAAGTTTGTCGCAATTGCATAGCATGCCAACGTACCTCGATAAAAATAATTTTAATCAAATTATTTAATAAAAAGTCAATTATTCCAGATTAAATCCAATTAATTCGAATTTCTTTAAGTACATTGCACAAATCGACCCCAAATGTCCTTCTGATCCTTCAAGGACATTCTCAGGTATCCCAAGTTTGTCGCAATTGCATAGCATGCCAACGTACCTCGATAAAAATAATTTTAATCAAATTATTTAATAAAAAGTCAATTATTCCAGATTAAATCCAATTAATTCGAATTTCTTTAGGTACATTGCACAAATCAACCCCAAATGTCCTTCTGATCCCTCAAGGACATTCTCAGGTATCCCAAGTTTGTCGCAATTGCATAGCATGCCAACGTACCTCGATAAAAATAATTTTAATCAAATTATTTAATAAAAAGTCAATTATTCCAGATTAAATCCAATTAATTCGAATTTCTTTAGGTACATTGCACAAATCAACCCCAAATGTCCTTCTGATCCCTCAAGGACATTCTCAGGTATCCCAAGTTTGTCGCAATTGCATAGCATGCCAACGTACCTCGATAAAAATAATTTTAATCAAATTATTTAATAAAAAGTCAATTATTCCAGATTAAATCCAATTAATTCGAATTTCTTTAGGTACATTGCACAAATCAACCCCAAATGTCCTTCTGATCCCTCAAGGACATTCTCAGGTATCCCAAGTTTGTCGCAATTGCATAGCATGCCAACGTACCTCGATAAAAATAATTTTAATCAAATTATTTAATAAAAAGTCAATTATTCCAGATTAAATCCAATTAATTCGAATTTCTTTAGGTACATTGCACAAATCAACCCCAAATGTCCTTCTGATCCCTCAAGGACATTCTCAGGTATCCCAAGTTTGTCGCAATTGCATAGCATGCCAACGTACCTCGATAAAAATAATTTTTATCAAATTATTTAATAAAAAGTCAATTATTCCAGATTAAATCCAATTAATTCGAATTTCTTTAGGTACATTGCACAAATCAACCCCAAATGTCCTTCTGATCCCTCAAGGACATTCTCAGGTATCCCAAGTTTGTCGCAATTGCATAGCATGCCAACGTACCTCGATAAAAATAATTTTTATCAAATTATTTAATAAAAAGTCAATTATTCCAGATTAAATCAAATTAATTCGAATTTATTTAGGTAAACTGCACAAATCAACCCCAAATGTCCTTCTGATCCCTCAAGGACATTCTCAGGTATCCCAAGTTTGTCGCAATTGCATAGCATGCCAACGTACCTCGATAGAAATATTTTTTATCAAATTATTTAATAAAAAGTCAATTATTCCGATTGAATCCAATTAATTCGAATTTCTTTAAGTACATTGCAAACATCGACTCCAAATGTCTTTCTGATCCTTCAAGGACATTCTCAGGAATCCCAAGTTTGTCGCAATTGCATAGCATGCCAACGTACCTCGATAAAAATAATTTTAATCAAATTATTTAATAAAAAGTCAATTATTCCAGATTAAATCCAATTAATTCGAATTTCTTTAGGTACATTGCACAAATCAACCCCAAATGTCCTTCTGATCCCTCAAGGACATTCTCAGGTATCCCAAGTTTGTCGCAATTGCATAGCATGCCAACGTACCTCGATAAAAATAATTTTAATCAAATCAGTCAATTATTCCAGATTAAATCCAATTAATTCGAATTTCTTTAAGTACATTGCACAAATCGACCCCAAATGTCCTTCTGATCCTTCAAGGACATTCTCAGGTATCCCAAGTTTGTCGCAATTGCATGGCATGCCAACGTACCTCGATAGAAATATTTCTTATCAAATTATTTAATAAAAAGTCAATTATTCCAGATTAAATCCAATTAATTCGAATTTATTTAGGTACATTGCACAAATCAACCCCAAATGTCCTTCTGATCCCTCAAGGACATTCTCAGGTATCCCAAGTTTGTCGCAATTGCATAGCATGCCAACGTACCTCGATAAAAATAATTTTTATCAAATTATTTAATAAAAAGTCAATTATTCCAGATTAAATCCAATTAATTCGAATTTCTTTAGGTACATTGCACAAATCAACCCCAAATGTCCTTCTGATCCCTCAAGGACATTCTCAGGTATCCCAAGTTTGTCGCAATTGCATAGCATGCCAACGTACCTCGATAAAAATAATTTTAATCAAAATATTCAATAAAAAGTCAATTATTCCAGATTAAATCCAATTAATTCGAATTTCTTTAGGTACATTGCACAAATCAACCCCAAATGTCCTTCTGATCCCTCAAGGACATTCTCAGGTATCCCCAGTTTGTCGCAATTGCATAGCATGCCAACGTACCTCGATAAAAATAATTTTAATCAAAATATTTAATAAAAAGTCAATTATTCCAGATTAAATCCAATTAATTCGAATTTCTTTAAGTACATTGCACAAATCGACCCCAAATGTCCTTCTGATCCTTCAAGGACATTCTCAGGTATCCCAAGTTTGTCGCAATTGCATAGCATGCCAACGTACCTCGATAAAAATAATTTTAATCAAATTATTTAATAAAAAGTCAATTATTCCAGATTAAATCCAATTAATTCGAATTTCTTTAGGTACATTGCACAAATCAACCCCAAATGTCCTTCTGATCCCTCAAGGACATTCTCAGGTATCCCAAGTTTGTCGCAATTGCATAGCATGCCAACGTACCTCGATAAAAATAATTTTAATCAAATTATTTAATAAAAAGTCAATTATTCCAGATTAAATCCAATTAATTCGAATTTCTTTAAGTACATTGCACAAATCGACCCCAAATGTCCTTCTGATCCTTCAAGGACATTCTCAGGTATCCCAAGTTTGTCGCAATTGCATGGCATGCCAACGTACCTCGATAGAAATATTTCTTATCAAATTATTTAATAAAAAGTCAATTATTCCAGATTAAATCCAATTAATTCGAATTTATTTAGGTACATTGCACAAATCAACCCCAAATGTCCTTCTGATCCCTCAAGGACATTCTCAGGTATCCCAAGTTTGTCGCAATTGCATAGCATGCCAACGTATCTCGATAAAATAATTTTTATCAAATTATTTAATAAAAGTCAATTATTCCAGATTAAATCCAATTAATTCGAATTTCTTTAGGTACATTGCACAAATCAACCCCAAATGTCCTTCTGATCCCTCAAGGACATTCTCAGGTATCCCAAGTTTGTCGCAATTGCATAGCATGCCAACGTACCTCGATAAAAATAATTTTAATCAAAATATTCAATAAAAAGTCAATTATTCCAGATTAAATCCAATTAATTCGAATTTCTTTAGGTACATTGCACAAATCAACCCCAAATGTCCTTCTGATCCCTCAAGGACATTCTCAGGTATCCCAAGTTTGTCGCAATTGCATAGCATGCCAACGTACCTCGATAAAAATAATTTTAATCAAAATATTCAATAAAAAGTCAATTATTCCAGATTAAATCCAATTAATTCGAATTTCTTTAGGTACATTGCACAAATCAACCCCAAATGTCCTTCTGATCCCTCAAGGACATTCTCAGGTATCCCAAGTTTGTCGCAATTGCATAGCATGCCAACGTACCTCGATAAAAATAATTTTATCAAATTATTTAATAAAAAGTCAATTATTCCAGATTAAATCCAATTAATTCGAATTTCTTTAGGTACATTGCACAAATCAACCCCAAATGTCCTTCTGATCCCTCAAGGACATTCTCAGGTATCCCAAGTTTGTCGCAATTGCATAGCATGCCAACGTACCTCGATAAAAATAATTTTAATCAAATTATTTAATAAAAAGTCAATTATTCCAGATTAAATCCAATTAATTCGAATTTCTTTAGGTACATTGCACAAATCAACCCCAAATGTCCTTCTGATCCCTCAAGGACATTCTCAGGTATCCCAAGGTTGTCGCAATTGCATAGCATGCCAACGTACCTCGATAAAAATAATTTTAATCAAATTATTTATTCCAAATTATTCAATTATTCCAAATTAAATCCAATTAATTCGAATTTCTTTAGGTACATTACACAAATCAACCCCAGATGTCCTTCTGATCCTTCAAGGATATTCTCAGGTATCCCAAGGTTGTCGCAATTGCATAGCATGCCAACGTACCTCGATAAAAATAATTTTAATCAAATTATTTAATAAAAAGTCAATTATTCCAGATTAAATCCAATTAATTCGAATTTCTTTAAGTACATTGCACAAATCGACCCCAAATGTCCTTCTGATCCTTCAAGGACATTCTCAGGTATCCCAAGTTTGTCGCAATTGCATGGCATGCCAACGTACCTCGATAGAAATATTTTTTATCAAATTATTTGATGAAAAGTCAATAATTCCAGATTAAAGCCCACTAATTCGAATTTATTTAGGTACATTGCACAAATCAACCCCAAATGTCCTTCTGATCCCTCAAGGACATTCTCAGGTATCCCAAGTTTGTCGCAATTGCATAGCATGCCAACGTACCTCGATAAAAATAATTTTTATCAAATTATTTAATAAAAAGTCAATTATTATAGATTAAATCCAAATAATTCGAATTTCCTTAAGTACATTGCACAAATCGACCCCAAATATCCTTCTGATCCTTCAAGGACATTCTCAGGTATCCCAAGTTTGTCGCAATTGCATAGCATGCCAACGTACCTCGATAAAACTAATTTTTATCAAATTATTTAAATTAAAGTCAATTATTATAGATTAAATCCAATTAATTCGAATTTCCTTAAGTACATTGCACAAATCGACCCCAAATGTCCTTCTGATCCTTCAAGGACATTCTCAGGTATCCCAAGTTTGTCGCAATTGCATAGCATGCCAACGTACCTCGATAGAAATAATTTTTATCAAATTATTTAATAAAAAGTCAATTATTCCAGATTAAATCCAATTAATTCGAATTTCTTTAAGAACATTGCAAAAATCAACCCCAAATGTCCTTCTGATCCCTTAAGGACATTCTCAGGTATCCCAAGTTTGTCGCAATTGCATAGCATGCCAACGTACCTCGATAAAAATAATTTTAATCAAATTATTTTATGAAAAGTCAATTATTCCAGATTAAATCCAATTAATTCGAATTTCTTTAGGTACATTGCACAAATCAACCCCAAATGTCCTTCTGATCCTTCAAGGACATGCTCAGGTATCCCAAGTTTGTCGCAATTGCATAGCATGCCAACGTACCTCGATAGAAATATTTTTTATCAAATTATTTAATAAAAAGTCAATTATTCCAGATTAAATCCAATTAATTCGAATTTATTAAGGTACATTGCACAAATCAACCCCAAATGTCCTTCTGATCCCTCAAGGACATTCTCAGGTATCCCAAGTTTGTCGCAATTGCATAGCATGCCAACGTACCTCGATAGAAATATTTTTTATCAAATTATTTAATAAAAAGTCAATTATTCCAGATTAAATCCAATTAATTCGAATTTCTTTAAGTACATTGCACAAATCGACCCCAAATGTCCTTCTGATCCTTCAAGGACATTCTCAGGTATCCCAAGTTTGTCGCAATTGCATAGCATGCCAACGTACCTCGATAAAAATAATTTTAATCAAATTATTTAATAAAAAGTCAATTATTCCAGATCAAATCCAATTAATTCGAATTTCTTTAGGTACATTGCACAAATCAACCCCAAATGTCCTTCTGATCCCTCAAGGACATTCGCCCAGGTATCCAAAGTTTGTCGCAATTGCATAGCATGCCAACGTACCTCGATAAAAATAATTTTAATCAAATTATTTAATAAAAAGTCAATTATTCCAGATTAAATCCAATTAATTCGAATTTCTTTAAGTACATTGCACAAATCGACCCCAAATGTCCTTCTGATCCTTCAAGGACATTCTCAGGTATCCCAAGTTTGTCGCAATTGCATGGCATGCCAACGTACCTCGATAGAAATATTTCTTATCAAATTATTTAATAAAAAGTCAATTATTCCAGATTAAATCCAATTAATTCGAATTTATTTAGGTACATTGCACAAATCAACCCCAAATGTCCTTCTGATCCCTCAAGGACATTCTCAGGTATCCCAAGTTTGTCGCAATTGCATAGCATGCCAACGTACCTCGATAAAAATAATTTTAATCAAATTATTCAATAAAAAGTCAATTATTCCAGATTAAATCCAATTAATTCGAATTTCTTTAGGTACATTGCACAAATCAACCCCAAATGTCCTTCTGATCCCTCAAGGACATTCTCAGGTATCCCAAGTTTGTCGCAATTGCATAGCATGCCAACGTACCTCGATAGAAATAATTTTTATCAAATTATTTAATAAAAAGTCAATTATTCCAGATTAAATCCAATTAATTCGAATTTATTAAGGTACATTGCACAAATCAACCCCAAATGTCCTTCTGATCCCTCAAGGACATTCTCAGGTATCCCAAGTTTGTCGCAATTGCATAGCATGCCAACGTACCTCGATAGAAATAATTTTAATCAAATTATTTAATAAAAAGTCAATTATTCCAGATTAAATCCAATTAATTCGAATTTCTTTAAGTACATTGCACAAATCGACCCCAAATGTCCTTCTGATCCTTCAAGGACATTCTCAGGTATCCCAAGTTTGTCGCAATTGCATAGCATGCCAACGTACCTCGATAAAAATAATTTTAATCAAATTATTTAATAAAAAGTCAATTATTCCAGATTAAATCCAATTAATTCGAATTTCTTCAGGTACATTGCACAAATCAACCCCAAATGTCCTTCTGATCCCTCAAGGACATTCGCCCAGGTATCCAAAGTTTGTCGCAATTGCATAGCATGCCAACGTACCTCGATAAAAATAATTTTAATCAAATTATTTAATAAAAAGTCAATTATTCCAGATTAAATCCAATTAATTCGAATTTCTTTAAGTACATTGCACAAATCGACCCCAAATGTCCTTCTGATCCTTCAAGGACATTCTCAGGTATCCCAAGTTTGTCGCAATTGCATGGCATGCCAACGTACCTCGATAGAAATATTTCTTATCAAATAAAAAGTCAATTATTCCAGATTAAATCCAATTAATTCGAATTTCTTTAGGTACATTGCACAAATCAACCCCAAATGTCCTTCTGATCCCTCAAGGACATTCTCAGGTATCCCAAGTTTGTCGCAATTGCATAGCATGCCAACGTACCTCGATAAAAATAATTTTAATCAAATTATTTAATAAAAAGTCAATTATTCCAGATTAAATCCAATTAATTCGAATTTCTTTAAGTACATTGCACAAATCGACACCAAATGTCCTTCTGATCCTTCAAGGACATGCTCAGGTATCCCAGATTTGTCGCAATTGCATAGCATGCCAACGTACCTCGATAAAAATAATTTTAATCAAATTATTTAATAAAAAGTCAATTATTCCAGATTAAATCCAATTAATTCGAATTTATTTAAGTACATTGCACAAATCGACCCCAAATGTCCTTCTGATCCTTCAAGGACATTCTCAGGTATCCCAAGTTTGTCGCAATTGCATAGCATGCCAACGTACCTCGATAAAAATAATTTTAATCAAATTATTTAATAAAAAGTCAATTATTCCAGATTAAATCCAATTAATTCGAATTTCTTCAGGTACATTGCACAAATCAACCCCAAATGTCCTTCTGATCCCTCAAGGACATTCGCCCAGGTATCCAAAGTTTGTCGCAATTGCATAGCATGCCAACGTACCTCGATAAAAATAATTTTAATCAAATTATTTAATAAAAGTCAATTATTCCAGATTAAATCCAATTAATTCGAATTTCTTTAAGTACATTGCACAAATCGACCCCAAATGTCCTTCTGATCCTTCAAGGACATTCTCAGGTATCCCAAGTTTGTCGCAATTGCATGGCATGCCAACGTACCTCGATAGAAATATTTCTTATCAAATTATTTAATAAAAAGTCAATTATTCCAGATTAAATCCAATTAATTCGAATTTATTTAGGTACATTGCACAAATCAACCCCAAATGTCCTTCTGATCCCTCAAGGACATTCTCAGGTATCCCAAGTTTGTCGCAATTGCATAGCATGCCAACGTACCTCGATAAAAATAATTTTAATCAAATTATTTAATGTCAATTATTCCAGATTAAATCCAATTAATTCGAATTTCTTTAGGTACATTGCACAAATCAACCCCAAATGTCCTTCTGATCCCTCAAGGACATTCTCAGGTATCCCAAGTTTGTCGCAATTGCATAGCATGCCAACGTACCTCGATAAAAATAATTTTAATCAAATTATTTAATAAAAAGTCAATTATTCCAGATTAAATCCAATTAATTCGAATTTCTTTAAGTACATTGCACAAATCGACCCCAAATGTCCTTCTGATCCTTCAAGGACATTCTCAGGTATCCCAAGTTAGTCGCAATTGCATAGCATGCCAACGTACCTCGATAAAAATAATTTTAATCAAATTATTCAATAAAAAGTCAATTATTCCAGATTAAATCCAATTAATTCGAATTTCTTTAGGTACATTGCACAAATCAACCCCAAATGTCCTTCTGATCCCTCAAGGACATTCTCAGGTATCCCAAGTTTGTCGCAATTGCATAGCATGCCAACGTACCTCGATAAAAATAATTTTAATCAAATTATTTAATAAAAAGTCAATTATTCCAGATTAAATCCAATTAATTCGAATTTCTTTAAGTACATTGCACAAATCGACACCAAATGTCCTTCTGATCCTTCAAGGACATGCTCAGGTATCCCAGATTTGTCGCAATTGCATAGCATGCCAACGTACCTCGATAAAAATAATTTTAATCAAATTATTTAATAAAAAGTCAATTATTCCAGATTAAATCCAATTAATTCGAATTTATTTAAGTACATTGCACAAATCGACCCCAAATGTCCTTCTGATCCTTCAAGGACATTCTCAGGTATCCCAAGTTTGTCGCAATTGCATGGCATGCCAACGTACCTCGATAGAAATATTTCTTATCAAATTATTTAATAAAAAGTCAATTATTCCAGATTAAATCCAATTAATTCGAATTTCTTTAGGTACATTGCACAAATCAACCCCAAATGTCCTTCTGATCCTTCAAGGACATTCTCAGGTATCCCAAGTTTGTCGCAATTGCATAGCATGCCAACGTACCTCGATAAAACTAATTTTTATCAAATTATTTAAATTAAAGTCAATTATTATAGATTAAATCCAATTAATTCGAATTTCCTTAAGTACATTGCACAAATCGACCCCAAATGTCCTTCTGATCCTTCAAGGACATTCTCAGGTATCCCAAGTTTGTCGCAATTGCATAGCATGCCAACGTACCTCGATAAAAATAATTTTAATCAAATTATTCAATAAAAAGTCAATTATTCCAGATTAAATCCAATTAATTCGAATTTCTTTAGGTACATTGCACAAATCAACCCCAAATGTCCTTCTGATCCCTCAAGGACATTCTCAGGTATCCCAAGTTTGTCGCAATTGCATAGCATGCCAACGTACCTCGATAAAACTAATTTTTATCAAATTATTTAAATTAAAGTCAATTATTATAGATTAAATCCAATTAATTCGAATTTCCTTAAGTACATTGCACAAATCGACCCCAAATGTCCTTCTGATCCTTCAAGGACATTCTCAGGTATCCCAAGTTTGTCGCAATTGCATAGCATGCCAACGTACCTCGATAAAAATAATTTTTATCAAATTATTTAATAAAAAGTCAATTATTATAGATTAAATCCAATTAATTCGAATTTCCTTAAGTACATTGCACAAATCGACCCCAAATGTTCTTCTGATCCTTCAAGGACATTCTCAGGTATCCCAAGTTTGTCGCAATTGCATAGCATGCCAACGTACCTCGATAGAAATATTTTTTATCAAATTATTTAATAAAAAGTCAATTATTCCAGATTAAATCCAATTAATTCGAATTTATTAAGGTACATTGCACAAATCAACCCCAAATGTCCTTCTGATCCCTCAAGGACATTCTCAGGTATCCCAAGTTTGTCGCAATTGCATAGCATGCCAACGTACCTCGATAGAAATAATTTTAATCAAATTATTTAATAAAAAGTCAATTATTCCAGATTAAATCCAATTAATTCGAATTTCTTTAAGTACATTGCACAAATCGACCCCAAATGTCCTTCTGATCCTTCAAGGACATTCTCAGGTATCCCAAGTTTGTCGCAATTGCATGGCATGCCAACGTACCTCGATAGAAATATTTCTTATCAAATTATTTAATAAAAAGTCAATTATTCCAGATTAAATCCAATTAATTCGAATTTATTTAGGTACATTGCACAAATCAACCCCAAATGTCCTTCTGATCCCTCAAGGACATTCTCAGGTATCCCAAGTTTGTCGCAATTGCATAGCATGCCAACGTACCTCGATAAAAATAATTTTAATCAAATTATTTAATGTCAATTATTCCAGATTAAATCCAATTAATTCGAATTTCTTTAGGTACATTGCACAAATCAACCCCAAATGTCCTTCTGATCCCTCAAGGACATTCTCAGGTATCCCAAGTTTGTCGCAATTGCATAGCATGCCAACGTACCTCGATAGAAATAATTTTAATCAAATTATTTAATAAAAAGTCAATTATTCCAGATTAAATCCAATTAATTCGAATTTCTTTAAGTACATTGCACAAATCGACCCCAAATGTCCTTCTGATCCTTCAAGGACATGCTCAGGTATCCCAGATTTGTCGCAATTGCATAGCATGCCAACGTACCTCGATAAAAATAATTTTAATCAAATTATTTAATAAAAAGTCAATTAGTCCATATTAAATCCAATTAATTCGAATTCATTTAAGTACATTGCACAAATCGACCCCAAATGTCCTTCTGATCCTTCAAGGACATTCTCAGGTACCCCAAGTTTGTCGCAATTGCATAGCATGCCAACCTACCTCGATAAAAATAATTTTAATCAAATTATTTAATAAAAAGTCCATTATGCCCGATCAAATCCAATTGTTTCCAATTTCTTTAGGTACATTGCACAAATCAACCCGAAATGTCCTTCTGATCCTTCAAGGACATTCGCCCAGGTATCCAAAGTTTGTCGCAATTGCATAGCATGCCAACGTACCTCGATAAAATAATTTTAATCAAATTATTTAATAAAAGTCAATTATTATAGATTAAATCCAATTAATTCGAATTTCCTTAAGTACATTGCACAAATCGACCCCAAATGTACTTCTGATCCTTCAAGGATATTCTCAGGTATCCCAAGTTTGTCGCAATTGCATAGCATGCCAACGTACCTCAATAAAAATAATTTTAATCAAATTATTTAATAAAAAGTCAATCATTCCAGATTAAATCCAATTAATTCGAATTTCACATTGCACAAATCGACCCTAAATGTCCTTCTGATCCTTCAAGGACATTCTCAGGTATCCCAAGTTTGTCGCAATTGCATAGCATGCCAACGTACCTCGATAAAAATAATTTTAATCAAATTATTTAATAAAAAGTCAATTATTCCAGATTAAATCCAATTAATTCGAATTTATTTAGGTACATTGCATTTTAATCAGTCCTTCTGATCCTTCAAGGACATTCTCAGGTATCCCAAGTTTGTCGCAATTGCATAGCATGCCAACGTACCTCGATAAAAATAATTTTAATCAAATTATTTAATAAAAAGTCAATTATTCCAGATTAAATCCAATTAATTCGAATTTATTTAGGTACATTGCACAAATCAACCCCAAATGTCCTTCTGATCCCTCAAGGACATTCTCAGGTATCCCAAGTTTGTCGCAATTGCATAGCATGCCAACGTACCTCGATAAAAAAATTTTAATCAAATTATTTAATAAAAAGTCAATTATTCCAGATTAAATCCAATTAATTCGAATTTCTTTAAGTACATTGCACAAATCGACCCCAAATGTCCTTCTGATCCTTCAGGACATTCTCAGGTATCCCAAGTTAGTCGCAATTGCATAGCATGCCAACGTACCTCGATAAAAATAATTTTAATCAAATTATTCAATAAAAGTCAATTATTCCAGATTAAATCCAATTAATTCGAATTTCTTTAGGTACATTGCACAAATCAACCCCAAATGTCCTTCTGATCCCTCAAGGACATTCTCAAGTATCCCAAGTTTGTCGCAATTGCATAGCATGCCAACGTACCTCGAGAAAGGTAATTAGAGTCAAATTATTTAATAAAAAGTCAATTATTCCAGATTAAATCCAATTAATTCGAATTTCTTTAAGTACATTGCACAAATCGACCCCAAATGTCCTTCTGATCCTTCAAGGACATTCTCAGGTATCCCAGATTTGTCGCAATTGCATAGCATGCCAACGTACCTCGATAAAAATAATTTTAATCAAATTATTTAATAAAAAGTCAATTATTCCAGATTAAATCCAATTAATTAGAATTTCTTTAAGTACATTTACCAAATCGACCCCAAATGTTGTTCTGATCCTTCAAGGACATTCTCAGGTATCCCAAGTTTGTCGCCATTGCATAGCATGCCAACGTACCTCGATAAAAATAATTCTTATCAAATTATTTAATAAAAAGTCAATTATTCCAGATTAAATCCAATTAATTCGAATTTCTTTAGGCACATTGCACAAATCGACCCCAAATGTCCTTCTGATCCTTCAAGGACATTCTCAGGTATCTAAGTTTGTCGCAATTGCATAGCATGCCAACGTACCTCGATAAAATAATTTTAATCAAATTATTTAATAAAAGTCAATTATTCAGATTAAATCCAATTAATTCGAATTTATTTAAGTACATTGCACAAATCGACCCCAAATGTCCTTCTGATCCTTCAAGGACATTCTCAGGTATCCCAAGTTTGTCGCAATTGCATAGTATGCCAACGTACCTCGATAGAAATAATTTCTTATCAAATTATTTAATAAAAGTCAATTATTCCAGATTAAATCCAATTAATTCGAATTTCTTTAGGTACATTGCACAAATCAACCCCAAATGTCCTTCTGATCCCTCAAGGACATTCTCAGGTATCAAAGTTTGTCGCAATTGCATAGCATGCCAACGTACCTCGATAAAACTAATTTTTATCAAATTATTTAAATTAAAGTCAATTATTATAGATTAAATCCAATTAATTCAATTTCCTTAAGTACATTGCAAATCGACCCCCAAATGTCGCTTCTGATCTCAGCCCAAGGACATTCTCAGAGTATCAAAGTTTGTCGCAATTGCACTTGCATATGTAACGTATACCTCGATAAAAGTAATTTTAATCAAATTATTCAATAAAAATCAATTATTCCAGATTAAATCCAATTAATTCAATTTCTTTGGGTACATTTTTACCGTCAACCCCAAATATCCTTCTGATCCTTCATAAAGGACATTCTCAGGTATCCCAAGTTTGTCGCAATTGCATGGCATACCAACGTACCTCGATAAAACTAATTTTATCAAATTATTTAAATTAAAAGTCAATTATTATAGATTAAATCGAATTAATTCAAGTTTTCCTGAAGTACAATGCACAAATCCCCCCCAAATGTCCTTCTGATCCTTCAAGGACATTCTCAGGTATCAAGTTTGTCGCGTTTGCCCAGCATACCCAACGTACCTCGATAAAAATAATTTTATCAAATTATTTAATAAAAGTCAATTATTATAGATTAAATCCAATTAATTCAATTTCCTTTAAGTACATTTCGCACAAATCGACCCCAATATGTTCTTCAGTCCTTTGAAGGACATTCTCAGGTATCCCAAGTTTGTCGCAATTGCATAGCATGTACAACGCATACCTCGATAATGAAATAATTTTTATCAAATTATTTTAATAAAAATCAATTATTCCAGATTAAATCCAATTAATTTAAAATTTCTTCAGGTACATTGCAAATCAACCCCCAAATGTCCTTCTGATCCTCAAGGACATTCTCAGGTATCAAAGTTTGTCGCAATTTACATAGCATGCCAACGTACCTCGATAAAAATAATTTTAGTCAAAATTATTTAATAAAAGTCAATTATTCAGATTAAATCAATTAGTTCGAATTTCTTTAAGTACATTGCACAATCGACCCAAATGTCCTTCAGTCAACCTTCAAGGACATTTCTCAAGTATCTGAAGTTTGTCACTGCAATTGCGCGTATAGCCAATAGCGTACCTCGATAAAAGTATATTTAATCAAATTATTTAATAAAAGTCAATTATTCCAATTCAAATCCAATTAATTCAAGATTTCTTTGGAGGTACATTGCAAATCAACCCCAAATGGCCTCTTCTGATCCTCAGGACATTCTTGAGGTATCAAAGTTTGTCGCAATTTGCCAGCATGCCAACGTACCTCGATAAAAATAATTTTAATCAAATTATTTAATAAAAAGTCAATTAATTCCAGATTAAATCCAATTAATTCAACAATTTCTTTAAGATACATTGCTAAATCGACCCCAAATGTCCTTCTGAATCCTTCAAGGACATTCTCAGGTATCAAGTTTGTAGTCGCAATTGCATAGCATGCCAACGTACCTCGATAAAATAATTTCTTATCAAATTATTTAATAAAAGTCAATTATTCAGATTAAATCAATTAATTGAATTTCTTTGGTTACATTGCACAAATCAACCCCAAATGTCCTTCTGATCCTCAAAGAGACATTCTCCAGGTATCTAAGTTTGTCGCAATTGCACTTAGCATGCCAACGTACCTCGATAAAAATAATTTTAATCAAATTATTTAATAAAAAGTCAGATTATTCAGATTAAATCCAATTAATTCAATTTCTTTAAGTACATTGCACAAATCATTGACACCAAATGTCCTTCTGATCCTTCAAGGACATTATCAGGTATCCAAATTCGTTGGTCGCAATTGCATGGCATGCCAACGTACCTCGATAAAATAATTTTAATCAAATTTATTCAATAAAAGTCAATTATTCAAATCATTTAATTCGAACAATTTCTTTAGGTACGATTGCACAAATCAACCCCAAATGTCCAATCTGATCCCTCAAGGACATTCTCAAATATCTAATTTGTCCTGCATGATTGCATAGCTAATACTCGGTAAAATAATTTTGATCAAATTATTTAATGAAAATTCATTATTCAGCAATTCTTATTCAATCCGTCATTCAGATTTCTTTAAAGGTACATTTTTAAATCTGATTGCAAATATCAGATTGAGTGGATTTGAGGATCGCTCAGGTATCTAGAATTTGTCGGGTTGCATAACATGCCAACGTACCTCATGATAAAATCAAATTATTAGGTGAAGGAGCAGAAAGTCAATTATTGAATTAAATCAATTGAATTTCGAACAGAAAAGAAATTCGAATTTAATTTGGGTTAATCTGAATAGTGTTGATTATGAACAATTTAATTATGAATATACAGTACGACAAACTAGGAATACAGAATTGTCTGTGCAATGGATCGAAGGATGACCATTTGTTGATTAGAATTTATCGAGTACGTTTTTCAGAAGTGCGTTAACATTTAGAGTCATTGCAGAAGGACTGAAAATTCAGATTGGTGGGTTAATCTATAATTGACTGTTTTGATCAATAATTTGATTAAGAGTATTTTATCGAGGTCACGATGGCAATGCTGTATAGTACCTGACAAATGGGATCACCTGAGATCAGAAGGACATTGAAATTGATTGTGCAATGTAAAAGAAATTCGAATTAATTGAATTTAATCTGATAATTGACTTTTTGATTGAATAATTTGATTAGGTATGTTTATCGAGAATTGACATGCTATACAGTAAAGAGAATCAAGCAAGGCATTTGAGAATCATTGTGCAATGTGAATCAGATTAGTATTTTGTCAATGCGATGGCATTGCCAGTGCAAGATGAGCAATGAGATCAGGAAAGTGAGGTCAGGCCTGCAAGAAATTGATTGAGATTTGGTGACGTGAGATTGACTGTTTGAATAATTATGAATAATTTCAGATGCGATGATACATTTTAGGAAGGATCAAGAAGTGACATTGAGGTGTGACATGAGTATGAGTGCGACAGGATGAGATCAGAAGGACGTGGGGATGATTGAATGTCTGAAATTCCAGATTGGTGGGTTTGATCCAGGATGGCACGACAGTTAGAGGTGAAATTATTTTTGTCTAAGCGATTAACATGCTATCTGTGCAGTACAAACTGGGAATACCTGAGAATTGTCAATCGAAAGACTTGGTTATTGTGCCAGGTGTGTTTGATTAAAATTATTTTATCGAAGGTACCATTAGACTATGATGCGACAAACTCGGATACGTGCATATCATAAAGAGTCAGAAGATACATTGAGATTGATTTGTACGCTTAATGTCAGAAATTTCGAATTAAATTCCGGTGGTGGATTTAATCTGGAATAATGACTTTTTGATTGAATGAATTTGATTCAAAATTATTTTTATCCAAAGTGCGTTGGCATGCTGTGCGACAAACTGTGCGATACCTGAAATGTCCTTGAAGGATCAGGAAGGACATTTGGTCAGATTGTACAGTAACACTAAAGAAGTCAATTAATTGGATTAATCTGGAATAATGACTTTATTAAATAATTTGATTAAAATTATTTTATCGGAGAGTACAGTTGGCATGCTATACTGTTACGACAAACTGGATACTGAGTGTCCTTGAGGATCAGAAGGACATTTAGGAATTGTGCAATGTACCTAAGAAATTTGAATTGAATTGGATTTAATCTGGAATAATTGACTTTTTATTAAATAATTTGATAAAAATATTTTTATCAGTACGTTGGCATACACAACCGTTGCGACAAACTTTGAGATTTACAAGTCTCCTTGAGGGATCAGAAGGACGACAGGAGTTGTCTTTATTAAATAATGTACCCCTGAAATTCAGTTGATTTCCCATCTGGGAATGGGTAACGTTTTTTTATGAATTTGATTAGAACCAATGTCTTTAATGAGGGTACGATTGACATGCTTGTCTGATTGCGATGAGGATACACTGAGAATGTCCTTGAAGGATCAGGAAGGACATTTAGGGGTCGATTGTGCAATGTATACCTAGAAAGTTCAATTAATTGGATTTAATCTGGAATAATTGACTTTTCTAAATAATTTGATTAAATTATTTTTATCCAAAGTACGTTGGCATGCTATCTGCAATTACGACAAACTTGGGATACCTGAAATGTGTCCGAGGATCAGAAGGACATTTAAGTTGGTTAATTTGTTGCAATGTACCTAAAGAAATTCGAATTAATTGGATTTAATCTGGAATAATTGACTTTTATTAAATAATTTGATTAAAATTATTTTTATCGAGGTACGTTGGCATGCTATGCAATTGCGACAAATATGGGATACCTGAGAATGTCCTTGAGGATCAGAAGGACATTTGGGGTTGATTTGAGCAATGTACCTGAAGAAATTCGAATTAATTGGATTCAATCTGGAATAATTGACTTTTTATTAAATAATTTGATAAAAAATATTTCTATCGAGGTACGTTGGAATGCCATGCAATTGCGAAAAACTTTGGAAACCTGAGAATGTCCTTGAGGGATCAGAAGGACATTTGGGGTTGATTTGAGCAATGTACCTAAAGAAATTCGAATTAATTGGATTTAATCTGGAATAATTGACTGATTTGATTAAAATTATTTTTATCGAGGTACATTGGCATGCTATGCAATTGCGACAAACTTGGGATACCTGAGAATGTCCTTGAGGGATCAGAAGGACATTTGGGGTTGATTTGAGCAATGTACCTGAAGAAATTCGAATTAATTGGATTTAATCTGGAATAATTGACTTTTTATTAAATAATTTGATAAGAAATATTTCTATCGAGGTACGTTGGCATGCCATGCAATTGCGACAAACTTGGGATACCTGAGAATGTCCTTGAGGGATCAGAAGGACATTTGGGGTTGATTTGTGCAATGTACCTAAAGAAATTCGAATTAATTGGATTTAATCTGGAATAATTGACTTTTTATTAAATAATTTGATTAAAATTATTTCTATCGAGGTACGTTGGCATGCCATGCAATTGCGACAAACTTGGGATACCTGAGAATGTCCTTGAAGGATCAGATGGACATTTTTGGTCGATTTGTGCAATGTACCTTATTGATATGCATTTTTAACTATATATGTATATCTTATCGGTTTTAATTTCGTTTTGAATTGAAAATTGTTGGAAATGCATTTTATACAATATCCGAGCGTTCTGTTAATTGCCTACTTTCAGGCGTAAGCTCTTATTTATGTTTTGGTGTGTATTTAGGAGTTTTCTAATGTATTTATATGATTTTTGGCCCGAAATCACGCTTTTTAGTATAAAACTGCCATTATTCAACTTAAGTATAAGGTTTTATATATGTTTCCGGCCTAGAATTTTCCAAGGAATCCGATTCCGTCGAGTTATCTAACATATAAAGCGATTTGAAAAGTTTAGTATAAGAAAGTATGGGAAATTTTGAGGTACGTTAAAAACAAATATACTTCCGGAAGGTACGTACTTGGTACATTACATTAGCGATAAAATTGAGAAGTTTTACGAAGATTTTCGAAAAATCGACCGTCTATTCAGCAGGCCACCGATTTTCTAGGAAATATTGAGGTACGTTCAAAATCCCCGGAGGTACGCATAGGTACGCATTTGGTACATCAACTTAGAGGTATTTATTTTCAATTTTATGATAAGTGGCCTGCCAGCTAGACGGACATTGCTAATGGATGCTATCATCAGCGTTGGACAGTAAGTTCATGTTCTGTACAAACTGCCAGATGGCCGCAGTGATTCTGAGGAAATCGCGCATCGAGACCATCAGCTAAGGACTAGCGTCGGAGGACAGCCAGGAGAGGAATCTCCCGTGAGGATTTTATAAAGTTGAAAATGGTTGGAAATAAAATTAAATAATTCTCCTTTCTTTAAAATTTGTTATGTTTTGATTATTCTAATAAGAATATTACCCATATTACCTTTTGAAACAAACAATATCATTCTTCCTTTTTTACTGTGTATTTTTTTTTCGATTTGACAGTTCTACAGTTTATTTTAAAAGCTTGAACTTTCAATTTTATAGTTTGAAATTACTTTTAAAACGGCAGTTTCTGGACTTTAGTTTTGATTTTTCGCAACTCTCTACGAAAAAGAACCAACGCAACTTTTCAATTTTACCAATGCTTTTTTCAATTATACCAATGATATTTTTTTGTGTGTAGGTACCGAGGACAGGTACTTTGCAGGTAGCACCCACCTATTGACATTTCGAAGCCCAGATAGTCCTTAGCAAGTGTGGTGGTCTCCCCATCCTGCATCCTGCACCAACCCCCCGATACTTCTGCCAGATAAGCGAGATTTTCGTGTCCCCTACTTCTGAGGTGCCGCAGAGGTATCTGCCCCCCAGGTATCTAACACTACCGACCATGCGTACCATGCGAGTCTTACTTGTGTGCTCACCCATACACTCGGTCCCTCACTCTGTGGGGGTATTACGAGTAATACCCCCAACTCCCATTCAACACATGTGCACCACTTGGGGGTGTGTGGGTACCACCCACTGCCACCCGCTTGCCGCCGAAGCAGCCGTCACTCTGTGGAACAGGCTCCGTTAACGACCTGGCTAATTGTTTCACCCCCCAGGTCATTCATCCCTTCGGCACGGGTCGCCTGACACCTTGGGATTCGGGGTTAGGGGCTTGTATGCTTTAAGCGGAACACGGTCGCTTGATAGGGTCTGCTTGCGGATACTTGTGGTTTTTGGGAGGGAATTAACAGAGCCCCCTGTTAACCCCACCACCTCCTAGGCAGAACCCACTGACTCGCAGACAGCTGGGGAGGGGTCGTCAAGCCCTTGGACATAGTCCCTGCTGCCCCCTATCTCTTCACTGTGGATCCACAGAAGTGCACTAAATATATTTTGCTGGTAAAAGTTGGAAATTTAAGGGATCTTGGGGTCAAATAAGCATCAAAGTGCATTTTATGTGCAAATTTCATGTATTCTGTAAAAAATAGTAATATTTACAGATAAGTGTTGATGTTATTGTCTCGAAGTGTTGAACAGATATTGACAAAAGTTTGCTGAACAGAAATTAATGAAATAAATCGTTTCACAAATCATTTATTTGGTTATTTATTGAGTTAAAAACGATCTTTAAAAACTTTTGAATAGCACCGATGCCAAACATTTCCAAACCATACACGATAGCACAACTAGACAAGAATAGTCATATGTTATGAGTCTTAATGTGATCATAGATAGGAGGTGATGGGAGATTCTCTTTTTTCTTACCTTTTTGCCCAAATTCCCCTATGAAATAATATAGCTCAATGATTCTGAGCAAGGAAATGATGTAGTAATGTTAATTTAATTGATATTTTCCAATGATATAATGAAAATAACAAATAATCATATCATTCATTAAAAATATTGAATTATAGGGGATTTAGGGGTCATGCAGCTCATTTAATGTAATTTTTTATTCAAAATAGGATAAATTTTCTCACGAGCGACTCACAGATATGGTTAAGAGCTTATTCGAAAGCGAATTTTCTAACTAATTCAGTGAGTGATGTTTTATAGACATGAGACACTTCTGTATGTAGTTCTTGAGCCGGTTTTGCCCCATTATTCCATATATCAAAATTTTCCATATTTTGGTACTTTTATCTTTCAAAAATTTCACTGAAACAAGGATGTTAACGATCATTCAGTAATTTGCGTTCGATCATTTAGTAGTTTGCCAATAACACATTCCAGAAGCTGAATTTCAAAATATGTTGTATGGTGGACTTCTAGTGCGAAGGTTTTTCTACAAATTTGCTTAATGGTTCATTAATAGAATTCAACTAATAACGGAGTTAGAGCGCTAGTTGTAGTAACTTAAACTAAACGATTGGAATTTTGTTATCATTTAGTCTAAGTAACTGAAACTAAAGCTATAACTCCGTTACTAGTAGCATTTAAACAACGAACCATTAGGCAGAGTTGTAGAAAAACCTTCGCACTAGAAGTCCACCATACAACATATTTTGAAATTCAGCTTCTGGAATGTGTTATTGGCAAACTACTAAATGATCGAACGCAAATTACTGAATGATCGTTAACATCCTTGCACTGAAACTCTGTTTTCCTCTCCATTGTAGATCCACACATAGAACTATACATATTTTGTTGGAAAAAGTTGGAAATTTAAGAGATTTTGGGGTCAAATAATCATCAAAGTACATCTATGTGAATTATTCATGTATTCTGTAAAAATAATAAAAATATTATTCTCCCAAAATGTTCTACAGACATTGATAATTGTTTGCGAATTGTTGTCTCAGAATTCCTTAAGCCAACCCCTAGTGGCTCGGAAGCCTCTTTCAAAAGGGTCGGGAAAAAAACTCCGTTCGAGGGGCTCAGAATTCTTTAAGCCAACCCTTAGTGGCTCGGAAGCCTCTTTCAAAAGGGTCGGAAGCCCAGTTTCAGGAGGCTTGGAAACCCCTTTTTCAAGAGAATTGGAAGCCTCCTTTCTTAAGTCTCGGAAGCCCACTTTCAAGAGGCTCGGAATTCTGCTTTCAAGAAGCTTGGAAGCCTACTTTCAAAAGGTTCAGAAACGTCATTTCAAGATGCCTAAAAGTCTCTTTTCAATAGGTTAGAAAGCACTCTTTCAAAATAATCTTATGAATTACGCTTATTAAAATAGGGGGTACCTCAATAAATACAAAAACACGAAGGGGTACCTCTCAAGTAAAAGGTTGAGAACCGCTGCTCTAATATATCCTATGTGGACACTTTTCCGGAATTCTTAGCACATTCACAAAATTTTGTTTACTGTGAAAATATTTGCAAATATTTGAACTTGAAATTGAAAAATCCAACACAGCTTATTATGATTACAACTGTTATTAGCTTATAAATTATAATTAGTTTGAATTTTATCCAAATTTTGATTTTGTTATTCAATATTTAGTAAGGAATTTAATCAAATATGTTTGGTATTCAAAAAACATCCAGTTGAATTCTTTGTGTTCGAAAGATTCCTCTGTGTAAATTTGTAAAATTTCTCATGTACACTTGAAAAAAAATCTAAGTGAAAATAAAATTCAAGACATTTTAAATCAAAAACCGTAAAAAAATATTTTTGTCAGTGTACCAAAACTTTTACCAACATTATTCCAACAAACTAATTTTTTTAATTTTTTTTAATGTATAATTTATGATAAGTGAAAATAAGTAACATTTTTTTATGAATTAATTTGAATAGCGCAATCAACAGAAAAACATGAAAGCTTTTGATTGCAGTACTCAAATTAATTCTTGAAAAAAAAACGTTACTTAGGTCCTTTTGAACAGTTAAGCAAGAAGTATAACCATAATGTCCAAGAGGAATTATCATTTATAATAACTAAATAAAATTCTAATTCCAACCAACCAATCTTTTGGCATAAGGGGCAAGCAAATTTGAATGAAGGATGGGGCTTTGCCGATCTAATCACAACAAACAGCGTGTCGTTTGTCATTTTTCTTCCTCCGCAAAATTATGACCGTGGTAATGGTAGAGTGACGGCACAAACACTTTCTAATAACATGCAGTGGTTGATTGTCAATTTTCTTTCCCCCATAACAGAAGTCAAAAAGATTTCATTCAATTCCAATCGCCTTTACGCTACAGATACACATCTCTAACCCAATAGGAAGGTTTTTTCCGGCTTCTCGTATATGACTCGTAATTGTTGAGGCAAATACGAGACACCGAAAAAAAAACCCAATGTAGAGGCCAAAACACGCATCTGCCTAAATGTATGCATTTATACAGGTATTGTAAAAAACCCAGATTAATCCACCTAGCAGTGATGATGCCTTTCTCGTGCACTATAAAATATATTGAAAAAATCACATCAGAAAGGTCAAAAAGGGGAATAGTTCACATTTTTTCGATCATTTTTAATATTTTTGCCTTGCCACCATTCAAAAAATAATTGTTTTTTGAATTTTTTTTTCCCCCTTTGGGAAATAACAATGATTTTTCAATAATTCCGAAAAGCAATAATTGTGCCCATTTTTAATACCAAACAATTCCCCGTCGAATGCAACTTGTTGCGAGTAAATCGGATAATTCTAAGTTCTAAAAGGTGTGTCTACACCTACATACACAAAAAACAGACGTCACCTCAGTTTGTCGAGCTGAGTCGATCGGTATATAACACTATGGGTCTCCGGGCCTTCTACCAATTTTTTTTGGAGCGATCATATAGCCTTTCGGTACAACTTTGTTGTACGAGAAAGACAAAAAAAGTTTACGTTCGGTTGATCGTTTTTGCCACGAATCTTCCAAATATTTCTCACGTTATTCCCAGGAATACGTAGTACAAATAGTAGAATAATGACAAAAAAAAATCGCAAGCATCGAAAAGAAGAGAAACTATTACTTAAAATGATCGAAAATTATGTGTTGAGTAAACTATTTGTATCTTTATTTTGAATTAAGGAGTATGGACAATGTCGAAATCTGCTTCGACTAGCGATCTACCGAACTGACAGGGAATTCTTCCGAATTTGTAAGCAATTTTTCCAGAGCAATCTGTATTTCACAGCTTTTTTTTTGAGCTTATAAATTTCCTGTATTGTGTTATACAAATGAAAATATATACGTTCTTAATACTAGTATTTAGGTAACATAAGTATGAATGTTCCGTCACCGAGGTCGTTATGAGCCCCTCTGTTTTAATTAAAGGTTTGATAAACTTTCGTTTAGTATGCCTGTATGTAGCTTCGGTAGCTTGGTCGATTCAAGAGATGGAATACTGTAAATATATTTTCTTTAAGAGATGGAATACTGTAAATATATTTATATTTTCTCTTCTTTTCTTTTCTTTTTCTTTAAGTAAATATATTTTCTTTTACTTTATATTTTCTTTCTTTCTTCTTAACATAAGTAGATACTCGCCTAGTTCATGACTTACCGGGTTCAGTGCATGGGCTCATTTTAGGCTCATTGGGCTCAGGTTAGCCCGGAGTCGATTGATATGATCAATATACATAGTTGTATCTTCGAATATTAATAAGCAATTAGGCTTTAATTTATAATTTTAAGTGGTTGTAAATTACCTATAGTTTAGTAGTTATTCACCAGAATAGTTCGCTATAAACAATATGCGTAGATATTTAGAATTTAGAGTATAATTATAGAGCTTATAAACGTGTTCTCTCCAATTCGATTGATTTTATTATCTTCTTCAGTTCAGTGTAGAGATGTCGCAAATTAATCTGTTTTTTTTTTTTCCTCGTTTGTCGGGTGAAGATCACTGCGTCCAGATTTTAGGACTATTGTGATATACCCTTTTACTGTGAAATACGCAAGTTATCTCAGTAACATGTTTGTCACTGAGATACCTTGGTAACGACTGAACTCAAGACCATCTATTATTGATGAATAGAGATCCTGAGTTACAGTATGTGACTCCCCCATTCTGGCGAGACTAGCTTTATGAAGCCAACCACGTCCTTGGGGGATAAGATCCATATGTCAGCAGGCCCTAAAAAAGGCTTGCTGAGAACTTTGAATCTACGTTGGGTGAGTGCACTGCAATAGCAGAGGATGTGTTCTGATGTTTCTCTCTCCTCGTCACAGAAGCGGCAATTTGAGGTTTGGATTGCTCCGATCTTTTGTAGATGGTATCTGCAGGGGCAGTGTCCAGTTATTAGACCGGTGTAGATGTTGAGATCCCTTTTATTTGAGACCTAATAGTTGTTGGGTTTTCTTGGGGTTAATCGTTACGAGCCTTTTGGATTGGCTCGTATGGGGAAGTGCATTCCAGTTTGATGTGATTTGACTGACCATATATTTGTTCAGTTCCATTTTTACAGAGCAGTCTGAGATCCCGCAGAAGGGCTCAGGGCCAATGAACCTTTCATTAGATCCATTCCTGGCTAGCTCATCAGCAATCTCGTTTCCCTCTAGACCCGTATGTCCTGGGATCCAATATAGGTAGACTCGATTGCGTATGGATAAGTTTTTCAAAGCCAGAATGCATTCCCACACTAGCTTTGAGTTACAAGTGTAGTTATTAAGCGACTTAAGTGCCGCTTGGCTGTCAGAGAAAATACATATTTTTGCAAATCTATACTTTCTCCTCAGGCATAATAACACGCATTCTAATATTGCATATATTTCCGCCTGAAATACTGTGGGCCACTGTCCTAAGTGGACAGAAATTTTTGTTATAGGGCCATAGATTCCGGATCCTGTCAGATTATTCATTTTCGAACCATCTGTGAAGAAATTTATAGAGCCTGTTGGAACGCTGGGTCCACCTCCTTCCCACTCCTGGCGGGAAGGAATGAACACATCGTAAGGTAAGTCATAATTGACTACCGTTTCCATCCAGTCACTACAAATTCCTATTGCGGGATTTATGGCAAATTCATTTAATATGCTGAGGTGACCCGTAAGGTCTCCCGACAGTAGTGTTTTTGTTCTCTTTAACCTTAGAGCACTTTTTTCCGCTTCCAGCTTTATGAATTGATCTAACCGGGGCAGGTGAAGCATTGCGTCTAGGGCCAAAGTGAGTGTACTACGAACTGCACCAGTGATGGCTATGCAAGCGGTGCGTTGGATTTTGTTGAGCTTAGCCCTTGCAGCAGCCTCATTAGTTTTAGGCCACCAGACAAGGGAAGCGTAAGTTGTCCTGGGACGGACAATGGTTTTATATATCCACATGATCATACTTGGTTTTAGGCCCCATCTTTTACCAACCGTTTTTGAAAAAACCCAAAGTGTATTGAGACCTTTCTGCACAACTGATTGGAGATGAGAGTTCCAATTAAGCTTTGCGTCGAGTATGACACCTAGATATTTTACTTCACTTGAATAAACTAATTGTGTTTGATTCAAGAAAAGGGGTTTCAGTTGTACCTTTCTCCGTTTGGTGAAAGGGATAATGGAAGTTTTTGTAGGATTTATGCCTAGTTGATACTTTTGACACCAGGAAAAAGTGTGATTTAGGGCAGATTGCATTCTTTCCACGATAACACTTTCGAATTTGCCTCGTACAATAATGACAACGTCATCAGCATATCCAACCACTTCGAAGCCTCTTCTCTCTAAGCTGTCTAGAAGCTCATCCACCACCAGTGACCACAACAAAGGAGAAAGCACTCCGCCTTGCGGACACCCCTTGTTGCTTTAACAGTGATGTATGAACCGCTAAGCTCAGAGGAGATTTTCCGATTAGCTAGCATAGCATGTACCCAGGTAACAATGCATGGGTCGAATTTTCTCCTCAACATTGCTGACCCTATAGACGAATAAGAAGCGTTATCGAATGCGCCCTCAATATCAAGAAATGCTACAAGAGCAATTTCTTTTGCATTAAGTGTTTTTTTCGATTTTTTGAACTACCGTATGTAGTGCCGAGATCGTAGATTTTCCACTTTGATAAGCGAATTGGTTTTTCGACAAAGGCATTGCTTTCATAAATTTGTGATTTATGTACTCGCATAGTACCTTTTCCATAATTTTGAGCATTACAGATGATAAACTTATCGGCCTGAATGCTTTGGGGTTGGTTTTATCTCTCTTGCCTGCCTTCGGAATGAAGACAGCCCGGATTTGACGCCAATCGTTAGGTATGTGCCCCAAAATCAGACTCGCCTTAAAAATCTCAACCAAGGGTGGAACCAGTGTTTTCTGTTACTTCTATTCATCGATTAATCGTTGTAATAATCGATTCAATAATCGACAAGAATCGAGAGTAATCGATTAGTTACTAATCGATTAATTGAGATTTTACGACATCTCTATTTCAGTGTGCCCATCAACGAGAGGCTGCCGATGCGGATTCTACAACGGGTGCGTGCTGTCCAATAGGGTAGACCACAGGCAATATATATTAGAGTGGGGCGCAGTTGTATGGAAAAACGCAAACTTCGTCCGATTAAGTGAGATCAAGGTTTTTCTGAATCGTTTTGGGACCCCAATCAACTGTGCAAAATATGGGCTCGATTGGTTGCAACCTCGCATGCCGCATCGCGTTTTAAATTTACATGGAGATTAGTATGGGAAAACGTACTTTTTTACATTTTTGCTCTTAACGGCTTCAATTTATCATCAATCACGTGATTCAATATTTTAGCATATAGTCTGGAAGATGTCGAAAAACTTTGCCGAAGAAGGTACGTATCTGGAAGGTCTACAAAAAATGTTATTACGTTTCGAAAATTAATTGTTCAAACCATATGCAAGAAATCAATGTTTCTGCCAGCACTACCGGACAACATATGGCTCTCGAAGGGCAAAACCCATCTTCCTTCTCGTCAGATTTTTTTCTTCGTGAAATGATTCAGGATAGCTCCCATTAGCTCTAAAGCCCTATAAGATCAATTATTTTGAAATAACACTCAGTTAAATTAGTGGTCTACGTAGTACGGCAGTGCTGGCAGAATAAATGATTTTTTGCATACGGTTTGAACACACAATCTTCGAAGCGTTATAACTTTTTTCGTGGACGTTCCAGCAACGTGCCTTCTTCAGCAAAGTTTTTCGGCATCCTTTGGGTTATACTTTAACGCAATGTGCCACTTGGTTTACGATGAACTGAATCCTCTAGTAGTAGAAATGCAAAAATATACGTTCTCCCATACTAATTTCCATACAAACTTCAAACGCGATGCGGAAAGCGAGGAAGCAACCAATCGGTCCCAAATTCTGCACAGTTGTTCAGGACCCAGAATGGCTTCGAAAAACCATTGATTTGAAAAAATGACCATGACGCCCCACTCTAATATATATAGATAAGGTAGTGATTCAGTTTCATTCTAAATTTTCGACCACTATTCTAGTTTGAATCTGGAGCAAAATAGAACAAACTCGCTGGTTTCCCCAGCAGTGTTCTATTCATGTTTTTCAAATTTTCAATTTATTGAAATCATTATGTTACTGCCAAGAAAGGCGCCGGAATTGCAAAGTGGATTGATCCGTAGATAAAATGACGCATCCATACACAAAAACAATTGAAAAATATTTGAATCTCGTGATTCAATCGTGGTTCAAATCTGCAGAAAATAGAACGGAGCGTTATACCAGTTTTATTTTTTTTGACAGTTAACTGGTATAAAAACTGAATCTAGAACAGCTGCTGGGAAAATTAATGTTTCAGATTCATATTCAAACTGACAGCCCCGAACGATTTGAATCACTGCTGATTTTACTCTAAGTAAATAAATTTAATAAATTTAATATTTTTTTTAACTTAGTGCAATCATTGCCTATATGACTGAGGAAGTTATATCCACTGCCATTTTGTCGACGCGGTGCTAAGAAAGAAGGTCTTTAATTGAACCGGTGCCTGCGGAAGTGGTACATGTTACATTGAATAAATTTTACAGGAGACGCATTTTTCCAAAAACCTCGAAAATAAAATTTAATTTTGCTATTTTCTGCAACTTAGCTGTACCAATGTGTGATGGCTGATGTTGGTAAAGGTTGTAATGAGAAATATGCGAAGTTTCTTGACAAATTTCAAGTTTTTTGGAACAAAATGCACATGTACCACTATTAATGGGAACAAAATGCATCAGAAACCGAAAATCGTTGCCAGTAAAAGTGGTACATGTACATTTATAAAATTATTTGAAACGGGCGTAAACCATATTGAAATTCAAAATAGGATTAAAATCTATTGCGGAAACGACCATGTTTCCAATATTTTCTTTTCAATTAGCTGATTTTAGTTAGCAGAGCTGTACATGTATCATTTTTCCTGGCAACGAAATTGCCATTGTGATATATACCAGAAATTCAGAAGTGAATATCTCCAGATCAAAATCCAGTCAAAAATCGCTTATTCGTCATTCCCTTCTTACTATATCTTTGCAAACAGAAGCCGTTGCACAATGGGGAAAATGTTGCATGTTTCGGGCAAAATTCATGGCTCACACTTTGTATTTAGAACAATGATCTGTTTGACAAACTTCTAGGACCCTTTAAGTACTACATGTTAATCAAAAAATCCGAATTGTAAATGACTTTTGGAAAAAGTTATTAGAAAATTAGTAAAAGCAATGCCATGACATTTTTTTGACATTTCCCATCACTGCTGGAGAGTATGTTAGTTTTAGGGGAATATGAGGTAAAATAGTCTCATATATTACATACATTCAAATAGATTTGTCTGTCTGTCTGATCACTTTAGAACGGAAGCTACTGAACCATTCGGTGTGAAAACTAGTATGCTGGGGTTTTTGGAGTCGAGTAGGTTCTTATGATACTTGGAGACCCCTCCCCCTCCTGAATGGGGGGCTTCCACATAAATAAAAAAAATATAGCATAACTCGAGGGCCATCCAAACAAATGCAACCAAAGTTGGCATGTTAAGGTTTTTGAAGTCAAGAAATGTTTCTGTTGTAATTCGTGACCCCTCCCCCTTCTGGAAGGGGGGCTCTCATACAAATGAAACATAAATGTCTGCATAATTCGGAAACTGATCAAGCAAATGAAACCAAATTTGTCATGTGGTGAATATAATAGGCAAAAAATGTTTCCGTGGTAGTTCGTGAGCACTCCCCTCTCTGCAAGGAGGGGGAGGGGCTCCTATACTAATGGAATCTAAATTTCCACATAACTCATAAACTAAGCAAACAAATGGAACCAAATTTGGTATGTTAAGATTTTTGAAGTTTGGAAATATTTCTATGATGGTTCATGACCCCTCCCTCTTCTGGACGGGGAGGCTCTCATACAAATCAAACATAAATTTCTGAAACTAATCCAGCAAATGGAACCAAATATGGCATGAGGGGGATGTGATAGGCAAGAAATGCTTCCATGGTAGTTCGTGATCCCTCCCCGCTATGGAAGGAAGGGGTGAGGCTCCCATACAATTCCCACATAACTCAAAAAATAATCAAGTAAATGGAACCAAATTTGGTATGTTAAGGTTTTTGAAGTCAAATATTTCTGTGGTGGTTTGTGACCCCTCCCCCTGCTGGAAGGGGAGGCTCTCATACAAATGTTATTCATTGCAGCTAAAGAAGATGCAATTGAATACTTGAATGCAGATTTGCCTATTAGCATATTATTGAATATTAGGAAATCAAAGTATATGATTATTTCTCGAAATCATTCAATTGATAATGTCTCGATGAAAAGTGATGACGGGACACTGCGTACGAGACATTAAATATCTTAGCATGATTATTGATGATAAATTGAAATTTCACCAACATATTGAAAATGTCATCAAGAACATAGCCAAGAGTTATGGACTTCTCTGTCGGCTGAAAAACGAATTAAATATTGCAAGTAAAATACAGTTGTTCCAATCAATCATCTCTCCTAACTTGGACTTTTGTTCTTCCATTTTGTTTTTAGCAAATCTGATACAAATATCGAGATTGCAGCGTATGCAGAATAAGATTATGCGTTTCATTTTAAGATGTAGCAGATTCACTTCCTTCACTTTTTTGTTGGATGCTTTGCGGTGGCTTATTGAATCAGATTGGATGAATACCGACGATGAGGACATTGGTAAAAGCCTTGATTGATCTGATAGATACCGTGGGCTGAACTCCAGAACGTTTTGGAGTACCTTGAGCATCTCGTATTCAAGAAAATTAATCACAGGCATAACGAACTATCAAACAATGTGATTTAGGATTCACACACAAATTCATTTGCATGCTCTCAGAAGCGAAATCCTCCCAAAGTTTCGGATATCAGAGTCTTCAGAGTATGGTCAAACTTTACCTCTGATATTTTTTCTGCAAAGCCAATAGTTTTGTTGAAGAAAGTGGTGACCTACCTCTCTTCTGTGATTTTACACAGCTAATTCATTTTTTCACAGACGTTTACATGTCGAAATTTATTCCATTTGCTTGATTAGTTCTCGAGTTATGCGGAAACTCCTGTTTCATTTGTATAACACCCCTTCTCCCCTTCCAGAGGTGGGAGGGGTCACGAACCACCACAGAAACATTTCTTGCCTTCAAAAACCCTCACATGCCAAATTTGGTTTCATTTGCTTGATTAGTTTCCGAATTATGCAGAAATTTATGTTTGATTTGTATGAGAGACCCCCTTTCAGAAGGGGGATGGGTCACGAACCACCACAGAAACATTTCCTGCCTTCAAAAACCTTCACATACCAAATTTGGTTCCATTTGCATGATTAGTTTTTGAGTTATGTGGAAATTTTGATTCCATTAGTATGGGAGCCCTCCCACCTCCTTGCAGAGAGGGGAGGGCTCACGAACTACCACGGAAACATTTTTTGCCTATTATATCCACCACATGCCAAATTTGGTTCCATTTGCTTGATCAGTTTCCGAATTATGCAGACATTTATGTTTCATTTATATGAGAGCCCCCCCTTCCAGAAGGGGGAGGGGTCACGAATCACAACAGAAACATTTCTTGACTTCAAAAACCTTAACATGCCAACTTTGGTTGCATTTGCTTGATTAGTCCTCGAGTTCTGCTGTAATTTTTTTTATTTTTTTGGAAGCCCCCCATTCAAGAGGGGGAGGGGTCTCCATAAGAACCTTCTCGACTCCAAAAAAACCCTGCATACTAGTTTTCACGCCGAATGGTTTAGTAGTTTCCGTGTCTATAATGATCGGACAGACAGACAGAAATCCATTTGTATGTATGTAATATATGAGACTATTTTACCCCATATTCCCCTAAAACTAACATACTCGCCAGATAGAATAACACTGCGCTTACCCAACAATATTCTAATCATTCAGATTCAATCAGAAATATGCCATAAACTGCTTATAACGGCTGCATTCCGTTCATAATACCAAAGTTCTGGGGGAAGTTGGGGGAAAACGTTCAAAAAGTCCTATTAGGAATTGCGTGCCGAATCCGAAATAACCCCCATTCGATTCCTGAGAAAATTCTGTTTAAGAAAAGTTCTTGGTCACAATTTTTGTTCAGCGGCCTTTTGAGCTATTGAATTTTGCCCGAAACATGCAACATTTTCCCCATTGTGCGTTGGTGTAAAAAACACAAAATTAGGAAAAATGGTTTATGCACCACTTTCGCTGGCACCGGTTCAATTGTTGAATTGGTTCAATTGTTGTTCTCTCAACTTTCCACCGGCGCCACACGGAAGGCTAAGAATTCTGGTATTCTGGTACCCATTTTGAAGAAAAGCGGCATAACTCATTTAATGAGTATATAGCGTTTACTCATTAATGAGTACTTCCAACAAACTTCATTAAATGGGTATTTTGAACTCTTGGTATTTCTGTAGAAAATGAGTAAAAAAACCACATTTACATAAACAAAAAATTTGAGGTTAGAGCGTGGAAATCAAAAACAATTCAAAACAACCCCAAATTAAGTTTTTTTTCTAAAAATGAAGAACTCTCGGGTACTTATTCAAAAGGACTTATGTGATTTTGTAAACAAAGATTCAAACGTCGATTCGTCCAATCTGATAGCACTCCCACGCAAACCAACACTGCCAACAGGTAGCCGAAGGCTACCCCTACCTGTATGTGGTGATGGTTTGCGTGGGAGTGCCATTAGATTGGACAAATCGACGTTTGAATCTTTGTTTACAAAATCACATACGTCTTTTTGAATAAGTACCCGAGAACTATATTTATTTATCTATTCAAATCATAATTATATTAAACAAACATTTTAACATTTTTTGTTGTTAATTATCTTCGCACGGTTTGATTTCGGGATGTGACGGATCACCTCGAAACGAGCATCCTCGCGTGAAATCACGAATCCCGTCCAAGCTGCTAAAGTTTACGTTACCGGATTTATCCATTTTTAAAATCAGAGAAAGTGCTGTTATCACACCGATTTCCCCTCGGATTTTCCACTCTTTTATGTTATTCGCCCAGCAGATCTCGTGATGAAGGAACAGCAGCAGCGGGAGGCTTTGGAATCTGAAAAAATCAGAATCGTGGTCACAATCAACCGGAAAAAAATGTTCTTTTGACTTACCTTATCTTCTGTGAATATGGAGCACCTCGTGAAACACTTAATTGCCATCCTCCAAACAAATTTTCAAATTCAGAAAGGCAGGCAGACGTCTTTTTTTTTCAGCTGTACAACTTGTAAAATTGAAAAGCAAAAATGTCGACTTCGCATTCCAAATATTGCTGTGCGTACCATTTACCCATTTTTAATTCTAACAATCGATCTTGTTAATGGGAGAAAAATACCCATTTTATGCCTTTGAAAAAATACCCATATTTTGACATCTCAGAACAATTTCAAAAAATGGGTGAATCAACCCCATATAATGGGTACTTTCAAGCTTCCGTGTATAGAAAAAGGGTTTAGGGTTATTTGGCCGAGTGCCGTTTGGCTGAATGTATGTGAAATAAGAAGTAAGAAGTCAGTAGTGAAAAATAGGAGTGAGAAATAAGTAGGGAGAAGCGAGGAATGATATGTTCAAAGTAAGTAGTGAGTAGTGAGAAGTAAGAAGTGTAAAGTAGGAAGTAATAAATGAGAAGTGGCTAGTGACTAGTGAGAGATGAAAAATCTGAGATGTGATAGGTGAGAAGTGATAAGTGAGAAGCGAGTAGTAAAAAATACGAAGCGAGAGGTGAAAATAAAGAATAAACAAGGAAGGAGAAAAAAGGAATCAGGGAAAAGGAAGAAGGAAGAAAGAAGGAAAATGGAAAATATGAAGGGATAAGGAAGAAAAGAATAATGTAGAAGGAAGAAGGTAGAAGGGAGAAACAAGAAGTACGAAGGAATAAAGAAAGAACATGAAGAAAAAGGAAGAAGTAAATGGAACGAAGGAAAAATAAAAAAGGAACGTGATTTTCTCATTTCTCGCTTATTTTATTTCGCATCCCACTTCTCACTTTTCGATTCTCAATTTTTACTTCGCCGTTTTTATTTCTCATTTCTTGGTTCTCACTTCTCATTTTTCACTTCTTATTTCTTATTTCTAAATGCCGAGACTGCATTTGTTGTAAATATAGGTAAGTGGTAACTGGTGTCTCGGCAGTGTCACATGAAAAGGCCTACACGGACAGATTCTTCTTCTTCTTCTTCTTATTGGCATTGCATCCCACACTGGGACAGAGCCGCCTCGCAGCTTAGTGTTCATTAAGCACTTCCACAGTTATTAACTGCGAGGTTTCTAAGCCAGGTTACCATTTTCGCATTCGTATATCATGAGGCTAGCACGATGATACTTTTATGCCCAGGGAAGTCGAGACAGTTTCCAATCCTAAAATTACCTAGACCGGCACCGGGAATCGAACCCAGCCATCCTCAGCATGGTCTTGCTTTGTAGCCGCGCGTCTTACCGCACGGCTAAGGAGGGCCAGATAAATCAACCCAAACTTTAAGTTCAATATACGCACTATTGAGAATATCGCAGAAAAAATTTACCCAAATTTGGGTAGTTTTCCCTTTCTTTCCCATGATTGCTATTAAAACTAGAGCAAGATGCAAACACCTAACCGAGGTTGCTCAGCCCAATAACCCAAATTTGAGTAAATTCAATATTCTCTATTTTGGGATGATTAAGGTCCGCTTTGGATAAATTAAACTCAGCTTTGGGTAAATTATTTACATGGGATTAAAGGCAAACTACATAGTGCCAGAAAAGTCATTTTACTCAAATTTGGGTTATTGGCCCACACCACGGTGTTGAGTGCAAACAACCCACTTTTGGGTAGTTTTGGTTTTCAGTGTATACATGCATGCTAGGCCTGTTCATGATAATAGGCCTGACCAATGCCACACAATGGGAGGCAAGGGTTAGTGGAAAGAAATCGAAATAAAGCGTGATAAAATCGAAACATATCTGTATTGGCAATAGATAGAAAATATTTTAAATTAATAATTTATTTATTTACATTACATTTTCGATTAGTGACCTCCTAAAATCCTATAGTGGATTAGTGTGAACAACAAATAGGCTTCAAAACTATAGTTTTTGATGGAATGGAAACAGGAGCTATGAGATGAAGTGCCGAACCGTTCCCCTATATGACATCCCGTTTGGAAAAAGTTATTATTTTTTAAAGTGTGTTTTCAGTTAATTGATAGTTCACCATGTTTTGAAAAAAAAACTGGTGCCAGCTATTTAGTATGTCAGTATCAGTCAAATGCGCTACACGTGGAGGATCCAAAAATTAGGATAATGCGATTTCCAAGACTATCCTTTTAGTGTGAATGCCTAACGAGCGTCGGGAAAAGGGACCGCTCAGGTTGGATCGCTCGAACACGTCTTACCTGCACAACGTTCGGAATGCAAAAGAGGCAGAGCTAATGGCGGCGACACAGATGAGCCCATGTGGAGGGCACTCACAATGTGTGTGTGGATGCAGGGCTGTCATGCATATGTTTAGCATGGTTTACACTATCTGTTGAGTACCACACATCTTCCTTCTCCTCCCAAAAAAAAATAGTTATGGATTGATTGTATAGAGCTACAAAAATAGATACTCTCATTTCGTTTCTTCCGCACCCTAATAAAAGCTGCCGCTATAAAATGAGCAGATGGCGCCACCTCTTCAATAGAAATATACGTATACAGTGTCGCCGTTGTTTTGGTGCGGTGGGTGCAAAACAAGTTGTAAAATGGGTAACCTTGATTGACCCATTTCCCAAACGAACAAAACTTAATATGTTGGTTAAAAAAATGAGAACGGTATAATAACATGGTGTTGAGGAGCATTCCAATAATAATCATTTTTAAATTTAGCTAAACCTGTTCCCTATTTTTTTAATTGGGTTGTTTAGCAAAGAAAAATATGAGGTTTTTTATAGTTTAACATAAAGAGCATGCTTTGCTGATCTCCAACATATTTTTATTTTGTTTGTAAACCTTTTATTTACATTTTTATACAGGTAACAATGAGCCATTTCAATCGATAGAATGACACTAAGATTCATAGAATGACAGTTGGCCCATGCAGCATAAGAACAAATTTTTAGTCCCATATAAATTTAAAATGCAAATTAAAAATAGTTCCGGATTTCCAAAAATTTTGAAAAATTGGGGTTAGGCTTAGTTTTTTATGCAGATTCAGAATATGTAAAAACATATATACCCCTAAACAACCCAATTTCGGGAGTTTTTTTACCTCGACTCCTCACAGTCGAGCTGTTTCATTTAACCGTGTATATGAAAAATCTATACCGCTGCAGCAACAGCTGCAGCCCTTGTGTGTTATTTGTGCTTCATGGGCTTGAACAGATCTTTCAAAACGATGAAGTGTCAAAACATCAAAACAAAACGATGGGAACTGTGGAAAGAAAAAAGAGTGGTATCTGCTATAGCCGCTATAGCTTAGATTTAGACTTAGACTTTCGTAACAAAATATTTAAATATTACTATTAGCAGGCAACGAAGTACTACATTTAGTATTCAGCATTGGCCTGGCGAAAAAGTTTGTGGAAGTTTTAGTATAGGTATATCTTTGGTGTAAATAGGTGTAAATACGGTTTTGCTTTGTGTGATTCTCGTTTGGAGTTGGCTGTGGGCGAATTACGAAATGAGAAAAGCGAATCTTCATGAAATTCATTCCGCAGCGTACGAACAAAATATAATAATAATTCCATTTATGATTCCTACCACAGTCAAAATTTCCGGCTGCCCGTTTTATCCGTGAACTAGTAAATGCTGTAGTTCTTGACAAGAGCTAAATATTATTCCAAGCTAAAATATCATTATTCTTATGTCATGTAAAAAAAAACGCTTTTTTTCGCAAATTTATATTTTATTAAGGTATTTTTGTTTTAGGTTCAGCTGTATCGTGAGCCAAAATGCTAATTGTTAACAGTTCTGATGTAATCATTTAAGAATGCCGGTGTCCGCTTTTGACGCGATGGTCGCTCTGGCGCTTGCTCTGGTGTGTTCGAAAGCGGCTCTTGTGACTCCAAGCCAGGTGTTTTTATGTCGTTTCGTGAGTCGCGCCATGGTTTAACTTTTCTCGTCTGAGATACGTGGCGTTTGTATGTTTTTCCCTCTTGGTCCGTGAGAACGAGACTACCATTCCGTTCTTCTGTTACCACGTACCTGGTCGGCGAAAAACGGGAATCGCCTTTCAAGCGATTATGGCGCTCGATGAGAACTTCGTCTCCCGGTTTAACTCTGCAAGGGCGCGCTCCACGACGGATATCCTCGCGTTGTTTTCCCGCCAGCTTGGCTTCGCGATCTCTGTGTTGCAGAAGTGCTTCATCGTAGTTAGATACGCCGTGCTGGAGTAATGGCAAACCTCGTTTGATTTTACGCCCGTACATTATTTCCTCCGGTGGAACTTTGGTGATACTATGGGCGGCTGCGTTATGGGCGTTTGTTGCCTTTCTAAGTTCTTCGATGTAGTTTGTGTTGTTTGCGATGGCCACCGCCATAGTTTTGTTTATTAATTTCATATAACTTTCCGCTAATCCATTCTGTTGCGGAAATAGAGGCGTTGAAAAAATCATGGTGATACCTCGCCGTTTACAATATTCGGCAAACTCCTGACCGTTGA
The DNA here is from genome assembly GCF_024139115.2 of Armigeres subalbatus. Classification (NCBI taxonomy): domain Eukaryota; kingdom Metazoa; phylum Arthropoda; class Insecta; order Diptera; family Culicidae; genus Armigeres; species Armigeres subalbatus. Next base: position 99,553,723 of record NC_085140.1, read on the forward strand.
ACGGGGGACCGTTGTCTGTTTTGATGGTTTTCGGAAAACCTTCTTTTTGGAAAATATCATCAAGGACTCGTTTTGTGCACTCAAATTTCGTCGATTTCACAGGTCTGGCAATAAGGTAACGGGACTTGTAGTCCACTATTACTAGGATGAGGACTCCTCCAAACTTTACATAGGGTCCGTTAAAGTCTAAAGCCACGGTGTCCCAAGCAGCCTTCGGAATAAGCACTCTTTCCATCGGTGTTGTCCTCTCCGGTTTCCCATTTACACAACATGTTCTACATGTCTCTACCCAGCTTGTCACATCTTTCGGCATACCAGGCCACCACACACGCTGTCGCATGATACTCTTCATTTTGGCCGTTGAAGGATGGCCCTCATGTGCTACTTGTAAAGCATGTGCTTGAAGTGTTTTTGGGATGACCGCACATCCAGTTTTGATGACAATCCCATCCTTAACAGTTAGGTCCTTTTCAACCGTGTTGTACCTTTGTAAATCTTTGGTCCAGATACCAGTCTCCAATGCCTTTATCACTCGCTGTAGCATGTCGTCTTGATCTGTAGCGTTTTTAATCTCAGTCTCTGTAAGGAATTCAATGGAATTCGCTTCGAGGGCTGCGATTTCCCATGGACTTTCTTCTTCGTCGAACGGGGCATCTTCCCCACTATAGAGCCTTGAAGGTGGGTCGGCAATGTTCTCCATGCCACGAACGTACTCGATGTCGTACCGGTATGGGCTCAACCTTAGCGCCCACCCATCGGCACGAGTTAATGCCCTCTTCGAATCTTCTCTTGAACGATTAAGAATAAATGCTAGCCCCTGTGCATCGGTGCGGAGGGTGAAATGTCTACCGAGCAGGAAGTAGGAAAAATGTTCCACCGCCCACACCGCTCCTAGGGCTTCCCGCTGGTTCTGTGCGTATTTTCGCTCTGTGGGGGTCAACGATTTGGAAGCAAAGCTGATTATGCGCGGTGCTTGATTTGCTGCTTCCTGCACAAGCACGGCTCCTAGAGCTATAGGTGAAGCATCCGTGTAGAGCACAGTTTTATCGAGTTCAGAAAAATATCCTAGCGAGATCGTGCACTTGATGATATGCTGTTTAATCAATTCGAATGCCTTTTTCTGCTCGGGACCCCAGAACCATGACTTGGATGTTGTAGCAGCCCATAATGGGCCAGAGATGTCGGCAAAATTTTTCAGGTATGGGCTAAGATAAGACGCCAGCCCAAGAAAGCTACGAAGCTCTGATAATGTTGAAGGTTCTCTGAAGGCTCGGACGCTCTTGATCTTCGCATTATCAATGTGAAAACCATGTTCATCTAGCTCGTGGCCGATGAACTGCACTTTGGTTTTGTCGAACTCACACTTTGCTGTGTTCAGTGTCAAGTTGTTTGTTCTCAAAATTTGTAAGACCTTCGCGACATTTGTTCGTAGCCCTTGTAATGTGTCTGCAAAAATCAGGAAATCGTCTATATAAACGATAACATTATCGCTAACGTCTTTTAAGATTCTTGTCATCTCTCGTTGGAAAACTTCTGGTGCACAGTTTACACCAAACATGAGTCTAGTGAACCTGTACATTCCGTCTTCCGTCAAAAAAGTGGTCAGATCCCGGGATTTCTCGCACAGCTCTAAGTGATAAAATGCGTTTTGCAGGTCAAGCTTCGTGAAATATTTCGCACCGTGAAGCTTGACCTTCATTTCATCGAGTAAGGGCAATCTGAAGTATTCGCGGTTAATCGCTCGATTGGGGGCGCGCATGTTTACCACGAGACGAAAATCGTTACTCCCCTTTGCCACAGCCGACATGCCGCTAATCCAGCTAGGGGCAGTGGTAACTTTTTCTATGATTCCCTGGGATTCCATCTCCTTTAGCCTCCGTCGCGCTCCATCCCTGCAACCATTGTTAAATTTGGAATGGAAAACATTATATTATCGATCAAGATACTTCAAATCTAATCAGTATACAGCAGGGCTGTAAGGGCTACTATCATGTAAATTTATTCTGCTTTATTCAATATGGTACAATTATTACGATATAGCTGCTCAGTTGTGGTGTACGCAATCTTATTAGTAAGTGCACATGATACTAACGGAATTCACAATTGTTCAAAAATAATTGTTCATAGTTAGAGTTTTTCTTACTCGTATGCTGGTACATTGAAGTATGTATGTACTTTTAGTAGGTGGGACGGTTTTATCGATGCTAAACTTAATTCGTACCCCTGGCATTCTTGGGAACTGATTCTTGATATACGAGATTTCATAAAGCCTGCTCTTGTTCCCTATGTGCAGCAACCCCATATCGTTGTACGTGGACCACCCACCCTCTCGGCACGGCATGCAAAATAGAGTTTAAACTTCGCTCTGTGGATCCCCCAGTTGTTATTTCTGCTTTGAAGCTGCACTCTGCAAACATTGGCTTCTTCCTCTCAGGTGTTCTAATAAATTCTATCTTTGAAACTCCTTTTTGAATTTCTTGCTTCAGTTGAACCCAGTCGTTTCCCCCGATAACATTTACGTCCGCCCCTGAATCAATAAGAAAGCGTATGGGGGCAGATGATCCGACCGAACACATGACTAAGACATCTTCGAGTGAGAGAGCGTTGATTAGCTGGGTTGAACAAGAAATGTGACATTGGTTAAGATACAGTTCTAACACTTTGTTAAAAGTCGTTATTCATGATGTAATAATCAAATCATTTCAATTTATTTTCTCATCGATTTTTGTCAATTGTAGTATGTCATGAAAGAAAAAAATAATAAATTTAATAGTCAATCAGTACCTGCTCATTCTCCTGCTTGCTGTCATTCGGAATGTCGGGTTTTCCTGGGATTCTATCAAACTTCGGATTTCTTTCCATGGCATTTACCTGCTTCTGCCGACAAGCGGCCGCGTAATGGCCGCGTTTACCACATTCGTTACAGTTCCGGCTCACTGCTGGACATTGCCCGTTTCTGTGATGAAGAAGGCAACAACGAGTGCATCGCAGACGTTGTCCTTGTGACCGCTGTTGGCTGGGTTCTTCAGTGTGCTGTCGCTTAGCTGGTGCTCCACCAACTCTAGCTCCTCCGCTTATACGCTTTCGAGTGGACTGATTGAAGGATGGTCGGTTTCTGTAGCTTCTGACTGCTGACACTGTGGATTCTGGCTCCTGCCTGCTTTCGGACTCAAAGGCTTCGTCCCTCGTCGCTGATTGGACAATAAAGTTTGTGTCATAACCATATGTCCTAGATTGTTTCACAAGTTCCTTGTTCTTGAGACCCGTCAGGAGTTGCGACCGCACAAATCTATCCTCATCGTCAGCGCTGTAATTGCAAGCCCTGACCTTGCACATCAATCGAGCATGAAAGGCAACGGCGGATTCGCCGTTTTCCTGCCGCATTCGGGAGAATGCCTCGTGTTCGGCAGCAGTGTCTGTCATCGATCGCAGGTATTTTTGAATGTTTTCCACAAAAATACCGTAACAGTTCGGATTTGATAAGCATGGTCGTAACTTGGCAGCTTTCACTATTCCTTGTAACTCGTCACCCATGGAGAGGAATAGCAGTTGAGTACGCTTAATGGGATCGTTAACGTTGCCAAAGGAAGCTGCTATTTCATAATTCTCTATATAGCGGTTCCACGCTTCCCACATTTTCCCAGCTGCGATACCGCTCGGGAAGGGCTTCAAGTGGTCCCAACGGATACTTGAGGAAGAACTCTCGCCACATCCATATCGTTCTGCGCCGGTCGGGAACTTCCAGCTTTTATCAACGTCGTCGTTCGGTATTGGTCCAGTATTTGCTTGAAAACGAGCAAGCGCGTTATTCATACTCTCGAGCATCTTTTCCATGCGGTCAATCCGATCCGTGTTCGCCTGTTCGTGTGCTGTCAGACTTGGAACCTTCGGAGGTGTGGCTTCTGGGGATGCCGACGGGGATCTGGTCGAGTAAGCCGTCGAGCTCGATGCTTCATCGTTTGAACTGGTTCCACTTTCACCGTCGGAGTCGTTATTGGATTCTGAGTTGTCATTGGTGTCATCAAAATCCCTACGCAGTGTGTGTGGTGTCTCGATTTCGTCGAAATCTCCGATATCAACTTGATTTCCTTCGATTGGATTGTAAACGTCATCGTCACCTGCCAGAGTATCTGGGGTGTTTCGGACGTATTTCCCTTGCTTCGACATTTTCGTTTCTGTTTCTTTGTGTTTGTTTTTAAAACTTTATCGTCTCGTTATCTGTAATGATGCCCAAAACATACATGATTAGCTCACGGATATTAGATACATTTACTTAATTGAATGTTCAGGTATTTATTTCTATATCTCTTGGTTTAAAAAAAAATGCTCTTTTTTTGTGGGGCAATATATTATTCTGTTCAGCGCGATTCTCTGACCCGCTATGTGTGATCCTTTGATCCGCTCAGCGCGACCTCTCGGCCCGCTCGTAGTAGACTTTCGATAGGCTCAGCGCGGCCTCTTGGCCCGCTTGTACATAGTATACTTTCGATGGGCTCAGCGCGACCTCTTGGTCCGCTTAGTGCAATGTATCGATTCGCGTTGCGCAATCCATACTCAGCGCGGTTTTTCAACCCGCATCTACCGATTGTTCATCACTTTCAGCGCGGCATGCTATTTTGCCCGCTCAGCGCGATTCTAGATCCGCTATACATCAGCTTTTTTTTATTGGGTTTCTTTTTGTATTTAGGTCCATTCTGCAGGCCTAACCTCAATTTCTTCGCACTACAATTTTTTTGTTGTTGCAACTCTGAGTGATCCCTTTTCCTTGGCTTGGTTTTGAAAAATGAATGTCTGGTTTTGTTTTTGCTTTGTGTTGCAGCGAAAGTGAAAATAAAATGCTGCAACACCTGGCAGGATCGCCATTGTGAATGCCTAACGAGCGTCGGGAAAAGGGACCGCTCAGGTTGGATCGCTCGAACACGTCTTACCTGCACAACGTTCGGAATGCAAAAGAGGCAGAGCTAATGGCGGCGACACAGATGAGCCCATGTGGAGGGCACTCACAATGTGTGTGTGGATGCAGGGCTGTCATGCATATGTTTAGCATGGTTTACACTATCTGTTGAGTACCACACATTTAGGTCGGCTGAAAACTTTTTTCTGCGTAACAATACTAATAAACTGAAGTTTATTTCAACTAAAGTTTTATTTATTGTTGTAGTGTCGTTCTCGTATGCTGAATCACACGCGTACTCGGTTATATAACTAATCCAATGTATTGAACCTCGCACGTGTTCCGATCCGATACCTACTTTCGATAAGCGTTGCTCCCATGAGAACAAATTTCCAATTCACCCAACATTGGATTGTCCGCATTCGAGCCTACCATAATGGCACGGGGCAGGGATTTACGTCGCAGTGTTACAACGTACGGATGGGAATGGGCTCGGATCGTACACTGCCTACAATCGAGCGCAATGTAGGTGAGTGGAGGCCACCGGCCACAACCGAAAAGTGGGACAAGATTCTTTCTGACGTCATCGTTGTTCAATGCCATCTGGTTGGATGTTTTCCGCCAATGATGCTGCTGCTCGTTTTGGTTCCAGCGGCGCAGGGTCGGGCGGGAATCCTTGCCAGGTGCTTTACTGCCTAACCTTGCAAGGCAAAACGATGAATGTAAGTGCAGGCCGGAGTTTCTAACAGAGTGGGTTTGATTTGTAGACGACATGCTATGGGCTATGGAGGTTAAGTAATGGAACTGCTGGGATGAAAACAAAAGAAAGGAAGAAATTAGGTCAAGCTTCTGCCGCAGCATCCTTCGTTCACAAGAAAGCGGAAAAGTTCTAACTTTGAGACGTCATAGTGTATGGAGGAAAACTTTGGGAAACGTGTTTGATTTAATTGTTCAATTACTAGAAATAATGAAAAGCAATGAATAGTAAATGTTTTTACATGATGATTTTTCGATTCACAGAATAATAGAAGTAAAAAGGCAGGACAAATATTATTACATCTTATGCTTAAAACTCCAACTTAGCAACACATTAACTTTCCAACAACGATGAAACAATCCAACATTCTCCCGAATCCTTGAATGCCGTATACACATCTTCGTGCTCAATCAACGTGACAGGGTCCGTTCCATGAATGCAGCTTGTATCCTCATTACATTGAGACTAATGAATTCGATGTAAAATGTCCCCAATGCGATTTCTGATACCTACGTACCTAGTTCCTAGGTGGGCTTTGTTTGAGTTGGTGGATGGGAAGCACTAATTGCAAGGAATCAATTCGCTTCTGTTTCGCAGCGCAATTCAAAGAAGTGGTTAACGATGTTTTGCGAGCGGGGAACTTTTGCTTCCTGGGAAACTGCTTTTCGCATCCCACTTCGTGTGAAGGTGTTTTATTTGCAATTTGAAGGGAAAAAGATTGTTTTCGAATAGTAATTATCACGAAAACACGATTTCAACTTTGTCTTGTTTTACTTGATATTATAGAAAGGACAACAACCGCAATATATAGGCATGAACCATGTTTACAATTGATATCGATAATGGGACTTGAATTACGCGCCATTACCTTGTACAAACTACTAATGTATCTGTGGATTCGTTCACCGAAAAAATTCTTTATATTGAATATATTTGTCGCACACATAAATTTTTGCAATTTGGCGACCCAAATATATGCAATTTGTACCCACACATAAATTCAATAACTGCATATTAGAGACCACACATACATTTCATTTGATTATAGATTATATTTGTACTTCGCGTGGAGAGTGGTTATGTGTGCACTAATTAGAATCATGAATTAAATTAATGGATTTTTGCCAATAAAAATGTGTGGAATTTTTGTAGTGTTCGCTGATTCAATTGTTTAAAAAAAACATCAATGGTTTTCCCTCAGCCCGAGATGCAAAATATGACTAAAGTCGACATTTTCCACAAGTTTCATCTCCGTAAAGCCCAAGTCAACAACAACAATAAATATCCAATTGAGTGACAGCTAGACGCGCACTTTCTGTTCGCATTCGCTGGAACTCGTTTCAGATGCGATTACGACAGAAATGAAAACGACATTCTAAGAACGAACTCCAGTTACCGCGATAAATGTGACGATTTCCTTCCTTCTGGATTGGATAACAGCGGTGGGTAATAGGCGACGAAGCTACATGATGCCTCATTAGTCTCAAGACACGTCTGTTATCCTTTCTTGCTGGGCTTCTGCATTCAGTGGATTTGATTATTCCCCTTTCATCAACAACAGCTCCTGCAACAACATTAATTTCATTTCCTTCGTTATTTGTTACCAGAATCTTCTTAATACCAACATTGATTCTCTTTCGCGGAAGGAATTTTCCGACGAGCCGCAGCGCCGTTGATTGCTTTCTTCTAGGCTCCAGGCATGGACGTAACAATATCGTAGTTATTTAATCAATGTACAACGAAGGTAAATTGTTCTACAGCATCATTATAAATGATGCTTTTAAATGAGGTCGAAATGCACTTTAGATAACAAAGAAGTATGGAATATTAAAATTAAATAATGAAGTGGCAGTCCTATTGTTTTTCTGTTCATGATATAGAGTTACTGCTCCTGGACTTCATCTCATAGCTCCTTTGTTCATCACATCAAACACAAAGTACTGAAAAGGAATTGAAATATTGGAAATGATCCATCAAATTGAATAATGAAATTTGCAATAGGCGAACAAGGTTTAAAATGCGCCAGTCAACTAATACGAACATGTTTTTAGATCAACATAATAAAAATTATGGCCAAGACATTCATGATAAAATTTAAAAAATAAATTGGATTTTTTCGCCTTTTGATAAAATTTAAGTTTCCATTCCCATAAAGTTTTTCACAAGATAAAAACATTTTTTCAATTGCATATGTTTGAAAAAACAAATTAGTAAATATTGTGCCAAGCAGTGTTGGTAAAATCACTCATAAATCTCAATCACCGAGCGCTCCCGTGCGATCGAAATCGTCTGCGATTTTAAAGGAATGCATCACGCTTGAATTTTTCATTCTAAAACGCATCATTTCACTCATTTGCCAAAAAACCATTTTGGTTTAAAAACGCATTTGAAATCGATTTGGTGGCAATTTATTGCTTATACATAAAAGAGTGTCTAATATTCTATGCGACAAACGTCAATTCATTGTTTTTAACGAACAGGGATGCCAGAAGATATTTTCATATGTCTTCACAGTCGTTTAAAAATGTCTTCAAATGTCTTCAATATTAAAATTACGATTATTAGCGAGAAATTTCAAAATCCAATAAGTTTGTAAATTCAATAATCTCCTTGTTTTACTGATGTGGAATAATGTTTATTTTTTAACATACAAATTGTTAGAATTTAAGAGAATATTCTTTAAAATTATTATTATTTTTTATTATAAGGGTCTGTTCAAATATTACGTAACGCAATAGGGGGTGGGGGTTATTTATTTTTTGTTACGATTTGTTACGCAAAATATGGGGGATGAGGGTCTCTCGAAGTTTTGTTACGCGTAACAATAGAGAAAATTATTATTATATTCTTGAAAAATATTTATTTTCTTTAAAATAGCATGAAGTATAAATAAAAATTAAATTATTGTATCGTGTTTTAAGTTATACCAAAATTAAGATTCTTCTCAAAAAACAGCATTTGTTATGCGTTACGCATAGGGGTGGGGGTACTTCTGAAAAGTGTTAGGGGAGACTGGGTAGACCCTTTGATCCCTTTTTCTGATTTCCGATGTATCACAACCAAAAATAAATAAACATACGCGATTTCCACACAGACTCTCTAAGGAATATAGTATTTAACTTTACTGATGTATGACAGTCCTTAAATTATTGTTGTTATTGATACTCAATCGATTTTTTAGAGTGCTGTCAAAAATTCACTTTTAAAATATTTGGGGGAAATTGATCCCTCTCCAAGAACTTGCTTTGAAAAAATTAGAAAGGTGCCCTCAAATTTTTTTAAATATTTTTCCTTCAAAATACGCGCAATTTTCGAATTGCTGTGCGTATACATGAACGATTTTTGTTATTCAATTCGACAGCACATGCAATTTTAAAATTTGGGGTGACTTGATCCCCTTTCTATGATATCTACGCAATAAATAATTTTTCCAGCCAACCCTTCATCAAATCTGTCAAATCTACAAAAAATTAGAAGCCGGAGAACAGATTATATTTTTTTAAATTTTTTCGCCAAATTTTTGTATGGGTGACTAATGGGGGATCAAATGTCCCCATATTGAGGCAATAATTTTAAATCCAAATATCCTAAAACTTTGATAGAATGTTGACATTTTCATCAGTACAAATCATTAAGCACATTTATGGCTTTGTCCTGTGAAAAAACGAAAGCATTTGGTCATTGTTATGAAAAGTTATTCAAATTTTGCATGGTCATTAAAAAAATCTTTAGGAAGGTCAAAACATACCAACCGCCCTGCAGAATAAATAAGGTTGTCAATCCAAAAAATAACTCACCACATAAAGGTCATTTGTCTAGAGGATCTATACTAAAAAATACGCTAGAACAAAACTACTTTCTTCTTCTTCTTCTTCGTTGGCATTACATCCCCCACTGGGACATTGCCGCCTTGCAGCTTAGTGTTCATTAAGCACTTCCACAGTTATTAACCGCGAGGTTTCTAAGCCAAGTTACCATTTCTGCATTCGTATATCATGAGGCTAGCACGATGATACTTTTATGCCCAGGGAAGTCGAGACAATTTCCAAGCCGAAAATTATCTAGACCGGCACCGGGAATCGAACCCGGCCACCCTCAGCATGGTCTTGCTTTGTAGCCGCGCATCTTACCGCACGGCTAAGGAGGGCCCCAACAACACTACTTTAGTTCTCGATAAAACAGGGGGTGATCAAGTCTACCCACCTTCCCCTGCAGATTGTTACGAGGAGGTGGGAGGTACTTGAAAATAACGTTTTTCGCGTTAAGTAATATTTGAATAGGCCCTAACGAGTTTCCCCTGGATTTTGTACTGAGTCGTATTTTTAACTGAATTTTCACGTGGAATTCTTCCAAATTTCTTTTTAAAGAAACCCTGTTGGGATTCAAAATTTACTGTGAAATACTTGAAGAAACATCCAGAGAATTTTCTGAAAGAACTTCCGGTAAAATTTCTAGATCAACTTCCGGATAAATTCCTGATGGATCTTATAATTTATACTAATTTCTTTTGGATGAACCTTCTAATTACTTCTGGAAGTCTCCTGAAGAAATTTCCTGAGGAATTCCTGTTGGAACATCCAAAGGATTTACTGAAGAAATTTCCGGAAAAAGTTCAGAAGGAACTTCCGGAGGAATTCTTGGAGGAACTTAAGAAGGAATTCCTGTAGAAACTTCAGGGTGAATTCCGGATGTTTTTTCTGGAGGAATACCTGAAGGATTTTCCTGATGAATTTTTGAAGGATATTCCTGAGGAATTACTGAAGCAATTTCCGGTGGAATTCCTGAAGAAACTTCTGGAGAAATTCTTGGAGGTAGTTCTGGATGAATTCTTGGAGGAGCTTCCTGATGTATTGCTGCAGAAATTTCCGAAAGCAATCCTGGAGGAAATACCAGATAAATTCCATAGTATACTTCCGGAGGCATTCTTGGAGAGTCATTCGGCAACTTTCTTAAAGGATCTTCCAGAGGAAGAACTTCCGGAGGGATCCCTTGTGGAGCTTCCTCCGCAATCCCGGGAAAACTTTCGAAAAAAATCCTGGAAGAACTACTGGAGGAATTCGTGAAGGAACTACCGAAGGAGTTCTGGAGAAACTTCTGGAGGATCTTCCAAATGAATTCCAGGAGGATTTTTCGGAAAAACCCCTGAAACTTCCGGACAATTTCCTGGAGGGATTACAGAAAGAATACCAGGACGATTTTTTGAAGAAATTCATAGAGGAATTCGCAGAGAAAATACTGGAAGAATGTTCAAAGATATTTCTAGAAGAATAATCAAAGGAATTCAAGGAAAAATTTAACAAAAGTGTGTAGCAAGTTTCCTCTGAATTTCTTCTAGGTAGATTTTCCTGTAGAAATTTACCTTGAAAATTATGAGAAATATTCATTTAACACCAGCATAATTTCAATTTCTTATTGACATTCGTAAGAATTTTTTATGAAAATTAATTGAGACAATTTTCTTGTGGAAATTAAAAGGGGTTTATTGTGGGAAATCAAGATGAATTTTCCGTTAAAATTTTGGAGGATTTCCTTTATGTTTTTCTACGGAAATTATTAAATATAAATTTTGTACTGAATTTCCAATTTCAATTCTATTGAAGGTAGACAAGAAATTCCTCATAATTTTCATCGGAAATTCTTTTAAAGATTCACAGAAAATTCAAAGAGTTTCCCGTCGAATATTTAGAGGAAAGTCACATGGACATACCGAAAGGATCAAATGAATTCGTAAGGAATTTAGAAAAAGATCAGGTTCTAGCTCAACGATTGAATAGATTAATTATAACCGTAAATTATATCGGCCATTGCGTTCCAATGTAATGATCGAAATACCTTTTTACATACACGCCATCGGGAATTTTTTAACCAGCGCCTAACTCCAAGTTAAGTGCGTATGAAGTCTAAAATGCGTTGCATTTATCAGCCAGCTAGTGTGAATGTATTTTTATGTTTGAAATTCTAAGCCCCAGACAAAGACCATTATAACTATTGTATGTTTTTTGCATAATTTACATATGGTTGGGATTCAGCCAAACCGCATCAAGCGGCTTTTTGACTAACTTGTAATATTTTGGTCGCAAAAAACAAACGGAAAGTATTTCATTAAATTAATGATTTCGTGTGTGTTACTTCTACGTGAAGTTAAACGATTTACAATGATATGGAAATGCTAATATCATCTTCCAAACTTGGACGTACATGTTCATGATAGCATTAGAGGCGAAAGTATAGAATTGATAGTTCCGTTAGGATACGGCAGGCATGAAGAATGTTTTTATATAAGTCGATTTGAAAGCGAGCGAAGGGCAATATTTGTGATGGCACATATCGCACGACCTTCCTTCTTCCGTATCCTAACGGAACTATCAATTCTATACTTTCGCCTCTAATGCTATCATGAACATGTACGTCCAATTTTGGAAGATGATATTAGCATTTCCATAAGTATTTCATGTTAAGTCATGCGTACATTTGTTGTAAGGAATCCTCAGCTATGGCGTTGAACGATGTCCGATGCGATTTTTGACCAAGTGAATCTATTACATGAAAACCTTGGCAAAAAATAGTAAATTTTTCGTTGGCGCTTGGTGTGATTTGGCTGAACCCCGACCATACAGAAGTCGCAGAATTTATAACTAAGAAATAAAATTATATTTTCTCTCGCTGGCTTATTGATTGTCTTCAAGTATCTTCAAATAAGTAGATAAGTCTTCAAATATTTTGAAAAGTCTTCAAAATGTCTTCACGAAATAAATGTCTTCACAGAGATTCAAATGTCTTCAAATTGAAGACATGTCTTCAAATCTGGCATCTCTGTTAACGAAGGAGAACAAAAGAAAGCCTACGATGATTCAAATGGATGATTCAACTCATCCATGAGTTTTTAGATGCTGAGTTGGGTGCGTTTCAACTCACGCTTGATTTAAATCATCCATGAGTTTTGAGATTTTGAGTTTTTACCAACACTGGTGCCAAGTTACTTAAAAGTTAACTTTAATACTTTTTGCCTTTCTTGTATACTAAGTATACGTAAAGGCTATAGCATTGCTCCAGAACCAATCTTTTGATAGAAGGCTCGGAGACCCATAGTGTTATATACCAATCGACTCAGCTCGACGAATCGAGGTGATATATGTATGTATGTATGTGTGTGTATGTGTGTATGTGTACAAAAAATGTGAGACACACTTCGCATTATCCGATTTACTTGCAACAAGTTGCATTCGACACGGAATCCTTCCTTATTTTTCGCTATTAAAAATTAGTCCAATCGGCCATTGCGTTCCGGAGTTATTAGAAAAATATTGATTTTTGAAATTTCAAAATAAAATAAAAATTCAAGAATTGCGTCAATGCATTTCAATAAATGCAAATAAATGTAAATTGATGGAAATAACTGAGTCTATATCCCTAAAGTGCAATTTTGACCTCCCTTATGAGCTTTTCTTGTTACTCTTGTGTGTTTTCTTGTTTTATAATATGTACACGAGAAAGGCAGGCGGGATAAAACGCGCCAATCAGATATGCTTGACTAAGGATGTTAAAGTTTGATAAGGGCCTGTGCCACTAATAATTTATTTTTAAATCAACTAAAAAGTAAATGAGGTACCCCGGGGAAAGTGAAAATACGGGGTTAGTGGTGACTGTGGCTGGTGATGAATAGATGAACGTTTTTATTGGTAACAATGTTCTAGGCACGGCAAATGCTGGGTAAAGCGTACCATTGGTACTTCGCGTACCTGAAGGAATAAAATAGACCCCATCTTGCGGTCCTTAGCCTCTTACACCGGGAATAAAGAGGAATGTACCTCCGGAAATTTAGGGGGTTTGGTGTCAGGCCCTGCAAGCCAGTCTTTAAAAAAACATACGTAACGAACAATCAACATGAGAGTACGGACCGAAACCATCGGCGAAGACCACTGCGACGAAAAGGGACTAGCGATTGGAAACTCGGTTCGTGGAACTGCAAATCTCTCCACTTCATCGGGAGCACTCGCATACTCGCCGATGTGCTCAAGGACCGTGGATTCGGCATCGTAGCACTTGTGTAGCTTGCTGCTGCGCCAGGAAATCACCCATTGCGCATTATTGCACTCGGCGAAGGTATCGCCTTACTCGGATCACTGTTGGACTCTGACTGAGGGAGAACGATGCTTGGCTGCTTGCTCGTCACCAACACCAAGACGGCATAAGCAGCATATAATATAGAGTGGTATACAACAGGGCTGTCTCGCCCCACACATCCCCCTTTCTCTCCGGCTTTTTTATTATTCTCTTGCAATTATAACTTGTCCTTGGTTTTCTCTTTTATTGTAAATGTATTATTGAGCTAATATTTAATTAAACACTCGGTAAAAATACCACTACAAAGATTTATTTGCCGAAGGCACCAATCAAAGGCCAAGGAAATCGAAAACCATTTTCTACGGAATATTGTCTTATATTCAGGCAACGAACAGATATTTCCGGTTTGAATAGATGAAGTTTCCTCCAACGGTTGTCCATTCACCTCATTCATATGCTCCAAGATTCAATTTGTACGTTGATCTTCCTGGTCTTCAACCCATAGAGGGCCATCGCACTTTGTAAGTGGTTGTAAGTATTTCTACTACAATTTTGGCGCGTCAATCTCCAGCTGCTGAGCGAAGCACATCAACTCAACACCACTACCGCCTGCCAAATATTCCACTCTCTCATCTGTCACTTTCCCATCTAGGGCTAATGCTAATGGCTAATATATATGCCCTTTATTCGGTTTATGTCATTTACCATACCCGTCTCAATCCCTACAGATGCGTCTCCGAATTTCGTCGCTGGTTCATTCATTTCATTTATTCAGTTTACATCTAAACAGACAACACTGAATCAACAATTTGAAGCTACAATACACGGTTCGAGGCCTGCACCTGGTCTGCCCACCTCGCCCGCTGTGCTCCTTGCCGTCTCATTCCTGCCGGATCGGAAGCGAACACCATCTTTGCAGGGTTGCTGTCCGGCATTCTTGCAACATGTCCTGCCATCGTACCCTTGCTGCTTTAGCTACCTTCTGGATATTGGGTTCGCCATAGAGCTGGGCGAGCTCGCGGTTCATTCTTCGCCGCCACACAACGTCTTCTTGCACACCGTCAAAGATGGTCCTAAGCACCCGTCTTTCGAATAATCCGAGTGCTTGCAAGTCCTCCTCGAGCATTGTCCATGTTTCATGTCCGTAGAGCACTACCGGTCTTACAAGCGTCTTGTACATGTCATATGGTGGTGCGGTGTTGAATATTTTTCGACCGCAGTTTCTTCTGGAGCCCGTATTAGGCCCGACATCCACAGATGATACGCCTTCGTATTTCACGACTAACATTGCACATTGGGCCACGGAGCGGAGCTAGCCCGACAAAATACCTTGGAGCTTAGGGGATGCGTAATTTTGAGTTGGTGTCTTCGGAGGAGTGTCGTGTTCTGAAAAAATATGAAGCCCAGCGTCGAGCATTAGTTCAAATTTTCGCCGCATAGGTGGCGCTGCAATACAAACTTTTTTGTTTTACGGTTTAGAGCTTTGGTGTCTTCGGCAAAGTTGTAGAACGTGGAAAAATAATTGTAGTTGCCGAAGACACCTAAGCTGTATACCTTCTATTTGCAGAGATAAGGCTTGTTCGCGACAAAATCTAGACACAAAACTTTAAGAATAAAAATAAACTGCTGTTGGTTTATTTCGGTACGTTTTTTACTTCAAATGGCTTCATTCCTTATCGATGCTTCGATGTATGCACGAAACTTGGTGACATTTGAATTTTCAAAGAAATAATACGTGCCGAAAGATCTGGCATCCTCAGTAGAATTTGTTTCGAGCTCGTATCCTTCTGGTGGCTCATAAAATCCGTTTTTGTTCTACTCTCTAACGTTTTAGATGTTGTCAAACAAGCATCGACAAATTTTAAAACGCTTTGAACAGTGTTCACATGAAAACAAAATGTTTTTAGTCAGTTTCTGGATCGAGAGACCCGAATTTAAATTGCGACTGCACACAATTCTTTCCGAACCTGCAATTCCTCCGACGCCATCTTTCACTACGTACTTGTAACACTTATGAGAAATATATTTTCAGAAAGTACAGACATACATTCATCAATCTACGAAATAATTCACTTGTTGATGAGCTATTTCAAAAGTTATACGTGTTTAAAGGTGTCCAGATTTTGTCGCGTACAAGCCTTATAGTAAAAATTGTAAAGTTCCATTTTTTTTTAGATTTTCTTGGACTATTTACGAAAAATGTAAAAAAATAACATATTAAAACCTAGTAGCCTGTCACAGTTGATAGTGCTCATGCTTTATGCAAGAGTTTTTGATATTTCATCAAGTTGAAGAAGAAATATTAACCTGAATATTGAAACATTAGTGGGTCAAAGCAAACAATTCATGGCTAACCAAGAAAACGAGTTTGCAAACACAATACACTTCAGTTGCCTTCTATTATTTTTCCCAAACTTCAACTTTCATTGGACAACGTGACATATGAAGGAAAAAATAATAAAAATGACTAACCTACAAACAATTATGAAAATGCTTTTATTTGCTCACTTCAATAGTTGTTGCACTGATTCTGGGAAGAAATCTCTGGCCGTTTGAGGAAACTGTTTTCTCGACATTTGTTCGTATGGTGATATGTACTGGATACTGATATACTAATTAATGTATAATATGTATAAACTGATTAAAATAACTTACCTTGAGCCATATCGATAATCGGATAAAAGCAAAAAAAAAAACACATTCGCTATAATGTTTAACAAGAAAACCACAATTAATGAAGATGAAATGTTTTGATTTTGAAATCTCACCTGCATAACCCTCAGTAAATATGTATACTAAGATCAACAGCATACGCTTTGCCTACTACGATTCTTAATCGATATGTTGTGGCAAACATTTGCAGAACACGTTACCAGGGATCGATTTCCAACATAAACTATAATTGGGTTGTTTAGGGGTATATATGTTTTTACATATTCTGAATCTGCATAAAAAAACTGAGCCTATTTTTACTATTTTTAATTTGCATTTTAAATTTATATGGGATTAAAAAAATGTTCTTATGCTGCATGGGCCAACAACTGTCATTCTATGAATGTTAGTGTCATTCTATCGATTGAAATGGCTTATTGTTTGCTGTATAAAAATATAAATAAAAGGTTTACAAACAAAATAAAAATTTGTTCGAGATTAGCTAAGTATGCTTTTTATGTTAGACTATAAAAAATCTCATATTTTTCTTTGCTAAACAACCCAATTGAACATCATAGTAGTAGGACTGATTTTATCGTAAACAAATATATATGACTAAAAATGTCAATAATGTTATGCGTTTAGATTGCATTAACTCATTGAAATCGATCTTTATCTGATGATTTGTACTGTGTGTTTTGTTACTCGATAAAAATATGGACTACTATGATAGTTTCCTTTATCTTAATATGATAGTTTAATGTTTCGAATTCAATAACTTCACTAACTTCACTATGATACTTTTATACCAAGTTACAGTAAAAACAACTCAAGCATGGACCATAACCATAATCAGTTGTGTAAATCAGTTAGTTCTGTCGCGTGTGATTAGTTTTTTTAGACGATCCCCACCAGTGCGTAAATAAAGCCAAAATAGCAACCTCTATCATGACGCGAACTCGCACCGGTCGTTGGTAAACAGGTTTGGGAAATGTAAACGCAACCTTCGGTGAATAGCGAGTTGGCAAATTTGGCGACCCGCTCCAACCGTTGCCAAACCATCACACGGAAATATAGAGTAACGCATAAATAAAAAATGTGCCGCCTTCTGAAAAATTGTTCGGTTATTCATCATCAAAATCATTGTGATGGAGGTCAGTTTAGTTTGGATTTCAACTGATTGGCGGCGCTAGTGCATATGAAATAACCTGATAGGTTAGATATCTCGAAATCTGGAATTTTTAGAATATTGGCGTCTTCTACAAAGTTGTTCGGGTGGTCAAAACCATCATGACGAAAACAAGTTTAATTTGAAATACAACCGCTTGGCGGCGCTGGTGAATTGGAAATATTTAACCTAAAAGGTTAGATATTTCGATAGTTGAAATCTTAAGAATATTGCCGTCTTCTACAAAGTTGTTCGGATGATTAAAACCATCATGACGATAGCATGTTTAGTTAATAATACAACCGCTTGGCGGCGCTAGTGTATTGGAAATAACTTGATAGGTCAGGTATCTCAAAATATGTAATTTTTAGAATATTGCCGCCTTCTACAAAGTTGTTCGGGTGGTCAAAACCATTATGACCAACGCAGGTTTAGATTAAGACATAACCGCTTGGTGGCGCTAGTGTATAAGAAATAAACTGATAGGTTAAATATCTCAAAATCTGGAATTTTCAGAATATTGCCGTATTCTACAAAGTTACTTGCCATAAGACGAGTTCGTTCAATTCCATTCAATTCCACCACTTGGTTGTACCTTTGACAGATACTTATTTCTGACTTCTACAGTAAGGCCATCTTCAGTGTCTCGTACTTGACTCTATTCGACTCAACTGGAGCACCAACGAGTATTGCGGTTTCAAACTAAACTTCTGGTTTTGACTACCCTTTTAAATCTTACATAATAACCAACCTAACAGATAATTCGGATAACTTTGTAAAAGATGGCCACTTTCTAACTCTAACAGATTTAGAAATATTTAACCTAATAGGTTATTTCTCATACACTAGCGCAGATATACGTATGAATTCCAAACTAAACTAGTCTCCATCATAAATGTTATGGCTACCCGAACAACTTTGTAGAAGACAAAGTCTTATAGATCTCGAGATATCCACCTCACTAAATTATTGCATATAAGCTAGCGTCACCTAGCAGATGTGTGTCTAGCTAATCTGATAATCACAAAATGCATTACGCACATATTTATATTACAAAAGTTGGAGCGCGTTCTGAAAGATTTGAAAATAAATAATAATATTTTTTTCGTGATTTTATTTATTTCCGTGTTTGCCTCAATAGCAACCGGATATTCACCACCGGTGCGAAGCATGATTGCACTTCAACAACCTTGATAGAAACAACCGGTGCGAGAACAAGTGAATAAATAAAATATGAACGCATTTCGTTCCTATACTAGACACTCATTTGGATACACATCGGTGGGGATCGTCTTACAGTTTTGGGTAAAATAGTGCGAGAAATACAAAAATCAATGTAATTTTACAATTTTAACTATATCTCAGCAATTTGAAGACATAAAGCTTATGTGTCTTCGGCGACTACAGTTATTTTTTTACGTTCTACAACTTTGCTGAAGACACCAAAGCTTTAAAATGTAAAACAAAAAAGTTTGTATCGCAGCGCCACCTATGCGGCGAAAATTTTAACTAATGCTCGACACTGAGCTTCATATTTTTTCAAAACACGACACTCTTCCGAAGACACCAACTCAAAATTACGCATCCCCTAAGCTCCAAGGTATTTTGTCGGGCTAGCTCCGCCCCGTGGCCCAGTGTGCATTGTTATCAGCCGTTAGCAAGGGTTAGCAGAGGTTGACGAATACCAGCTACATTGTCTTCTTTTATGTCTTTTCCTGTCATGTACATCGTTTTCCAGGTGGTCATGACTGTAGCAGGTTTCCTCTATCTTATCGTTCCGTGTCAAAGCACCAATTCCGACATTGCTAAACGATCCTTATGCAAATCATACTAATAGAGTTATTCCATACCGAAGCGTAACTCTCTGAATGTTCCCGAAAGGATCGAAAGCGTTCGTGTAATTTAAAATACTCGTTTTCCCCTTTCCAACGTCGCCTTAACTAATCTTGTAAGTTTATCCGAAAGTTCACATTCGTGCATTAAATGCCATAGCAAACGAACATAACAAAACGATACAGATTTATTTTTAGTATTCTATTCTGTAGTGTGCTCATAACATGTAAGGGAAGGTAATCATATGATAATTACTTCTGCCTCATACGCAGCTGGTCGTGGGATCAATCCCAAGTTCAATTCTCCTACTTTTTTCTCTTCATATATTTCTCATGTTTTAGCAATCGCTAAGATTAGAAATAGGCTGAATACCGGTTCCATCTTCTATTCTTTATCTACAACTTGACTAATTCTAGCCGTAACTGTTAGAAATCGAAAAGAGCGAAAGAAAGCTCGTTTTGGCATCCATTGCAACCTGTTAATCAAGATGAGCCTCTTTCATAGAACCTATCCCCTAGATTCCAATAATATTCTCGTGGCGAGTGCAGAAATGTTCTTGGTTTACAATGTGGCGAGTGACTGCATCTTTTATCAATTCCTATACATCTACGGTAGCCCGAAAGGACGTGGCCAGCGCCGTTTGTTAACCCCCCTAGAGCTTTTGAACTGAGCACATTGAGGTGCTCAGTGCAAATCCCATGCCCTAGCCATTGGCTCTCTATGCAATTGCTATTGTTCTGGTAAAACACGGGGTAGCAACTACGACATGTAAGGTTATAATGCTCATACTCTACTTTGTTAATGCAGTGTTCTTCTCATAAGACAAGAACCTCGACTAGTTCTATTCGCTTTTGGAGCGAAACATCGTGATTTCGCATGAATTAAATTTTAAGCATAAGCATTAAGCATAATCCATTTCTTCAAATTTGCGAGCAAGTTTTCCAAAACATTAGGACTCCAATATTAAGATCTGGGCAGGGATCTGGGTATTATTTAACCACCATGGTTGGAGATACATTCAATATTATTCCTGACATTCGATATTAGCTGCACCAAGTTGGGGTCTCCAGTTAGCCTTGTGAGCAAAAACGTAGGATTGCCACTGCTTATAGAATACGAAGTTGAAATGCAGAGCCATAGATGGGATATCACAATTGCTAAACATTACTTTATTTTGCAATTTGAAATCAAGGCTCTTCAAAAGCGTCATTGTGGCATCCACAACTTCAATATTACTTTCTTACAACGTGCCTTTGCAGTTTTTTTATTTCGCATTTTTTTATTCGGTGGTTCAGTAAAACCATGCCACAATAAGCTGAATTTGGCAGATTATTATGCATTATGTTGTAGTGTGTGTTTTGTTTTATAACCAACATCGATTTGGCACTTATGGCACTGGTACTTTGGCTGCAAGGCTGAGGTAAACTAGATATTTGATACGTGACCAGCTGAGTCATTGGTAATCTTGAACTAAGCTTAGATTACGCAAGTGAATTGAGCAAGTCGCTTGACTTGAACGTCTAAACTCCTCCGTTCAACTCACTTACACGAAAAGAAAGTTGAACATGTTCAACCTTTGGCAAGTCAAATGAATTTTACTGAAATGATCAAATTACTTGCCTTGTCAAAACCTCGGTTAAAACATAGCATGATACTTTAGGATCGACGCCCCATTGTTGTTTTCTCAGAAACATGCTTTGTGTTTTCTAGTGCTTTTAACACACCATTGTGTTTTTCGTCATCAAACCATTTCAACTATGAACGAATCTTTCAAATCGCCCACGACATGCTTTGAACTGTGTTCCAACTCGCAAACCTTCAGCTATTCAATTTATCTGGCTGTCATCATAACTCGCATATCATTTCAACTTTACTTGAGGGTCTTCCCAACACGCCATTACGGTTCTCAAAACACGTACAAAATCTCAACTTTTCTTGGCGGTCCACCTAACACGACATTTCAGTTCTTTCACACGCAAATCTTCAACCGTCTAAGGCGAGTTAAGTAACTCCATTTAATTCCACCAATTATTTCGATATCTTTGCAGATACGTATTTCAACAACAACTGTGTGGTCGTCTTCAGTATCTCGTACTTGACTCGACGACGCTAATCATTTCTACTTTGCTTGGCGGTCTTCAAAACACGCAAGTCATTTAATCTTTACTTGGCTGTTCACTAAACACGCCATTGCGGTACTAAAAACACGAAAATTCTTTCATATTTACTTGGCGGTTCTCCAAATATGCCACAGCAGTTCTTAAAATACGCAAATGATTTCATCTCTACTTGGTGGTCTTCCCAACACGTCATAGCGGCCCTCAAAACCCGCAAAAAAAATCATCTTTACTAGGCGGTGCTCCAAACACGCCATTGTGGTCCTCAAAACTCGCAAATCATTCCATCTTTATTTGGCGGTCCTCTAAACACGTTATTGCGATCCTCAAAACTCGCCAGTCATTTCAACTTTTCTTGGCGGTCCTCCAAACACGCCATTGCGGTCTCAAAACTCGCAAAACATTTCATCTTTACTTGGCGGTCCTCCAAATTTGCCATTGAGGTCCTCAAAACACGCAAAACAATTCATCTTTTCTTGGCGGTCCTCCAAACTCGCCATTGCGGTCCTCAAAACTCGCCAATCATTTCATCTTTTCTTGGCGGTCCTCCAAACACGCCATTGCGGTCCTCAAAACTCGCAAAACAATTCATCTTTTCTTGGCGGTCCTCCAAACTCGCCATTGCGGTCCTCCAAACTCGCCATTACGGTCCTCAAAACTCGCTAATCATTTCATCTTTTCTTGGCGGTCCTCCAAACACGCCATTGCGGTCCTCAAAACTCGCAAAACAATTCATCTTTTCTTGGCGGTCCTCCAAACTCGCCATTGCGGTCCTCAAAACTCGCCAATCATTTCATCTTTTTTTTTTGCGGTCCTCCAAACACGCCATTGCGGTCCTCAAAACTCGCAAAACAATTCATCTTTTCTTGGCGGTCCTCCAAACTCGCCATTGCGGTCCTCAAAACTCGCCAATCATTTCATCTTTTCTTGGCGGTCCTCCAAACACGCCATTGCGGTACTCAAGACACGCAAACAATTTCAAATCTTCTCCGTTTTACTTACTTACGCAACCGCGTCTCTCCCAATTTAGAACACCGGTCCCTACGTAAACACTGCAAAAAGGGTGGTTCAGGAATTTACCTTTTCTTCTGAGAATGCGCAGTGGGTGATTTCCATGACGCAGTATTTTTATCAGGCACATTAGTTTTTACATTATTCCACTTGATACTAACAAAAAATGAGCAGTAAAACCTGCCACTGTCGCCAAATGTGTAGCTTGCTGCTGCGCCAGGAAATCACCCATTGCGCATTATTGCACTCGGCGAAGGTATCGCCTTACTCGGATCACTGTTGGACTCTGACTGAGGGAGAACGATGCTTGGCTGCTTGCTCGTCACCAACACCAAGACGGCATAAACAGCATATAATATAGAGTGGTATACAACAGGGCTGTCTCGCCCCACACAGCACTGCAGGAGGTTTGTTGGAAGGGATCAATGGTACGAAAGTTTGGAGGTAATCAAACCATCTACCAGAGCTGCGGCAACACACACGAGCTGGGAACAGCTTTCATAGTGATGGGCGATATGCAAAGGCGCGTGATCGGGTGGTGGCCGATCAATGAAAGAATGTGCAGGTTCAGGATCAAAGGCCGGTTCTTCAACTTCAGCATAATCAACGTGCATAGCCCACACTCCGAAAGCACCAGTTTTCACGAAAACATGAGCGGCGCTGAGCTTGAGAGCAATTTTTGCAAGTTCATGTTCATCCCGAGCGCGCGTTCTCCTTCAAGCTCGTGTTCGCCATCAGCATCGAACATGGGTGCGAAAAATGAACGCGGTGCGGCTCAGCTTATGCAACGTACACACCAGTCAAGCAGTTTGACGAACATTGACTCCACCCCCAAGAAAACGCTTCGGTTGCTGCTTTGTTGGAACGTGTGTGAAGTTGTTCGAACAACCATTTGACAGTTGGCAGCTCGGTTGGAAAAAATTAAAACGTTTTGATTTTGGTTTGAGTTGTCGGGGGTGGAGTCAAGGTTCGCCGAACATGTTTGAACATTTGTATTGAAGTTGCACAAACCCCCATATATTTTTTGATGGTTGGTGCTCA
This sequence comes from Armigeres subalbatus, assembly GCF_024139115.2. Classification (NCBI taxonomy): domain Eukaryota; kingdom Metazoa; phylum Arthropoda; class Insecta; order Diptera; family Culicidae; genus Armigeres; species Armigeres subalbatus. Next base: position 99,577,260 of record NC_085140.1, read on the forward strand.
AGTTGTCACTTCGGTCGTTCGTGTGTGATATTGTTGGTCGAATAAATTGATTGCTCGTGCCGCTGTTGGTAAAACTTGATGGATGTTGGAATAAACGAGAGGTGGAGTCAATGTTGGTCAAACTGCTTGACCGTGTGTACGTTCCATTAGGCTCGAGCTCAAGTTCAAAACTTGGGCTGTGTGCTCATCCAGCATGCTGTGTGCTCAGACTGTGTGCTTAGGCTGAGAACTAAGGCTGTGAGAATAGGTTTTGGGCCGAGCGCGATGCTTTACGATTATGCGGCACGTTTCGTATTCGCCATAGTTGAGCGGCATAGCAAAAAAATACGAATCGGAGCTCGTAGATGAAAACAAGTTATGGTTTCAGCATTTGCATTTGCGTGCGTCAAAACGGGAAAACAATCAAAACGTTCGCAAAAGTACCCATTCTGCGTGGCCCTTTAGTATGTGAAAAGCAAGCATGTTATGTTTTATAGTTGAAAATAATCCAAAACTTTAAAATAAAAATTTAGTTTGTAAGCAAAGATTATACATAACATTATTGTTTCTATCCAGCTTCATTGAAAGAATGAAACTCAATTGGGGAAACAAATGAAATATAAAATCTTCCTAAAAAACAAAAACATAAAAAATGTACAATAAACGGATTAGTTAATTGATTGCCAGTGTATTAGTTAAGTTACGGGGCTTCGGAGCAGCGTTTTTAAAAAAGATAACTACCTTCACCTAACACGATTGAACACAGAATGAATTTTATTTATTAATTAGGCTTACATCAAACCTTAATGAGTTGCACTGATTGCCTGACCTAGCTAAAAGTAAGTTTTGTTTATGTCCGCACTTCCGTCGTCCGATTGGTAAGTTGTTGCTAACGTCCTCTATTTGCTGGTCTCATCATTCGGGTTATCGTACTTTGGACTCATGCTATGCGTTCTGGTGGAGACTTAGGCTGCGAGGAAACTTGATGATGGTGGCGTAATTCTTGACGTTGGTGTCCGTTGTAACTACTCCCCCTTCAAGACCGATTCGTCCCGAATTGGTAATGGTGTCCACATTTGATGTGTCAAGGATTCGAGGTGCAGAATGTTTGTCTGGGTTTGAAGTTGTTCTGTCCAGCATTTTGATAAGGATGAAAATGATGGTGGCTATTACTGAAATGAAACTGATAGTTGAAAAACCCACACTAGTGTAGGTGTGAATTAAACTCTTGTGTTGGAGATTTGCAATCTGTTGTTTGCTGTGAAGATGCAGTTCATGTAGTTTTTTGATAGTCATATCTGGCTCGAGGGTAAATTGCTCGATTTTGATTCCATCCAATGGGATAATAGTTTGGTGTGGTTTATAGCTGTACGCTGAATTGCTGTATGTACAGTTATTTAGGGTCACTGAGCAGTTGGAGAAATATATCAAAAATGTGCCCTTCAAGGTTCTGTTGGAAACGTTGCAATTTGTTGACATTTCGGTTAACGATGAGTTTTTCACAACAATGTAGTTTTCAGTAAGCCTTTTAAGATCCTTGTAGTTTTTGGTGGGTTTGGTGAATGAGCAATTACCTGGGATTCCTCTGAGTATCTTGGAAAAGCAATCATCTTGAGATACATCCGTTATCCTTATCGCATAAAGCGTTTTGTCCTACAGTACGGCATTCCGATTTGAGTAGAAAAGTCTTGTTGAGTCCGATGAGTGCAGATGATGAGGGCAATTCGATGATTCTTCCGTCGATTGGTATAGGCTCCATAAGGATTCGATTGAAAATAGTAGATTCTAACTGTGGAATAAAGATTATGAAGTATAACTTTTAGTTCCTAAATACTGAGCTAATCCCTAACATTTCATAAATTTGATCAGTGCTTTGAAAGGTAATGTTATGACTCTCAAGTTTTTCTCTAATAAGGCTGAGTTCTGATTTTCCTAAAATGTTTTTAGAAATTACGTTAAGGTTTGCTAATTGAGAAGTTTCAAAAATAGACTCTAGCTCTTTTTCTATTTGCTCTAATTGGTAAGTTGTTTTGAATGTTTGGATGAGAAAAGATACGTGATTAATTCGTGTGTTATTATTGATGCCCCGTTTAATATTTATAAGTTCTTTGGTTATAATAGTTTGTTGGTCATTAAATGTTTTTATCATTTTATTTATCTGATTCTCGAATTTCCTGTTTAACCTAATCTGAAGATTAATTTGAGATATTAAACTATTTCCACTAACTTTCAGATTCTGGATTTCTTGGTCTATTTTTACAAGGTCATTATCATCAAGGTTACCTGTTAACAATTTAATACTTGACCCTAACAAGTTAAATGCTCCTCTTTTTAATCTCCTATGGGGCAGTAAATTTTCATAGAGCCTCAAAATGTCATCAAATTTGTTGGATAGCAAAATAGTCAAATCTTTGAAGGTGTCGAAATGCGTGAGTCCTCGTATAATCTTGTCGATGTTATCCAACAACTTTTGGTATTGGTCGAGATCTATTTCATGATATAGTCTGTCTTGTCCTTTGGTTATGAAACAATGTCCTGTTGTTATTGTCAGCAGTCCTGGGTTTGTCGATAAGTCCTGTATGTGAAGCGTATGCTGCTGGGAATTAGCAATAAGGACAAGGCCAATCATCACAAGCAAGGTAGATTCCATGTTCGCCTAAAATATAAAGAAATGTTAGTTCAAAATTCTTCTTATGTTGGTTTTATGTAACTTGCGGTTCATGTCGTCGTTAAATGTTTTGTTATTATCATTTGCGACATGTACTGCAGAGTATCTCACATTTGTCTTATCCTTGATACTTTGTACTCTATGAAAAACTCTATCATTTTCGTCTAGTTTAGGTTCGTTTTCGCGGTGTTTGTTTCTTTGGTCTAAATTGGCTTTCTGAGTTTTCGTAAGCTCTAACGTTACGTCATCATATAGTTTATTCCTTTCAACGATCATTTCTTCAATGTTAAGAGGTCTAACGTCTTGATCTTTAACGCCGAAGAAAATTTCTCTAGGTTTGAGTTTTGTTGCCGAGTGGATGGTTTCATTGTATTGAGTACAAGCTATCATGAATTTTTCTTTTTGTGAGAGGTCTTTGTGTCGACCTTTAATACATCTGAATATTTCAGCTAGTGTCGAATGAAATCTTTCGACTATTCCGTTCGTTTCGCTGTGGTTGGAAGGGGTAAAATACATTTGAATTTCTAGATCATCCATAAGTCCTCTTACCTCTATAGACTTTAACGCGGGTTCGTTATCACAGACGATCAGTTGTGGTTTTCCGTGCAAACTGATAAACTTCAATAACGCCTTTCGAACGTCTTGGATTGTTCTTGATTTAATCGGGATGATTACTCCAAATCTTGATAATTTGTCTACGATTGTCAGGAAAAGGTCTGGTTGTGCAATAAAGATATCTACATGGATAATCTCTAAGGGCCGTTTTGGAATTGGAGTTTCTCCTAGTTTGATTTGATAAGGTTCCTCTCGTATTTGTTTTTACTACATGTTTCGCATAACTTGATAAACTGCCTAATTTTGATTTTCATTTTTGGGAAGAAGTATTTGCGTGAAATTTGTTTATGATTCTCCCAAATACCTCTATGGGAAGCCTCGTGAATCTTTCGAATAATTAAATTTTGATCTTCTTCCGTTCTAAGATCTTGTAAAATTATTTGCGAGATTCGAACCTTCAAACTTTTGGTGTGACCAAAATGGTTCCTATAAACTGTCTGTAAACTCATAATAAGTGGCTCTGGGCAATGTATGCAATTAATTTTACCGGGTTACAATATTCTTTCAAGATGCGAGTTATCAATCCTATTCCAAAATGTAATCGTGTAATAGTTCTCCTAAATACGCGTGGAAAAACCTCTTCAAGTTGTTCGTCATCGATTTCTCCTATCTTTAAAATTATTTGATTTGAAAAATGATTGATAGGTTTTAGAGTCATTGGAATGTACTCACTATCGTCATTTTCGGCAGAGTGTCTGGTCGAATCGGATGAATTTTCATCGCTGTCAACTTCATTTACATTAATCTCGTGGGGGATACGAGACAATGCATCAGCGACTACGTTCTGCTTGCCTGGTTTATATCTCACCTCAAAATCAAATTCACGGAGATCTACCATCCATTTCAAAACTTTATTGTTAGGGTTCTTCAAATGTAGACCATACGTCAAAAGCTTGTGGTCAGTATAAAGAACAAACTTCCGGCCAAATATGTAAGGCCTGAAATATTTGCATCCCCAGTGTATTGCGAGCAATTCTTTTTCAATTGCTGGCAGTCGTTCTTCATGTTTGGTGAGTGTCCGAGATGCATAAGCTACTGGTTTATCGCTGCCAACAATCCCTTAAGACAGTACCGCACCAATTGCATGGTTGGATGCGTCTGTAGTGACAATGAACTGTTGGGTGAAATCCGGATATTGCAATATGCTGCTGCTAGTTAGAATATTTTTGAATTTATTAAAAGCATCTATGAACTCTTTCGAGTGATGGATCCTCTCCCCCTTTCTGAGACAGTTTGTTAAAGGTTTTGCGATTCTCGCGAAATCTTTAATAAACTTCCTGTAGTAGCCTAGTACACCAAGGAAGCTTCGTAGCTCCTTTTCTGTTTTGGGAATCGGCCATTCACGTATGGCTTCTATTTTGTTAGGATTCGGTTTGACACCATCCGGTGTAACGATATGTCCTAAGAAAGCAACTTCTTTCTTCAAGAATTCGCATTTGTCGAGTTGTACTTTCATATTGTATTTACGAAGGCATTCAAAATTTTTTGCGAGATTCTCTATGTACTCTTGCAAACTTGTTGAATACACAATTATATCGTCCATGTACACAAGACAACGGACCCCAATGTGCTCTCTTAAAATATTGTCCATCACTCTTTGAAAGGTTGATGGAGCGTTTTTTAAGCCAAACGGCATTCTCACAAACTCGTAGTGTCCATGCTCGACACTAAATGCAGTTTTGGGAATATCTTCATTATTGACCTCGATCTGGTGAAATCCAGAGGCGAGATCCAATGTAGAAAAATACATGCACCTTCCTAACTTGTCTAAAATATCTGATATATTAGGTATTGGATAGCGATCTTCGACAGTCTTGTCATTCAACTTTCTATAGTCTATGACAAGTCTCCACTTTTGCTTTCCTGATGCGTCTATTTTTTTTGGTACCACCCAAACAGGTGACGACCATGGGCTGTCGGAGTGTCTGATAATTCCCTGTTCCAACATATCGAAAATTTGTCTTTGTACCTCTTCCTTGTGACAGAAAGGATACCTATAAGTTTTAGAATAAACAGGATTATCATCCTTGGTTTTAATTTGATGTTTGATTGCGCTAGTAAATGTTAAAGGGGTTTTTTCTTGATGGAAAATAGATTCATATTTATCAATAATTTTCAATAATTTTGGACATTCTCCTCGTTAAGGTGTTCCAATCTTAAATGTTTTCGTAATTTGCATTTATTACTACGCGCTTTCACTACATTTGGCGATTTTACTTCGAAATTATTCATTTCAGCGATAAGCTGCCTATTGGGGTTCATTTTGACGGATGTGTTCGAAGTATTGGAAGCGAGTATGACTGCTTTATTATTTTCTGCTTTATATATTCCGAGTAAAACAACTACATCTTCTGTCAGTGGGAACCTATCTTCAATTAAAAAGTCACCATTGCTAACGGTTGTGGGTAATTCAATTTTCACTTGTTCATGTGCGTTGATTTGGACTGAGAAGGATTCTGGATATAGCCTTTTCATGGGAAAAATTTCATTGGAGAGTTCTAGTGTGTTGGATGAGGTGATGATATTGGCTTGAAGTTGAGATAGAGACTCATATCCTATCAATCCGTCGAAAAAGGAATGAAATTTGAAAAGGAAAAATGTTATCGATGGTTTGCCTTTAAAAGGAGAGAAACTGATTGAATGTTGAACTTTGTGCATACCAGATACGTTTTTGACAATTGAAGGAGTTTCATGAATAACCATGGAATGATTTTTTATTACTTCGGGGTTTAAATAGTTTTTGTTGGCCCCTGTGTCAATAAGGAGCTTCAGATTACCAAAGGTCGTGTTCACTTCAATGTATGGTATGTAATTATTAGATTCTATGTTTCTGGATTGGTTTCTGAATCCATCTGAAAATTTATCTCGTCATGAGAAGATTCTTCTTGCGTTTCTGATTCAGCAGATTCTACTATTTCTGGTTCACCCAATGCTTCCTGGGTATCACTGTAATCATAGGGTGGATAGTAATGATAGTAATCGGCATAAAATTGATTGCATTCTGGATAAAACTGGTAGTGTGGATCGTGTTCTAAGTTCGTCAATTCTTCTACAAGAAATTTGGGAGGTTGAGTTTGCCTGAATTGCTGTGGTGGAAACGCGGGATTTCCGAAAGGTCTAGGATACGCTGCAGGGAAAGGTTGCTGGTTCCCGAAATGTGACAAACGACTGGGTTGAGGCCTATTCATGTAATTAATTCGTTTGCTTATCAATGATTTATCAACTTCCATTGGAGTGGGCTTTTGAAAATTTGGATTAGGTGGTCTGTACGCATGGTTTCTAAAGGGAATATTTGGAGGGTAAAAGGCCGGTTGTCTGGGAGGTAGTGGAATGCGATTAGCAAACGGCATTCTAGGAAATGTATAATTTGGTTTTTCCGGAAGTATAGAGGTATTCTTTTGATGTTTTTGTGGGACATCTCTCACCCATCCTGTTTTGCTTAAAAAGTTCTGTTCCTCAATACAAGCATCGAAAGCCTCTTTAAGGGTTTTTGGTTGACGTGCTCTAATATTCCCGCCAATCGGTTCTTTCAAACCGGCTAAAAACACTTGCAGGGCGTTATCGTTGTATGTTTTAATTCTATCCGTTCTAATTGCAGAATCTGTAATTTGAATATTGGCATGGTTGACTAACAACGACAATAAATGTTGTACCCTAGCGTAAAAATCTTCAATGGATGAAATTTGATGAGCCATAAACAGTTCTCGGGTTAATGTTGTTGAATCACGTTTGTCATTGTAATGCGCGATCAAGTTTGCTTTTATGGTTTCCCATTTCAGTTCGGTGCCGTATACCTCTAAAACGGTATCGGCGTCACCGACAATTTTGTTTCTAATTGCTTGGAGCCACACACTATGATACGGTGTGTTCTCTAATGCATCAATGAATGGAATTAGGGTAAAAGTTCCGATAGTCGTGGGTGTTCCTATAGTTGCGGTAGTGCGGTTTGCAGGGAATCAACAAATTAAACGCAGTAACCCACATTACCAGTCAATAAGTTGACCTGTCATAACACGATAGAGACAAAAACAACATTGGAATTCAATTTAAACTGGTAAAGTAACCTTAAAATACTTTATTTTTTTCTCTCCCTTGCACCAATAGTTGCGGTAGTGTACCAATAGTTGCGAATTCCATATAAAACCTATGGGATTCGCAACTATAGGAACACGAATAAAAAAATACCGCAACTATTGGAACACTGTACCAATAATTGGAGGATTGATTTCAGGTAACAAAAAGAGATTTTGATGGAATTATGGCCCGCTCTGGATAAAATTTAAGTAATTAGCTTTCCGATGCACTCTCAAGGTAAGGGAAATGAAATACAAATTAGAAGTAATCTAGAAATTAGTGTTGGAACGTGCTTAGTTCCTCCACTATTGGGTCTTTTACCCTACATTTTCTACACTCCGTATGAAGGAGTGCAATTTGACGGGATTGCCGTCGAAAGGTTGTAAAATATTGATTCCTTGTGGCGTTTGTAGGGTTTTAACAATTTTTTCCGCATTGGCCATCATTTGCTCCTGTTGAGCGATGGCTGCTTCGTCCTGTTGGCTCATTTTATTATATTTCTATAGTCACTATAAAATTCACTTTAAAATTACTCAATTTGCTATGTATCTCACTAATTCGCTACTTTGAAAAATTCACTTATAATTGCACTTTATTTCTTTAGTATTTGTTTGATAAAAAATGTATACTTACTTTTAAATTTTGGCCCGATATCCTCTCGGGGATCCTGCGTTCGTGTTGGTTTCCTCCAGGTCCTCCTCGGTATTCTGCCGGGGTTGATCGCTGCACTTCTAGCACCTTTGCACTGCACTTATTACTTTGAATTCCCTAATCCTACCGACTGCGCCAGTTAAGTTACGGGGCTTCGGAGCAGCGTTTTTAAAAAAGATAACTACCTTCACCTAACACGATTGAACACAGAATGAATTTTATTTATTAATTAGGCTTACACAAGGACGGAAATCTTCGTTTTACTATCAGTTGCATCGATGCTCAGTAGGCAGCTTCGTCATAGATTCGTGTTTGTTTTGATCAGACGCTCGGCGATGCAGGCACGAACATATCGCAGCATGCTGTCAAACTTCCATACCAAATTTACCGCCCGATCTTCAATAGCCGATTGATAATCGAGCGCAAAAAATGAATATCTACCGGGGCTGAAATGAATATTTTGAATTGTGGTCAATTTGCACCGATAAATGATGATTATTTTAGTTTATATACTAAACAAATGCATATATTTTGGGAATCTGACTTCAAAATGTTGAATCCATGCACCGCAGTATGAAATGATATTCATATTTTGAGATTTCAAATTGAATATCAATGTGCCAAGCTGAAGATTCATTTTGACACCGCACAAAACAACGCTGACACCGAGAGTCGACGCTTGCTGCTGTTCGTGCGCATGCCGTCCTATTCATTCGCACATTCAAATTCGGGAAGGACTAGCAACTTGATTGCGTGTTCAATGTCAGCTGTTTGAGTGTAGTTGAACTGACTTTTTCTGTCCCTGGGCTTACATCAAACCTTAATGAGTTGCACTGATTGCCTGACCTAGCTAAAAGTAAGTTTTGTTTATGTCCGCACTTCCGTCGTCCGATTGGTAAGTTGTTGCTAACGTCCTCTATTTGCTGGTCTCATCATTCGGCCCGGATAAAAATTTACAGTAACTTGAATGACATAACCCATTGAAATACAATAGATTGTGTAGTAAACAATACAAACTATTGTACGCTTATTGTAAAATGTTCACGGTTGTAAAAGATCTTTATTGTACTTACATTAACATAACAATATATTTAAATGTTACCAATACATTCTATTATATTTTTATTGTTCGCTTATGTTTAGTATTGCACATCCAAAAACTAAAAAAATTATGAAAGTATTCGGTTTGGATGATCTGGAAATTCGTCTAATGTAATTGAATTAATATAATTTTGGAATATTTCATGGATTTATTATATTGCTGAAATAACAATTGAAAACAATAAAATTACAGTAGCTTTGCTCATTAAATGAATAAAAATGTATACCGATTCTGAAGTAATATATTTTCATATTGCAGGTCTATAGAATTGTTATGCAATAAAAATTGGAATTAAAAAAAACTGAAGGGAACAAAAATTTTTGCTCATCATTTTACTCGAAGAATGGCTGGATTCATTTGAGCGTGTACAGTTTTGTTTATAATTAGTGGAGAGATGAAAATAATGAAACTTTATGGTGCAGAAAGTGGCTTTTTCATTACAGTTTCTGGGTGCTGGGCAACGGTAGATCCCTATGGCTTCTGTACCGTGGTAAGTATCTAAAGTGTTGGAGCGCGTTAGAGCATCATTACTGGGCCTGAGCGCAAGTATTTTGATCACACTCGCCGTGCTGTCATTAGTCAAACTTTTTCGCATCGGTTACTATTTTCTATTATCATTTTGGTGGCTGTATTCCGTACCGGTGACGTTTGACATTTGATAGTTCATTAAATAGCAGCGGTGTTATCGCGCTGCAAAATTTGGTCTCCTATGCGCGTTTAGTAGCGACCGGTAAAGTGTCAAGTAATGATACTGGGCTGGCAAGCGGCTTATACTCACCACCGGTAATCGTAATCTTATACTACAAAAGTTCAATGTACATAATGGACGCAGTCGTTCATCCCGAACAAAAAAAATATCGTCATAATACCTGATGACATACCTGGTAACATGTATTCTTGTTTCTTTACAGAAATGAAGCTTATGATGAAATACTGATGCTTGGCCAATCTCACCCACGAGATATAATAAGAACTGATGCAGGTATTTTTTTCTTTTCTTCTCGAAGTACGTTCTAAAACTAACATTCTTTTATAATTTACATTTTGCACAGGTTTATAACTACATGTATTGTATCCGGAACAAAGTTAGTACGTCTTTTATACCGAAGTTGTATTTTTCTCCAGATACAGGCAACTTACCCAACTTCGAAAGTAGTGCGCTGGATTCGCCTAAAGATGCGCTAAACAACGCATCAATTAGTTTGACAGATAAAACTTTGGAAGAAAGTTCGGTTCGGAAGTCCCGACAGCAAAGCGTGGTAAAATGAGTGAAAATGAAGTTTAAACTGATTTAAAATTAAATTGAAAATAAAATAATCTGTAAAACAAATAATTGTATTGTATTTTATTGTAATGTTGGAGTATAATGTATTCTAAATCCTGTTGTATTTCTATTGTAAAACAATAGAAACAGTAATTGAAAACATTTGAAACACAATGTTTTCTATTATTTTCTCGCTCGAAATCATCCCATTGAAGAACCGTAAAATCAATTGTTTTGCTCAAAATTTTGTATGGAAAATTTTCGATTTTTTTATTGTAAAGATACATAACAACCCCCCTTTTTTATTGTAAAAGTCCCATTTACCATTCATTTTATCGTGGAAAACCATTATTTCTCATGTGATTTTATTGTCAAAATTCCATTATATTCAATGGTAAAAACTATGTTTTAAATGGTGTTGTAACAATAAAATTTATGATATTTTAATGATATTTTTTATCCGGGGGGTTATCGTACTTTGGACTCATGCTATGCGTTCTGGTGGAGACTTAGGCTGCGAGGAAACTTGATGATGGTGGCGTAATTCTTGACGTTGGTGTCCGTTGTAACTTATTCATTGTGTTTGCTACATAAGATACACAAAACACATGTATACAATGGCCCGTATGAATAAAAAGTAGTAAAATCTACAATATGGAGTTACTACTTTGTAGTAATGTCCACATGTAGTAAAGTTGCTTTGGTATGAATAATAAACTTTTTCGAACATAGTAGTAAATACTAATTTCGAAAATAAAAAAGTAGTATTTACTACAAAATACATCTGTCAAATTTGATTTGTTTATGTTTTGTTGTTGTAGTTGTTCCCTATATGTACCTTATTTATTGAAAGTTCAAATTCAAATGAAGTAAAAAAGCCTAGCATGATGGAAATTTTGATTCTGGTGCCAAGAATCTTGATATTTTTCATCGCATGGCTTGAGTTCGGGAATTAAATCCAACGGTCAGTTTTTGCGGCAATTTTCCGACACGCTGACGCTTGCTCTGGTATATGTATTACATTTACGCGTTTTTTTAACGTAATTAATTTTTACGCAACTATTTGGAATTTGGAATCTTTGTGGGTTTACACGCGGATTTTTTTGAAGTTATTTTACGCGGTTTTTTATTATAGTCAGGGTAAGTAAAAAACGCAAATAATCAATTATAGTTGAAGTCATTTCGACTGTGGTTTTTAGAATCTGCTGTTTTGTGTTACACGGATGTAGAGATTGCATTTGCCGTTCGCCACTTCTCCTCGTAATTCGATTCAGTTAACAAATGTTTCGTCGAACATTTTACGTCCACTTCCAAAAATCGATACACTTAAGTCGGTTTTTACGTGGGGGACATTTTTAACAACTGCGTAAAAAAAACTAGTAAAAACCGACCCCATCGTATAAACTTCGATAAATAGCACTAATCGTATCGTTAATTTATTTGCGGTGGTTATTTCAATTCGTAAACACCTTTTACCATGTAGGCAAATTTAAATCCAGGCGATGGAATAACTTTGTAGCAAGCTCCTGAACAGACTACACATAATTTGCAGTATTTACTGCTTTTATTCATACCAATTATCAAACAAGTTCCACAAAAGTAGTATGTTCGAAAATTGTATAGAAGTAAACGTGCTTTTATTCATACCGTTTTGCTACAAAAGTAGTAAATACTACATAATTTGTAGTAAAGTGTGGATTACCACTTTTTATTCATACGGGCCAATATCGTAAACTTTAGCGGCATTTTAAAATATAACCGCGTTTCTATTCGCTTGAATCTAATACAACGAGGGGAATACGTTCCACGTACATCCGCGTAGAACAACTTTGTGAAAACAATCGCGTAGAAAAACGGCGTAAATGTCGAAATTCGCTTAAAAAATCGCGTGATTTATGAAATCCGCTTGAAAAGCAACCCAAGTATACACATTAGGGTGGCTCAAAAAACACTTTTTCAAATTTTTTGATGGGCCGCCCTCTTATTCTATTATATTTGATGCCCTGATGCTCTGGACAAAATTTCAGCCAAATCGGTCAACGTTTGGGTGGTGCTAAACTCGTTGGAAGCTTATATGGAAAAATGCATGCAGAAACATCCATAAACAATGATTTGCAGTTGAACGGCACAATTTACGATCAAGAACCATGAAACACATTCAGTTCTTGTAGAATTGAATACAGAATGTTATGCTGAAAACCGCGAGAAGATTAGAGTTTATTAGGCAAAGATATTAGCATTTTACTGGAGTGTTGTAGGGGTGAATTTATTTCTTTTCAAAGGTAAAAGAAACGAAATTTGCTCAAACTCCACTTCAGAGAAATGCTAATAACTTAGCCGGGCAAACTCTAATCTTCCCGCGGTTTTCTGTTTAACATTCTGTATAAAATTCTCCAAAATCTGAATGAGTATCATGGTTCTTCATCGTAAGTTGTGTAGTCCCCCAAGTAGAACACGCAACATCTTCCTAAAAGCACCTTGTTCCTATTCAGTTTCATTAAAGGCACTGGAAAACATCAAAGCACGAAAAAGTTACATCAAGATGTCAAAAACGTTCGAATTGTGATCAATGTTTCATTAACATTGCAATGCAATACGAGTTTGACATTTGGAAACAAACAACCAAAGAATACTGCACTTCATGTTGCAAATACGCAACAAAATCATTAAGTTACATATTATTTACCATGTAACTTCAATGCGTCTTTCAAAATTTAATTGTTTGTTAAAATTAAGTTGCAAATAAGTTGATTGTGTCTTCATGTTTAATTTAGCATTGTTCAACGTTTTGACAACTCACATTTTTTTCCTGTGATGGTGCAATCAAGTTACAGGAAACCCGAGTACAAAACTTCATAATCGTATGGTTTTTATGGTGAGTCAACATGCAGTCCCTTCGAAGTGTTGAGTGGTGCTGTTGTAGAGTGAAGGACTATCAATCACAAGATCCATAAATCAAATCCAGTTTTATATTTTTGTTTTTTTTTTTCCGCTGTAGTATTTTGTAACATTATTGCAATTTTACTGCAATCGAAAGATGTTTTCATAGGCTCCACCTCTTGCGCTTTTTAGATTGCAAGAGAGTTATCTTTGATGGCACATATGCAAAGATTGTTTCTTTCCGAGTAGTTGCAACACAGTGAAATGTTCAGTAGTGAAACAAGTTGTGCTGCTTGGGCCAGCTGCAATTTACTGTTTTTGGATGTTTCTGCATACATTTTTCCATATAAACTTGCAACAAGTTTAGCACCGCCCAAACGTGGACCGATTGAGCTGAAATTTTGTCTAGAGCATCAGGGCATCAAATAGAATCGAATAAGAGGGCGGCCTATCAAAAAAATTGAAAAAAGTTTTTCTCATACTAATTTGAGCCACCCTAATACACATTCATAACACAATTTTTCACTTGTGTAAAGATAAGTCAGTGCAAGTAGTGCGACTTTTAAAGGAAATCACATAAAACTTAAAGTTCCCACCTTTTTCAAAGTCGAAGAAGAAACGTAAAGACAATATTTTGAAAAAATTGTACAGGAAAGCAACCGAAAGAATTTTTGAAACTCTTCTTAACAAGTCTAAAGGCTATTCAATTACTAATGGTTAGAAGTACGGGGTTGAACTTTCCTTATGCTTATGTTTTTCGTAGAATGTTCTTATACTCTGTCATTGAGGATATTTCAAATATCTACGCGCATAATAAGATGTCAAATAAGTTGCTTTTTAACTTTTCGAACAAAGTATCATCGAAGCAATGTCTGTTGGTTGTAATCGATGTTTTGTACCGTGCTCAAAGCGGCGCTCACAGCCGCGCTGAAAACATCAATGTTCGAGCGCCGCTGTGAGCGCGGTGCAAAACATGAGCATCCAGCATACGCTCGGGTTCATGCTCATTTTTACGAGTGCACGTTCGAGCCCGAAGCGAATGTTCATTCGAGTGCGGCAGCATGGATAAACATTTGCGCGGGGCTGCACCTTGAAGACTGGAAAGCACTGATGATGATAAGGACGCATTCTACGCGCAGCTGGAACGTGAGTACGACAGCTGCCCAAGCAACGACGTCGAAATCATCATAGGAGATTTGAACGCTCAGGTTGGCCAAGAGGAGGAGTTTAGACCAACTATTGGAAAGTTCTGCGCTGACCGGCTGACGAACGAAAAGGGGCTTCGACTAATTGATTTCACCGCCTCCAAGAATATGGCCATTCGCAGCACCTACTTCCAACACAGCCTCCCGTATCGGTACACCTGGAGATCACCACTGCAGACAGAATCACAAATCGACCACGTTCTGATTGATGGACGGCACTTCTCTGACATTATCGACGTCAGAACATATCGTGGCGCTAACATCGACTCTGACCACTATCTGGTGATGGTTAAACTGCGCCCAAAACTATCCGTTATCAACAATGTTCGGTACCAACGACCGCCGCGGTACGACCTAAAGCGACTAAAGTAACCTGATGTCGCCACTGCATACACGCAGCATCTCGAGGCAGCGTTGCCGGAAGAAGGTGAGCTCGATGGGGCCCCTCTTGAGGACTGCTGGCATACAGTTAAAGCAGCCAATAACGACGCAGCGGTGAACAACGTCGGGTATATGGGACGAAGTCGACGGAACGATTGGTTCGACGAAGAGTGCAGACAGATTCTGGAGGAGAAAGACGCAGCGCGGGTGGTCGCGCTGCAGCAAGGTACCCGGCAGAACGTGGAACGTTATAGACGGAAGCGGAGACAGCAGACCCGCCTTTTTCAGGAGAAGGAACGCCACCTGGAAGAAGCGGAGTGCGAGGTGATGGAACAGCTGTGCCGTTCTCAAGAAGCACGCAAGTTCTACCAGAAGCTCAACGCATCCCGCAAAGGCTTCGTGCCGCGAGCCGAAATGTGCCGGGATAAGGATGGGAGCATCTTGACGGACGAACGTGTGGTGAATGGCGCTGAGAGTATAGGCAGTGAAAGTCAAGGCAGCGGAGGAGATGACTACTTCAGTTCAGCGGACGATGGAAGCCAACCAGCCCCCACCTTGAGGGAAGTTTAGGATGCCATCCAACAGTTAATGACCAATAAATCAGCTGGTAAGGATGGTATCGGAGCTGAGCTCATCAATATGGGCCCTGAAAAGCTAGCCACTTGCCTGCCCAAACTGATAGTCAGAACCTGGGAAACTGAACAGCTACCGGAGGAGTGGAAGGAAGGGGTTATATGCCCCATCTACAAGAAAGGCGACAAGCTAGAATGTGAGAACTTTCGAGCGATCACCATCCTTAATGCCGCCTACAAAGTGATATCCCAGATCATCTTCCGTCGTCTGTCACCATTAGTGAACGAGTTCGTGGGAAGTTATCAAGCCGGCTTCGTTGACGGCTGCTCGACAACGGACCAGATCTTTACTGTACGGCAAATCCTTCAAAAATGCCGTGAATACCAGGTCCCAACGCATCATCTGTTCGCTGTTTTCAAGGCGGCATACGACAGCATGGACCGTGTAGAGCTATGGAAAATTATGGACGAGAACAGCTTCCCTGGGAAGCTTACCAGACTGATCAAAGCAACGGTGGATGGTGTGCAAAACTGGGTGAAGATTTCGGGCGAACACTCCAGTTCGTCCGAATCGCGCCGGGGACTAAGAAAAGGTGATGGTCTTTCGTGCCTGTTGTTCAACATTGCACTAGAAGGTGTCATGCGGAGAGCCAAGTGTAACAGCCGGGGTACGATATTCAACAGATCCAGTCAATTTATTTGTTTCGCGGATGACATGGACATTGTCGGCCGAACATTTGCAAAGGTGGCAGAACTGTACACCCGCCTGAAACGTGAAGCAACAAAAGTTGGACTGGTGGTGAATGCGTCAAAGACAAAGTACATGCTTGTGGGCGGAACCGAGCGCGACAGGGCCCGCCTGGGAAGCAGTGTTACGATAGACGGGGATACCTTCGAGGTGGTCGAGGAATTCGTCTACCTCGGATCCTTGCTAACGGCTGACAACAACATTAGTCGTGAAATACGAAGGCGCATTATCTGTGGAAGTCGGGCCTACTACGGGCTCCAGAAGAAATTGCGGTCGAAAAAGATTCGCCACCGCAACAAATGTGTCATGTACAAGACGCTAATAAGACCGGTTGTTCTCTACGGACATGAAACATGGACAATGCTCGAGAAGGACTTGCAAGCACTCGGAGTATTCGAGAGACGGGTGCTTAGGACCATCTTTGGCGGTGTGCAAGAAGATGGTGTGTGGCGGCGAAGAATGAACCACGAGCTCGACCAACTCTACGGCGAACCCAGTATCCAGAAGGTAGCTAAAGCCGGAAGGGTACGATGGGCAGGACATGTTGCAAGAATGCCGGACAGCAACCCTGCAAAGGTGGTGTTCGCTTCCAATCCGGCAGGTACGAGACGGCGTGGAGCGCAGCGAGCGAGATGGGCAGACCAGGTGCAAAACGACTTGGCGAGCGTGGGGCGTATCCGAGGATGGAGAGATGCGGCTTCGAACCGTGTATTGTGGCGTCAAATTGTTGATTCAGTGTTATCTGTTTAAATGTAGACTAAATAAATGAGTGAAATGAATGTTCTAGAAATATGATGCACAGCTCCCAACGAATTCACCCTACACAAAAAGATTTGGATCAATACCATGACTTCATAACTTTATACTACCGGGAAAAGCTATTAATTTTATTTCAATTCAATGGATTTCCAACAAAATAGTCGTCTCCAAGTTTATCATTGATGTGGAAAGGGAATATTTTAAGCAATTGAATATGTAATCGTGAGACATTGAAACATGTGACATGTAATAATTTTTTGTTCTAAAAAGAGAAATATACATTCGAAAAGTGCTTATCCTTTCCACTTAAAACATTTTATACAAAAGTAAGCTAATGAAAAGCAAGACAAGAGCCAATTAAACAGTGTCTTGTTTTCAATTTGCTAACATTATAATCCCTGTCTTGTTGCATAAACAAAAGTCCGAGAAGCAGCCAACCTCTATCCATGATCTGAAAATACTACGACTTAGAAATAATTCGAACATTATAACTGTTATTAATTAACGACTGGAAAAATTGTTGCATTAAGGATCTGGCTTTCTCAGTCTCTGGGTTGATCAAAACGGTTATATTTTGAATTGCCCGACGTTTCGGCAGGATGTATTCTGCTTTTTTCAACGGAAAATTATCAGTCAACTGTTTTTCGTTTTAAAAGATATGTCTGTTTCATGTTTTGGGGCTTCTTGTATGCACCACAATTACGGACACTAAAAATAATAAATTAATAAACAAAACGGAAAAACACTGCACACTAAACAATACTCAACGATTGAAAAAGGCAGAATACATCCATCCGAAACGTCGGGCAATTCTAAATATAGCCGTTATGATCAACCCAGAGACTGAGAAAGCCAGATCCTTGATTCTTTTGAACATTATGTCAACATTTTTCAAATTAGTTTCGTTCGACAGTATAAAGCAGAGAATAGGTCCCACATGCCACGTTTGAAGTACAGTTTGAAGCCCTGTTTACCGTATAGGTAATTTTTTTTATTTTACTGTAAATACTTTTTGTAGTTGAATAAGTGGCTTCCAACACTCCTACACTTAACAACGGAAGCATATAATGATGTATCCGTGGTTGACTGAAATACCCTGTTTTCTAAGTATGCGTTAACAATTTTATTGAACTAGCGTTTTTTAGGTCCCACTTGTCCCGGGGAACTTTTAGTAGGAATTAAAAAATGAGAAAAAAACCCAGATTAATCCACCTAGCAGTGATAGTGCCTTTCTCGTTTCTTGTGAGTGAGTAATTTCTTCGCACTTTCGGTATTAAAAAAAGTATTTTGGCCATAACTTCTGAGCCCATAGTCCGATCCGGCCAATTTTTAATAGGAAACAATGGGACAAGATTCCGCGTCAAATGCAACTTGTTGCGAGCAAATCGGTTGAGGATAAATGCCTAAGAAATGAAATGGTTAAGGATAAGTGCCTGAAAAATCAGTGAGATTATTTTGCGCACACATATACACACAGACATCACTTTAATTCATCGAGCTGAGTCGATCGGTATATAACACTATGAGTCTACGGCCCTCCTATAAAAAGTTCGTTTTTGGAGCGAACATATAGCCATTAAGTATACTTTGTATACAAGAAAGGCAAAACGAATTTTAGTCATAACTTCTAAGAATAAATTCCCAAAAAGTGAGCTAGACTTTTTAATGTGATTTTTTATGAAAAAAAGTATTTTGGCCATAACTTCTTAGCCCATAGTCCGATCGGGTCAATTTTTCAATAAGAAACAATGAGAAAGGATTCTGCGTCTAATGCAACTTGTTGCGAGCAAATCGGTTGAGAATAAGTGCCCAAAAAGTGAGCTAGACTTTTTAATGTACTTTTATATGAAAGTATTTTGGCCATAACTTCTAAGCCCATAGTCCAATCGGGTCAGTTTTCAATAGGAAACAATGGGACTAGATTCTGCATCGAATGCAACTTGTTGCGAGCACATCGGTTGAGAATAAGTGCCCAAGAAGTGAGCTAGACCTTTTAATGTGCTTTTATATGAAAAAAGTATTTTGGCCATAACTTCTAAGCCCATAGTCCGATCGGGTCAGTTTTCAATAGGAAACAATGGGTCAGGATTCTGCGTTGAATGCAATTTGTTGCGAGCAAATCGGTCGAGAATAAGTGCCCAAAAAGTGAGCTAGACTTTTCAATGTGCTTTTTTATGAAAAAAAGTATTTTGGCCATAACTTCTAAGCCCATAGTCCGATCGGGTGAATTTCCAATAGGAAACAATGGGACAGGATGATGCGTCGAATGCAACTTGTTGCGAGCAAATCGGTTGAGGATAAGTGCCCAAAAAGTGAGCTAGACTTTTTGCGCACACACACACACATACACACACACATGCACACACACATACACACACAGCCATCACTCCAATTCGTCGAGCTGAGTCGATCGGTATATAACACTATGGGTCTCCGGGCCTCCTATGAAAAGTTCGTTTTTGGAGCGAACATATAGCCTTTACGTATACTTTGTATACGAGAAAGGCAAAAAGTGAAAAGTAACATCACGTAATAAGTAATAAGTGATGAGAAGTGAGAAGTTAGAAACAACAAGTGATAGGTAGGAATTGGGAACCCGAGCAGAACACATGTTGCACAAAAGTTTCTGTGACTCATATGTTACCGAAATTAGACTGACTGTACAGTGTAAATATGTATCAATGGTTGCTACTCCGTGATTGATCATATGGTGCAAATTGCACTGCACTCTGAAATAAATCTATGCTAACCGCGTTTCTCCTGGTTGACCCTAGATTTGTTTATATGATTAGTATAACCTCCGTATCCTCTCTGTACAAATTTTTCATCTTGAATAGATTACTTTTCAAAGCTAGCTTAGTATAAACTTTGCAATTCCGAAAACTCATCTTAGTGACATTTGGCACACATGATGATGTCATTTAATTAAAGACTTTGTTAGAGACGTCATTAATCTCATCCTTATCTAGTGGAACACGAAAATCAACAGCGCCATGGAGTGTTATATTTAGTAACAATATATGGAATCCTTCAACATAGTGAACTGACAACAGTGCGGTTAAATAGTCTGTTTGCTGCCATGGAAAAATATTTAGCTCCAGCACCAGCATGCATGGTGGATATATGCGTCAGGAGCGAGCATCTGATATAAATCAATGCCCAGACAACAAGATTGACTCCGACGTGGAGTCTGCCTGACGATGAGAATCTCGCATACATGTCAGGGGGAAATAGAAACCGATAGAGCTATAAGAAGGTAAGTTTGAAGTCTTGGAACATAAAGGTACGATTTTTTGTATATCGTATCTAGCGAAAACAAATAAAAAGTTTGTATCGAATATTAGAATGAAGAAAATGAATTTAATATAAAATTACAACACAAGAAACGAGACAAAAAAACTACGAAATGTAGACTTGGTGCTCCTTTAATTCTTAGAATGTATTCATATTAACAGCAATCAAAAAATTACGTATACGAGTTTATTAGGGTAGGATGAGGTCGGCTAAGACAAATCCTCAATGCATCAAAACAAAAACATTTTATTATACCTTTTAAGCATAAAAATAGTTTAGTAGTGTATGATAGGGCAATATGAGGCGAACCCCTAAAACCTAAACAAAATTATCTTTCAACCTTTCCGTCCCTGGCGTCTGTTTTTAAGGGATTTAATAAATTAAAACTGCTGTAAAAACCACATTTCTAGACCGACTCCTTCGCAACAAGTTGCGTTCGATCCGGATAGATCCCAATTAAATTCTGGTTTTTGGTTTATCGTCAGTACCGTTCCAGAATTATTCCAGGATCCGTTGGGATCAGTTATCCCCGGAAAAGTGGTCATTTTTCAAATTTAAATCAAAACAGGTCGTATGACACTTCAAACTTCATGATTTCAAAAAAACAATTATGGGAATGAGATTTTCATGGTTCCTGGGCCACTCGGGTTCCATCCGGCTACATCGGCCATAATCTGGGACACCTCCAGAATGATTATTTTCTAAATGGTGTCAAAATGGGTCGTGTGACACTTAACCTTCCTAGTGCATTGGGGTCCATCGACCCAAGCACACCCAAAACACCGCTTTAACTTTGTAACGCAACGAGATAAAAATCTGAAAAATTCTGACTTTTCCTAACATTCGGAAATTAAGATTCCCTGTGAAAATCAGCTTCCAGCGACATCTAGGAGAGGCGCCACAAAAAAAGTGACACGATGTGCATTGAGGTCCATTTGGACCCAAAATTTCATCACGATCACAAAAACTCAAATTTCAACCGATTTTCGATCTTTAGGCACCAAACGAAAGCTGTAGGTTCCTAGAACAAGCTTCATCCAAATTGCCACAATTGTACGTGCAATCAATAGTGAAAGTCTTCTGTGACCTCCAAATGCCACAAAAACGGTCCTCCGGAAGATACGGAACATCCGTGAAAGTGACCAATTTCTAAAGTTCACCCCAGAGCATAGCGATATTTTCGTAACCATCCATTCTGGCGATTTGTGAGTGCAATCAATAGTGAAAGTCTTCTGTGCTCTACAAATGTCGCAGAAACAATCCCTCGGAAGATTTGGAACATTCGTAAAAGTGAACAATTCCAAAACTTCACCACAGTGATTTTTTTCGTAACCTTTCATTCTGGAAAATTGATAGGGAAAGTCTTCTGTGACCTCCAAGTGCTTGAGAGACCGGGAGATCAGGGTCATTCGTAAAAGTGGTCAATTCCAAAAGTTTATCTCAGAAAATCGCGATTTTTTCGTAAGCATATATCTTTGCAAATTGTGTTTGCAATCAATAATAAAAGTTTTATGTACTGTACGGTAATGGTACTTCGGAAGATCCGGAGCATCCCCAAAAGTGGCCAATTCCAAAAATAATTTACGGAGGAACTTTCGGATTCATACTTCCTTGAGAATTTCTGGACGAATTCCAGGAGGAACTTCCGGAAGAAGTTCAGTAGAGATCCCGGAGCAGCTCCCCGAGGAATTACTTGATGAACTTCTGAAGGGATTTGGGGAGGAACTCTCAAAAGAACTTCTAGAGGAATACTTTTAGGAACTTTCCAAAGGATTACTTGATGAACTTACGAAGGGAATACCGGAGGAACTTGTGGTCGATCTTCCGGAGGAAGTTCTTGAATAACTTCCAGAGGAGCTTCAGAGGAATTCAAGGAGGAACGCTGCCACGCTGCCGTCGCAGGCTAATGATGATATGTTACGTTAACTGTTGAATTTGGCCTCTTTTACGGATGTTCCGGATTTTACGAAGGAATTTTTATTATTGATAAGAAAATTGTTCTGAGCTATCAGTGGAATGTCTTTACTTGTCATCAGACGAGTTTGTACAATTCCATTTAAATCCACCACTTTATTGTACTTGACAGATACGTATATCGACTTTAACAGTAAGGCCGTCTTCAATGTCTCGTAGTTGACTCGACTTTTATTATTGTCATAATAATATTGCCATAATGATATTGCATATCACGGAGGATTTTCGCTATTGATTGCATACATAATTCACCCATATGAATGAAAGCGAAAATTAGCAAAGCTGTGGGATGAACTTTTGGAATTGACCATTTTCACTGATATTCATGATTTCCCGGAGAACGGGTTTGTGGACATTCAGACGTCATAGAAAATTCGAACTGTTGATTGCACAATCACTTTCCCGCTATGGATGTTTTCGAAATAAAATGTGGAGCTCTGGGATAAACTTCAGGAATTAATAATTTTAGCGGAAGTCCCAAATTTCCCGGAGAACCGGAGCTAATTTCAAAAAAATTTAATGTGATTAACTTTTGGTAGGTCACAGAGGACTTTCACTATTTACTTCACATATAATTCACCATTACTTCGTGAATGCTAACAAAAGTGCTCAAGTCTGGGAACAAATTTTAGGATTAACCTATTTTACGGATGTTTAGGGTTTCCTGAGGACCTATTGTGGTCATTTGGGGTCACAATAGACTTTCACTATTGATTGCATAATCAATTCGCTGATAGTTTCGAAAATTTGCTTTGAGATGAACTTTTGGAATTGGCCTCTTTTACGGATGTTTCGGATACCCGGAGGCCGTTTGTGGTCATCTCATAAGACTTAAACAATGTATTGCGTACACAATTTGCCCGTATAGATGGTTACGAATAAAATAGCAATGCTCTGGAATGATTCTGTGGTTTCGGCCCTTTTCGGGAGCAATTCGGCAATTCGCTTACAAATAAATTGCGAAACTCTGGGTTGTATTTTTTAAATTAACCACTAGTATTATCTGGATCTGTCGGATGACCGTTTCGGGAGCTTTCTGAGATGACGGAAGACTTTCACTACTGATTGCATTTAATATTCGTCAGGATGGATAATTACGAAATAATGCGAATCTCTGGGATGAACTTTTGGAATAGACCATTTTTATGGATGTTCCGAATCTTCCGCAGCACCGTTTTGGGAGCATTTGGTCTCAGAGCACTTTCACTATTGATTACATACACAATTCGCCGGTATGAATGGTTTCAAAAAAATCGCGAAGCGCTGGGATGAATTTTTAGAACTGGCCATTTTTACGGATTTTTCGAAATATCCAGATGAGCGTTCCTGGGGCATTTGTAGGTCACTGCAGACTTTAACTATTGACTGCACCCACAATTTGCCAGAATGAATGGTTACAAAAAAAGCAATGTTTTTAACATAACCGCGAGTAGACGTAGGACTTGTATAAACGTAACGTATTTAAATTTAACTTCTAACTTTTGGATCTTCATTTCATTTTTCATTTCATTTATTTAGTCTACATCTATACAGATAACACTGAATCAACAATTTGACGCCACAATACACGGTTCGAGGCCGCATCTCTCCATCCTCGAATACGCCCCACGCTCGCCAAGTCGTTCTGCACCTGGTCTGCCCATCTCGCTCGCTGCGCTCCACGTCGTCTCGTACCTGCCGGATCGGAAGCGAACACCATCTTTGCAGGGTTGCTGTCCGGCATTCTTGCAACATGCCCTACCCATCGTACCCTTCCGGCTTTAGCTACCTTCTGGATACTGGGTTCGCCGTAGAGCTGGGCGAGCTCATGGTTCATTCTTCGCCGCCACACACCGTCTTCTTTGTACACCGCCAAAGATGGTCATAAGCACCCGTCTCTCGAATACTCTGAGTGCTTGCAAGTCCTCCTCGAGCATTGTCCATGTTTCATGTCCGTAGAGGACTACCGGTCTTATTAACGTCTTGTACATGACACATTTGGTGCGGTGGCGAATCTTTTTCGACCGCAGTTTCTTCTGGAGCCCGTAGTAGGCCCGACTTCCACAGATGATGCGCCTTCGTATTTCACGACTAACGTTGTTGTCAGCCGTTAGCAAGGATCCGAGGTAGACGAATTCCTCGACCACCTCGAAGGTATCCCCGTCTATCGTAACACTGCTTCCCAGGCGGACCCTGTCGCGCTCGGTTCCACCCACAAGCATGTACTTTGTCTTTGACGCATTCACCACCAGTCCAACTTTTGTTGCTTCACGTTTCAGGCGGGTGTACAGTTCTGCCACCTTTGCAAATGTTCGGCCGACAATGTCCATGTCATCCGCGAAGCAAATAAATTGACTGGATCTGTTGAAAATCGTTCCCGGCTGTTACACCCGGCTCTCCGCATGACACCTTCTAGCGCAATGTTGAACAACAGGCACGAAAGTCCATCACCTTGTCTTAGTCCCCGGCGCGATTCGAACGAACTGGAGTGTTCGCCCGAGATCTTCACACAGTTTTGCACACCATCCACCGTTGCTTTGATCAGTCTGGTAAGCTTTCCAGGGAAGCTGTTCTCGTCCATAATTTTCCATAGCTCTACGCGGTCTATACTGTCGTATGCCGCCTTGAAATCAACGAACAGATGGTGCGTTGGGACCTGATATTCACGGCATTTTTGAAGGATTTGCCGTACAGTAAAGATCTGGTCCGTTGTCGAGCGGCCGTCAACGAAGCCGGCTTGATAACTTCCCACGAACTCGTTCACTAATGGTGACAGACGACGGAAGATGATCTGGGATATCACTTTGTAGGCGGCATTAAGGATGGTTATCGCTCGAAAGTTCTCACACTCCAGTTTGTCGCCTTTCTTGTAGATGGGGCATATAACCTCTTCCTTCCACTCCTCCGGTAGCTGTTCGTTTTCCCAGATTCTGACTATCAGTTTGTGCAGGCAAGTGGCCAGCTTTTCCGGGCCCATCTTGATGAGCTCAGCTCCGATACCATCCTTACCAGCTGCTTTATTGGTCTTTAGCTGTTGAATGGCATCCTTAACTTCCCTCAAGGTGGGGGCTGGTTGGCTTCCATCGTCCGCTGAACTGACGTAGTCATCTCCTCCGCTGCCTTGACTTTCATTGCCTGTACTCTCAGCGCCATTCAGATGTTCCTCGTAGTGCTGCTTCCACCTTTCGATCACCACACGTTCGTCCGTCAAGATGCTCCCATCCTTATCCCGGCACATTTCGGCTCGCGGCACAAAGCCTTTGCGGGATGCGTTGAGCTTTTGATAGAACTTGCGTGTATCTTGAGAACGGCACAGCTGTTCCATCTCCTCGCACTCCGCTTCTTCCAGGCGGCGTTTCTTCTCCTGAAAAAGGCGGGTCTGCTGTCTCCGCTTCCGTCTATAACGTTCCACGTTCTGCCGGGTACCTTGCTGCAGCGCGACCGCCCGCGCTGCGTCCTTCTCCTCCAGAATCTGTCTGCACTCTTCGTCGAACCAATCGTTCCGTCGACTTCGACCCATATACCCGACGTTGTTCTCCGCTGCGTCGTTAATGGCTGCTTTGACTGTATTCCAGCAGTCCTCAAGAGGGGCCCCATCGAGCTCACCCTCTTCCGGCAACGCTGCCTCGAGATGCTGCGCGTATGCAGTGGCGACATCAGGTTGCCTCAGTCGCTCTAGGTCGTACCGCGGCGGTCGTCGGTACCGAACATTGTTGATGACGGATAGTTTTGGGCGCAGTTTAACCATCACCAGATAGTGGTCAGAGTCGATGTTAGCGCCACGATATGTCCTGACGTCGATAATGTCGGAGAAGTGCCGTCCATCAATCAGAACGTGGTCGATTTGTGATTCTGTCTGCAGTGGCGATCTCCAGGTGTACCGATACGGGAGGCTGTGTTGGAAGTAGGTGCTGCGAATGGCCATATTCTTGGAGGCGGCGAAATCAATTAGTCGTAGGCCGTTTTCGTTCGTCAGCCGGTGAGCGCTAAACTTTCCAATAGTCGGTCTAAACTCCTCCTCTTGGCCAACCTGAGCGTTCAAATCTCCTATGATGATTTTGACGTCGTGGCTTGGGCAGCTGTCGTACTCACGTTCCAGCTGCGCGTAGAATGCGTCCTTATCATCATCAGTGCTTCCGGAGTGTGGGCTATGGACGTTGATTATGCTGAAGTTGAAGAACCGGCCTTTGATCCTCAACCTGCACATTCTCTCGTTGATCGGCCACCACCCGATCACGCGCCTTTGCATATCGCCCATCACTATGAAAGCTGTTCCCAGCTCGTGTGTGTTGCCGCAGCTCTGGTAGATGGTATGATTACCTCTAAACGTTCGCACCATTGATCCCTTCCAACAAACCTCCTGCAGCGCTACGATGCCGAATCCACGGTCCTTGAGCACATCGGCGAGTATGCGTGTGCTCCCGATGAAGTTGAGAGATTTGCAGTTCCACGAACCGAGTTTCCAATCGCTAGTCCCTTTTCGTCGCAGTGGTCTTCGCCGATGGTTCCGGTCCGTACTCTCTTGTTGATTGTTCGTTGCTTATGATCTACTTTTGGATCTATGGAGTTTGATTATAGGTATTGATATTGGAAACGACAACTTCCATGTTGTGTTCCACACGTTTAGCAATTTGTTTATTCGAAACTTCTGGAAATAAAACTAATAATAAGAATTGCTTTGCTTCTAACTATTAGGCCCTTATTTACTCAATCAAATTTAGGGCATTTATAGATTTCTTATTGATGATAGTATTTGAAGTTTGAAAAATCTATTAATAAAATTTCCAGACTTGGGCCAAATGTGCTATTTCAGGGGAACTTTCCCGTTTTCCAAACAAAGAAATACAGCACCAAATTCGTTGTTTTTTTTTTGCTCACGTGCGTGCTTACTGCTGAAAAAAATCACAACAATAAGAAACAAGTCAAGGAGCAGTAACCCTACTAAAATAGAGGAGGTACTGCTAATACGTCAACGAAAAACTATTTAATGTTTTGATTCCAAACTCTACGTTAAGTTTAATAATAAAAATTCTCAGAAAATGAAAAACAAATAATAAGATAATGTTTATTCAAATATTCTTCTGTAAATTATTTTTTGCGGACTTTTTTAAAACAATTACATCCAATACAGCGAAATTTTCTGATCTAAAATGGATATTAACACTATTGTTTATTGTGCATCTTTAATTGCTAATGCCTTCCTTTTTTGCTGGGGAATCAGATCTGTTATAGTATAACCATGTTTTAATGTACGTATCGTTTAGTATCAAGCACAACTTGACATATGGTCAGTCATATGCCACGACTCGTACCCATCCCGAGTATCAACCAATCACTTTTCGTGGATGAGCAGACCAAAGCTCTCTAATTTTATGCTTCTTCATCCACCACCGCTGCGTAACGTAACTTTTAAATCTTCTGCAAGAACTTTTACTATAATTATAATGCTTTTACTGTTCACCATGTTTCGCGCAAACTAATGCTACTGAAGGAAGCTATTTCCCTAGGGCACACGATTTCAACAACAATCGAAATGCATTCCTTAACATGTCATCCTTAGTCAAGTCCTTAACAAGTCGCTCTACGTCCTGGAAGGGTTTCATCCGTTTTTCCAAAATCTTACTAACAGCAAATTTGGTCGGTATTGCATTTTCTGACATCGTATTTGCTCGAGTGAAGAGAGTTTGTTGCTTCTATAATCCACTGTACCAATAATTTGTATCAATAAATGAAAATTTTAATTGATTGAGCGCGACTGAATTTGAATCAACGTTTGTTTGCTACCTAGGCCCTTTAAAATATATTTCATAGAATGCTTGGATTCAGATTTTAAGCCTTCAATATACTGCCGTGAATCGCATATTTGTCCCATACGAATAGGAAACCCACCAAAGATGGGACAGATATGCGATTCACGGCAGTATAGCAATACTTTCCGAACAAATTAAGCAAACCGACCTTCCTTTTCTCAACGAGAACATAAACCATTCTGACCAAGGGGCGACCAACTCTAAACTATTGACAGTATAAAGAAATACTAATAAATACTAGCAAAAAACTACGTCGTATCTATGGTAAATTGATCGAAGAGCAGAGTATCGGGATGAATCGGAAACTTCTGAACTTCTGAATGGAACTAAATCTGGCATGTGGAGATTTTGGAAGGAAAATATGTTTCAGTGTTGGTTCGAAACCCCACCCTCTTCTGGAAAGGGGGCTCCCATAGAAATTGAACAGAAATTTCGGCATAACTCGAAAACTAATCAGATAATAAATCAATTTTAGGTGAAACGAACTTCGCCGGGTCTGCTAGTGATTCATAAAAAAGAGCTTTTCGAGCCAGATAGAGAAGCTGGCGGGCCGATTATGGGGTTATTTTTCTTACACGCCACCGCGGGCCACATAAAATGGAGCCGGGGGCCGCATCTGGCCCGCGAGCCGTACGTTGGGCAACCCTGGTTTAGATGATTGCAACGTCGCACTCTAGATCGGTTTCAGTTTGAGCTTGATTGTTTTCTTAAGAACTGATGAAAACAATGTATTTTTACCTTTGTTCCACTTTCCCGGCGAAATGTTCTATGTTTTCATATATACAAACAGCTGATCCCAAGACGAATCGATTAGTGAGAAAATCTTCCAAATCGGTTTATCCGTTCGTTAGTTATATTGCCTCAAAGGAAATGCTAACTCATTTTTATATAGAGACTAGCAGAACGTACCCAGCGTTGCTCGGATTTTATGTTTATCGTTCGAAATGTAATTTTCTGCGTTGATTGCGACACCGCACTCTAGATCATGTTTCGAGCGATCGCATTAGGATTTCTCACAACTTCTTTGTCTCTGTCTCCATTCTAACCCCCTGGCACTGGCTGGCAGTGATGTTATGGAAAAGGCTGACTGTTTTACAGTCAGATTTAGTCCGGGAGTTAGAAGGTTCTAGCTCTACTGTAGCTCTAGTGACCCATTTCAGACTGCCTGGTATTTCATGACAAGTCCGAAGTCACTTTTGCTTACAATAAGCCCCGCCTGTTTATGCTACCATTATCGAATGGATAATGGATCCATAAACAAACTTCCGGATTTGAAATCCAGCGCGTATAGTTTTTTTTTTGACGTAGGACTTACGTCTCTCTTTACTATACCGGGTGTCATTCCAAAATATTCGAAACGACCGCGTTACGCTGTGTTTAAAGATTTTAAACGTTAATAGTGTTCGTCTCAATGGACGAATTTCTGCGGTAAGCCCCTCAATCGACAGATTTCAAGTATGCCTTTCATGTCCATGCTTGATAAGACCCGAAAAACTTGTTTCAATAGGCATGAAACTGTTTTCAATGAAAAACATTGAGATCAAGGGAACCTATAAATATGGGTACCGCATAATTCTTGCATCATTCCATTACCACGTTCTCATTGGTGCAGACACCAGCGAATGAGCAGCCACAGCCGTCTGCCGAGAAGCCATAAAATAGCGCAACGCGATTTTTTCCTTTCATTTTGACCGGGACAAGCGAATCAACCGCATCATCGATTGAACAGCACTCACCTCACCTTTTAGCAGGGAATGAAGTCTGCACCGACCGCTTTTTCGGCTCGACACCATCGAAGCCACCATCATCAGCCAAAACCTAGCCAGTACAGCAGCAGTCCACCCTACAGCCCCGACAAAGCAGCAATTCTGAGCAGATACCGGCAGCAGCAGCAGAGTCGAGTCGAGACCGGCCGGCATTAGTGAAAAGCCGAGACAGGTTGAAGAAAAGCCACATGATGCAGCATGTATGTCCAAAAAACAAACGGTTCTTCAGAGAGCCAATAATAGAGATCAATATCAAAGCTTTCAATACCCTTCGGGATAGAAATTGTACTTGGGGGCCAAATCCAATATTCTATAAAATTTTATGCGTGATTTTCATAAATAGCGTCAAAACTAACAGTGGATAATTTTTCTGATTTAACCGCGAAGTGGACGAAGGACTTCGCTTGACCATGCCGAAAAAAAACATAAGATGTCCAAATCTCTCACATAATATTTGGATATTTAGATTAAAAAAACACCGATAACAGCTCAAACATTAATAAACTATTAATCGATTTTTGATCATTGATCAAGAAATATCTAGATAAACATTGTTTGATACTGACCGCACACAAAGCGAACGTGACTGAATGATCGTCCCATGTTACCAATTCTAAATCTTATCACCCGAAATCCCATGTCCGGGTGTATCCTTCCATCTACTACTAACAATGTTGTCTCAGAAAAGAACACGTACTTCTCACCTGAACTGCAATTCTAAGCTCGCTTGCCCGGCTTATTGGCCTGTATCAAGCGAAAAGTCCCGTTAGGAAAAAGACGCCAGCAGCGAGCAACAAACAAGCGTAAAAAAGAAGAAGCCCTTCTCGAACGCGTTGATGATGATGACGCTTTGGCTGACAAAGAAGCGGGATACAAGACACTGGCTGATTGGCCCACCAATTGGGAAGCAGAGAAGATTCAAAATAAGGTATAAAAGAAAAGTGCATTCGCTCGCAGAGCATTCAGTCTTTTTTATACCACTACCACCACTAGAAATTCGCGGTTATTTGAAAAGTTCATTTTCTTACTTTTTGGACTTAGCCGAAGCAAACAGCCTTTTTCAAGGCTCTAAGAGTTAAAAATAATGTTCTCCTTCAGTCGCTATCGCACGGATTAGGAGGCCCTTCAGTGGAAGGGCTGAGATGCAGTCTACATCCCCTGCTGGGTCAACTTGTGGCTTATTTCAGGCAGTCCTTCAGTGGGAAGGTTGCCACTGTCGAGGCTAATATTCCGTGACCGGACAGATACTTCCTGAATTGTTTTTGATGATTCTTGTTCGAGGTAGATTTGATTTCTGTGTCGGTTTGATGAGAAGATTTTGCCAAGGAATGGTATGCAACGCCGATTATTTATCCAAAATAGTTGATGTGAGAAATTTGGACATATTATGTATCTTAAAGGCATGGTCAAGTCAAGTCCTACGTCCACTTAGCGGTTATGTCACAGACATTACCCACGGTTCGTTTTTAGTTTTTAACATTTTAAATTCATTTTTATATTGGAACATTCTTACCAAATAATTATTATTGTGTAATGCCGGGCCTTTCTAGGAACGGCTTTTCAAGGAGCGGTATTGGTTGATGTGAGTGCCACACATCACATTTTTCACGAAATTATGAAATACACTGTATGTTAACAGTTACACGAAGATCCACACTAGAACACATTCACCAAACTTTTCCTGCTCTTTCAATGCAACCTAATTTTGATACTAAATAACCGAACACTGTGGCTGTCTCTGTCTAAATCCAGAAAGCAGCTCAAAATATTTGTTGAAATACCGTACATTGCTTGAAAGCTTTTCCAATACCCCTTTAACACTGTCATTATAACCGCACTGATTCATTGGGATTCGTCAACAGGACTGACACAGAAGCTTCAGCATATCATTTACTTTTAAACATATCTTTTAACACATGGCGATATATGGAACATCCAAACAACCGAAACATTTTTTCTCACCATCCGAACGCATACGCGGAATCAACAAAACGCGCAGCAGCAAATTTTCTAAGCTGCCATCCTTGGGCACGGACTACTTCGGTTTTTTTTTCTCATTAGAATTTCTCCCAACTTGCCCTAATATTGTATTTTGACAATTTTCCCAACTTTTCTTTTAAAATTTACTAACCTTTTGCATATAGAAACACAGCTGATCCCAATACGAATCGATTGGAGAGGAAATCTCGCAAATCGGTCATCCTCTTCGTGAGTTCACTGCCAAAAATATCTATATAAGATATATGTGTCGCCGTTATAAATTTTTGCAATAGCTCCACCCTAATATAATCGATGTAGAACCACACATAAATTAAATAATTGCTAATTCGACACCACACATAAAGTTTATTTGGATATATATTTTATAAGTAGTTCGCGTGGAGAAGGGTTATGTGTGCGCTGATATAAATCATAAGTTAAATCTATGGATTTTTGCCAATAAATATGTGTGGATTTTTAGTAGTGTGTATTGCCCCAAAGAAAATGCAAACGATTTTTTATATATATAGAAGAAGTAAGAGAAGAAGAATAGATAGAAGAAAGATAGGAGAAGGTGATCGGTTGTCGGCACCCGTCGTAACTTTTGACAGAAGACATATGTAGTCATTCTGACATTTGCCATTGCCATACGTGTGCTATGTAAGCACGATCTTGTTGTGTCCTTTTCTGAAGCATATAGAAACGAAACAAAGCGTTTTACAAAGAAAACCTTTTTTGTCAAGTGAAAACCCACTTTAAAGTTTTTCTTGGTCATTTGATTAGTGTTATAAACCGAAGTAAAACGATCGAAATGGTGAGCGCATTACGTATTTACAAAGCAAATTTACTCTATTTTGTGATTCATAATTGAATGCCACCGTAGCGGTCGCAATTTAACTATTATTTTCACTTTTCAAAAGGGCTACTTAACTTGGTTGTCGGCACCCCGGTGATTGTCAAGGGAAATCATCAGTTGATTGCCTAATTTCAGGCTATAAGCTAAGTTGTTAGCAAAACTAACAATTTTTAAAATCTTTATGAAATGTGTACAATTCAAGTACATGTACACTGACCCCACAATCTTGGGTCACACACTAATATGGATCATTTCCATTTGATCATCATGCAAAAATGAGTGACTAATAATTCTCGCTTAACTTTTCAAAAGGACCTAAGTAACATTTTTTTCATGAATTAATTTGAATAGCGCAATCAACTTAACAACATGAAAGCTATTGATTGCTGTATTCAAATTAATTCATGAAAAAAATGTTACTTAGGACCTTTTGAAAAGTTAAGCGAGAATTGTTACAAAGTGACCCATATATGTGGGATCAGTGTACATGTAATAAATTTCATTGCTATTGACACAATAAATCTTGATCTTTCCAGCCATAACGCTCCCACTTCATAGTTTTTCATTTTGAGTGTTTTTTTAGGGTGCCGACAACCGACCACCTTTTTCGAAATGGCATAAAATCAACGCTTAACAAAATTGTTAATAAAAATTTTCCAATAGATGAAATAAATCAAATCTCCCAACCAGTTATTAGTCAATAGCAATTGGACGAAAGCTATGGACCGAAAACAAAAGGGTGCCGCCAACCGACCACCTTCCTCTACACAAAATATGTCCATTGATGATTCATACAAACTATATTTCTAGACCAACATTTGAAAAGGGCGTAGCAGCCAAAATTTATTCCTTCTGATTCTTCGTCTACATATAAAGCTTTATAGGTAGACGAAGAATCAGAAGGAATAAATGTTGGCTGTTACGCCCTTTTCAAATGTTGGTCTAGATTTGATCATTTGAACACGTTTTTCAACGATAAATTTTGGTGTAAAATTTCATGGTTCAGAAAAATGTCTCCTAGTACCGGAAACTACTTTATCATGTTTAAATGTGTCTAAATTCCTGTTACATGAGTAAAGACATCATTCAGAATAGTAATATTTTTCAAATATATTAAGTTGTAAATATTAGAAATTATTAGTGGAGCTTATTTGACTCTTCAGCTAAATGTTTTTCATCCTAATCCAAGTTCCCACCTTTTTCAATGTCCTCTTCAATTTTTGTTTCTGCTAATTTCTGTGGCTTTTTCAGCAAGAAGAAACAATTGAATTGAAGTAAGTGTAACAAAACAGGTGTGAAGAATTTTTATTCAACTTCAAATTTTGTACAAAGATTATAACATGAAGATCTGATATTCCATGCCGTTAGAAGCCTTTTCAATAGCTTCCTTTAATAAAATGAAGGAGGGAGCTCTGCAAGTAGTGTCGTTTTAATAAGTGTCCGGTATTGGGAGGTGTCCGGCGCTGGGAGATCTCCACCTAAATAGTTAATGATCCGCCTCACGAAACGATCTTTCACACACGCCCCGTACGAGAAGTTTGAAACTTCAAACTGCTTGTAATTGAATTGAAAATTTAGGAGCAAAACAGCAAATGTTATCGTTCAAGCATAGGGGAGCGCGAAAGTCAAAATTTCAATCACTCTAGGCTCTAACCAAATTAATTATCTTATGATCTGTTTTACGTCAAGTAACAATTTCCAGGCTTCTTGGATTTATCTAATTCTTATTGCGGACTTATGACAGCAATCACGAAGCTGATTGCACAGTTTTATTGGCGCTCTTATTGCTATCAATAAACCTCCCATAAATCTGCTGAAAAATACTTAAAACGTCAAATGCCTATTGACCATATGAACAGATCTATGATAGTGATGAAGAGCGTAATAAATCTAATTTTCAACGTTCGAATAAAGCTACAATTTTTGGTCATAATGTGGTCAAATGAATTACCCCCATAAAAATGTTTGTATTGCGAAGAGTTTATGACGGTGTTTTATAAAAGCAAAAATTTTCTGATCAAAAGAGAGCTTAAAATATTCATCTTCATGAAGCAACTTCGGTCCGAATTTTGACAAACATCGCATGAATATTCAAAACATAGAATGACATAGTCAGACGACTACTCCACGAACTCATTTATTCGACTGTCACTGAATGTGTTTACTATGTGCAGAAAAAAACTTAATTAGCATTGTTTATGTTGATGTTTACCGCTGAAAGTGCCTCGCAGATGAAAATGGGATTCAGTCCTGTGTGATAAATCATTTTACTCATTTGAAACGTGTTCAGATTTCGGATAATTTATCAATTTGTAAAATGTGCATAAATATTCAATGACTAATATTCAACTGAATATTGACTGTCCAGAGCCGACTATGAATGTGTCGGAAGTGAACTGAAAAATGAAGAAAAATGGACTTCACTAAAAAATTTCGATTATTTTACACTGTTACGTTTGATTTGTTCAATATTGTACGATGCATTATGTCTTTAAAAAATGTTAAATCGCAATTAAGAAAATCATTATACCACTCATCGCCATCGAAATCGCAACCGTTTCTTCACCGTGTATCACCAAAAAATGAACCGCCAATTTGAATGCAGTTTTGCACTGCACACCTCTGCTGACACTGAATAACATCGCAAAGTCGCAAAGCGACGCGGCAAAAATGCAATTTACGAACACACGCACACCACGATGACCAACAGCAGCAAAGAGCCATCGGTTATTCCTGCGCGATTGGTACCGGTAACCGGCTTCATACCGCCATCGCGTCGTCGGAAAAAGTTTTCTGGCAAACGCACGAGGTGCAAAAAGTGCTTTAGCAAGCGAGTGGCGAAAAGTGATTCGGGGGGAGTGCGGCGCAGATCCCGACCGCTAGGAAAAGCACTCGCGCAAATCCCGACCGCTAGGAAACGCACTCAGAGAAACGTGTGAAAACCACCCCTTCTTCCGTTCGGCAGAAGCAATCTTCCATCCATTCCGGTGGACCAAAGCCGCCAAGAGCATTCGTCGATTTGAACAGGTTTCAGCGGACAGAAGAACTCCATTCCGAAGATTTGACGAAGACGGTTCCCGTGACACAGCAAACGACGACGACCTGTCGCATTGGAGGCCATCGTTTCAGTCTAAAGGCATCTTGGCAGCGCAAAAATCACTCCACTGATTGGGTAAGTGCCTCTAAAACAATGTGCGAACAGTCGTTTAACGGTGGACATACATCCACAGGGTTTTTGTACTGGACTTTGTTTTTATGCCGGATTTTGTTATCGTGCCGGATCGAATTCGTCCGCCGTCGGCGCGCGATCGTTGCTGTTTGGCTGGAGGAAAGGGGCGTGCTAACCTCGGCGAGGGCATCGTAGCTATCGGTGGGGACCGGCTTCGAAACCGTCGAGTGGTGTGCATTGGTGCCAGTTTGGTGACTGGTGTACGGAGACATCGAAGACTGCCTCGGAGGGACCCCATCCAGCAACCCGGTCGTACTGGACGGCCAGAGGGGTCTCCAGCAGAGGAGTACCGTCGGTGAGAACCTCGGGAACGGCATGCGAGATGATCGCAGCACAGGCGAAACGTAGGGGGACGCCCCGTTAGGTGGTACCGTGAGTACTGAACAAATGTTAGTTTGTAAGATGGAAGAAGTAGAGAAGAGGAAGTAAGACGAAGAGAGTAGGGATGAGAAGGCAGTTAGAGGAAGATTAGGGCAAATGCCCCAAATATATGTATTGATTTGAGATTTGTGGCTTTATTTGTTTTGTTGGTGCTTTAGCCCTCCAGTCTTAGTTGCTTTTTGTCCGTTTTGGTAGTTCTGCTCTACCCGCTACCGGAAGCTCGCAATACTGGCGCCCAACGTGGGGCCCGAACCAGTGTAACAAGCCCCACGTTACAATCAACATGTAACAATTAACAAATTAAAATAATGCACGTTCTCTCCTGGTGCCCTGAGAGAGACGGCTAGGTGGTGCCCACCAGTGATGGTTTCACTCGGTTCAATGAACGTTCATTTTGGAATTATTCCCGAATCAATCGACGCAGAGCATGAGTGGGCCTGATTCATTTTCTCTGCTGAGAGCAGATGTGGTTGCAGACACTCCGAATGAATCCTGCTTATGAGTAAACATACTCCGATCGCGTGTGTGTGGTAATTGCTGCCCGGGTGAATCGTGTGATGATTGAGTCGGCAGCAAACATTGGCTGTTCATTATCGTTTCTTGATTCGATCCAGCCTTCAGTCTCGGGACATTCGATAGGATCATATTATGAAAATGTGATTCGACTCTCACTCATATTGTTCGGCAAAGGACGCTTCTTAGACGGTACGGACGGTACCTAGCGCAACAAGAATTTTGCTTTTATCGGCTTTGAAGCGTACGTTGCTTGAATTGGATACAAAATGGGTGCATGAAAATTGGCTTACGTAACAATCGTTTGACTTGATCAAATCAAAACATTGGCTTTGTTTTAACTTGTTTCCTCGCAATTTTGGAGACGCACGTTTAAAATCTTTAAAC
The DNA here is from genome assembly GCF_024139115.2 of Armigeres subalbatus. Classification (NCBI taxonomy): domain Eukaryota; kingdom Metazoa; phylum Arthropoda; class Insecta; order Diptera; family Culicidae; genus Armigeres; species Armigeres subalbatus. The sequence goes on from NC_085140.1 coordinate 99,614,327, forward strand.
ACAGCGTAACGCGGTCGTTTCGAATATTTTGGAATGACACCCGGTATAGTAAAGAGAGACGTAAGTCCTACGTCAAAAAAAAAACTATACGCGCTGGATTTCAAATCCGGAAGTTTGTTTATGGATCCATTATCCATTCGATAATGGTAGCATAAACAGGCGGGGCTTATTGTAAGCAAAAGTGACTTCGGACTTGTCATGAAATACCAGGCAGTCTGAAATGGGTCACTAGAGCTACAGTAGAGCTAGAACCTTCTAACTCCCGGACTAAATCTGACTGTAAAACAGTCAGCTTTTTTCCATAACATCACTGCCAGCCAGTGCCAGGGGGGGTTAGAATGGAGACACAGAGACAAAGAAGTTGTGAGAAATCCTAATGCGATCGCTCGAAACATGATCTAGAGTGCGGCGTCGCAATCAACGCAGAAAATGACATTTCGAACGTTAAACGTAAAAACCCGAGCAACGCAGGGTACGTTCTGCTAGTCTCTCTATATAAAAATGAGTTAGCATTTCCTTTGAGGCAATATAACTAACGAACGGATAAACCGATTTGGAAGATTTTCTCACTAATCGATTCGTCTTGGGATCAGCTGTTTGTATATATGAAAACATAGAACATTTCGCCGGGAAAGTGGAACAAAGGTAAAAATACATTGTTTTCATCAGTTCTTAAGAAAACAATCAAGCTCAAACTGAAACCGATCTAGAGTGCGACGTTGCAATCATCTAAACCAGGGCTGCCCAACGTACGGCCCGCGGGCCGGATGCGGTCCCGGCTCCATTTTATGTGGCCCGCGGTGGCGTGTAAGAAAAATAACCTCATAATCGGCCCGCCAGCTTCTCTATCTGGCTCTAGAAGCTCTTTTATGAATCACTAGCAGACCCGGCGAAGTTCGTTTCACCTAAAATTGATTTATTATCTGATTAGTTTTCGAGTTATGCCGAAATTTCTGTTCAATTTCTATGGGAGCCCCCTTTCCAGAAGAGGGTGGGGTTTCGAACCAACACGTAAACATATTTTCCTTCCAAAATCTCCACATGCCAGATTTAGTTCCATTCAGAAGTTCAGAAGTTTCCGATTCATCCCGATACTCTGCTCTTCGATCAATTTACCATAGATACGACGTAGTTTTTTGCTAGTATTTATTAGTATTTCTTTATACTGTCAATAGTTTAGAGTTGGTCGCCCCTTGGTCAGAATGGTTTATGTTCTCGTTGAGAAAAGGAAGGTCGGTTTGCTTAATTTGTTCGGAAAGTATTGCTATACTGCCGTGAATCGCATATCTGTCCCATCTTTGGTGGGTTTCCTATTCGTATGGGACAAATATGCGATTCACGGCAGTATATTGAAGGCTTAAAATCTGAATCCAAGCATTCTATGAAATATATTTTAAAGGGCCTAGGTAGCAAACAAACGTTGATTCAAATTCAGTCGCGCTCAATCAATTAAAATTTTCATTTATTGATACAAATTATTGGTACAGTGGATTATAGAAGCAACAAACTCTCTTCACTCGAGCAACATACGATGTCAGACAATGCAATACCGACCAAATTTGCTGTTAGTAAGATTTTGGAAAAACGGATGAAACCCTTCCAGGACGTAGAGCGACTTGTTAAGGACTTGACTAAGGATGACATGTTAAGGAATGCATTTCGATTGTTGTTGAAATCGTGTGCCCTAGGGAAATAGCTTCCTTCAGTAGCATTAGTTTGCGCGAAACATGGTGAACAGTAAAAGCATTATAATTATAGTAAAAGTTCTTGCAGAAGATTTAAAAGTTACGTTACGCAGCGGTGGTGGATGAAGAAGCATAAAATGTGATGATTGAGTCGGCAGCAAACATTGGCTGTTCATTATCGTTTCTTGATTCGATCCAGCCTTCAGTCTCGGGACATTCGATAGGATCATATTATGAAAATGTGATTCGACTCTCACTCATATTGTTCGGCAAAGGACGCTTCTTAGACGGTACGGACGGTACCTAGCGCAACAAGAATTTTGCTTTTATCGGCTTTGAAGCGTACGTTGCTTGAATTGGATACAAAATGGGTGCATGAAAATTGGCTTACGTAACAATCGTTTGACTTGATCAAATCAAAACATTGGCTTTGTTTTAACTTGTTTCCTCGCAATTTTGGAGACGCACATTTCGGTTTAGTGCATCAGCATGCATATTGCCAGTAAGCATGTGGCGTGATACTTTTTCAAAGACATTTTTGTTTTCAGTCGCATATAGAATATTTAATATATATTTATATAAACGCTTTTCAAATTGGTAATTCCTCATTAATATTTTACCGCTATGTCCATGGCACAATTTGCTTCTCACTAAATTCTCTATATATCGCAGACCGATGTCGACAGGAAATCGGAGGGCGCTTGTGGGGACTCTAGATGCGATGTGTGTCATACGGGGAATTGTGTGACCATTATCGATGGTCATTTTTTTTTCGCTATACAAATGGCAAGTGCTTTCAAAGCATTTACGATCTCCTTCTACCAAATGCCAGGTAATTTAAAAAAAAGGTTGATTTGACAAAGTTGAGAGAATTTATAAAATAATCATTATTTAAAAAATAAGTGCCAAATGGTGGATAACTTACTTACTGCTGAAAAAAATCTCATAAATGAGAAATAAAACAATTTGCAAACCAATACTTTGTTTTCGGATGGTTTTGATTTGGGTACATGTAATGAATTCGAGGAGCAGTTCCCCTACATTATGTTTTACATTTGCTTAGCCTTAGCCGTGCGGTAAACATACGCATTTTGAATGCCATTTTAATTAAAATTCAAACGGATTGTTTAGGGACGTGTACATATATTGGCCGTCATTCCTCTGTATGGTTTTATTACTACATATACATTAACAGATTTATCGTGAAGTGCATGCGGGGCGTAGGTAGTGCAAACGGTAGTGCTGTGCTGTCAAAATATCCGATTCATATGGAGAGATAACATGCCTGATTGCAATCAAACGAGTGAAATAGGACTCGCTCGCCGAACATTATCGAGCTGCGATTCAACTTGGACGAGTTTCTGTCCTGCTCCGATCGGCAGTGAGAGAATCGGGAACCGACTGAAGCCGCTATTCAATACAGTTAAGGAATAAATGAACATGCTTGCAGTCGGGTTCACTCAAATTCATCAAAATGAGATCGCATGTGTTGATCCGAATAACGACAACTATAGACGAGTGTGTGTCGAGTGGCGAGAAAATAAATGCTTTTTGCCGATTCTCTCGGGAATCAACCATCACTGGTGCCCACTACGGGAAATGACGAGGTTTCATATGAGATTTTGGTCCAACTGCCAAATCCCGCAGATATATTTTTATTGCGCATCGCGCTTTTCGTCTACAGCAAACAGTTTGCTGTATTCATAGCTGAGCCTTTGCGTAGGATTCTTATCATATTTGGGCACCTCGAATCAATTAATGTCATTTGGCATCAACGATTCGATGTCTGTGTCTGGAACAAACTTGGGACAAATCACAACTAAACATTTTATTGCCTACTTTCAGGCTTTCCACTTGAGTCCAGACACCGAATCAACAAATAAAACATACACAATATAGCACAAACGTTATAGACTCGATCATTCACAACTATTCGAACACAAAAAAACCAACCGTAACAACACTCTGGATCAAATTCCATGATGGCCATATTGAAAACGGAAAAGCATTTCGCAGTCAGTGAAATATATCACTGAAATGCATGATTTAACGAAATTTTCACCGCTTATCATACTTTTTCCGATAAATAATTTTATTAATTAATAGTTTGGGCAAAATACTAATAGATTTAGTGGACATCCTAGATGTTGTGGTAATCAATATTTTCGATTTATTTCCCGGAACTACGTTATATGGCCGGCGCGTGGTATTCAACCTTATTTTTTTCACAACATTTGACCATAAAATCGGAAGCGCACTTCTTTTTAATGGTAGTGAATCGAAATAACAACCTGAATTAAATTATTATTTTGTTGTCATCATCATAATTTTCATCAACAATCCATTTTGTTATTATTTTTCTGCAAAAATTTGTTTAAGACCTTCAGCGTCAATGAAACAATGAGTCAACCTCAAGAAAAAAAAATCACAAAAAATCAAAATTCAGATGGTATTTAAAAAGTTATGAAAGTTCGGATTAACCGAGAAATTAATGAAATTCAACCGCGTAAAAAAAACCTGAGTATACCTTATTTAGCAATTCCACTAATTACATCATTGCTTATGTAGAAACTTGAAGAGCCAAGAGCAGCCGTTTCTCTGATTTCTATCCAACACCTGCATCAGAAGTCAACATCGTGATTTTAATTAGTTTTCATGTAATTATCCGAACCAGAACTAGCTTATCGACTACTCAATATGACTAATTAGGCGCAATGTTATCGTTTAAAACCCAAATTAAGTTCCATCGTTGCGCTATTCCGTAGTTATTTCCATACGCAGTTCCGCACGACCATCCATGCTGTACTACGCATCCAAACGTGACTCAAGCGAACAAAATTTGCATCGATGAGAATGTCAACCGTCCCTAGACGCATCATATAAATCAATAGAAATTGACACGTTAGAAAGGTCACACGTGTGAAGGCGATGGTTGTGAAGCCAAAACCTCCCGTCGTCGGTGTCGTTGCTGTTGTTGGGGAGCTGGATGGTTGGCTACTCGACTAGGGGAAGTAAGCGAAGGATATGATGGCATGTCACTGCCACATTGTCTGACGGACTGGGTTTATTCTGAGAAAGTCACTTCTAGCCATTTAGCAGGTGACCTTTCGGTTGTGCGACTCTTATGTGCAATTACCTACCATCAACTGTTGTGTCTTCAAAAGGTAGTAAATACAGTGTTTACGGTATGAAAATGGTCATTTTACTTTACAAGCTGAAGATTATTGTGTTAAAACCAGACTGTTTTGTAATATTTTAATACAGTGTCTGTGTTAAAAGTTTAAATTTCATGTACATTAAAACCTTCCAGAATTATGCCAAGAATTTATACAAAAATTGTAGGATTTGTTTTTGGGTGTTGTCACAATTTGAATTTTTTACTTACATTAAAAATGTTAATCCACAATACACGAAATGTGTGGAATTTCATGAACTGTTATGATCGTGGTCTTACGCTTAAACCGGATGGCGCAGTTGATAGAATCCATTGAAGTTTGTTCGAAGAAATATTTCCAAACTTCTAAAAAACGTGTTTGTACTAGATATTCTATTTAAATCCACCACTGAGATGGTTAATCCAATGACTATTTTTGTCCACCAATGCCCATAAGCACCGACAGTGTATCCATGCTATGCATGCCATAAGGATATATACTCTCAATAATGGTGATACATAAAAGATAAAAAGGCAACAATGTAAGCATCTCGCCCCCTGGTCTCTTCGGTTGCCGGTGACCATCCGAGCCTGGGATGGAAACAAGCAGTCGGAGGTTATAATATGTTGAAGGCTATTTTTGCATAAATACCTTCATGCGCGCCGTCAGGCAATGGCATTTCTTCGGAAAATGTAACCTTCAGGTCTATTTGTGTTGCTCTTGTTCTTGTTTTCGAATGAATTCGATAAGGATGATCCTCAAGATAATTAGTTCAGCGGAACCATCCTTCATTGACAGCAATCCAAGCTGTTTTGATTGCTAAGGTTTTTGCTATGTGATTAATGGATATTTTTTTTCGATATGTGTTCTTGGTAATAACAGGAATAGGAAAATTTCCGCACCATAAGAAAATGTGGTTAGCCTGTGATAGAAAAAATAGCTGTCATTCACAAGTTTGTTGCTTGTGCTTAACTTGAAGCAAATATATGAAGTTTATTTTCCCGTCGAACACTTCATTAGGAACATTCAATAAGATATAGAATCAGTAGAAATAACTTACCGCTGAACCCTTGACACATAAGCCTTACAAAAATAAAAATAATTAAATAAAAATGTGTTAGTATGCTTTATCTTTATAATATTTAATTAAATGATGAATTGTAATAATTTTCATTTGTATTCGTACCACATGAGTGATCATCGAAAAAAGCTAGCTGACATCATGTTAATTTGAAAAAAAAAAAGGTGAGCAATATTTACCGGAAGTCTCTTGGATGAAAAAAGCCTGTTAGCTTACAACACCCAGGATCTAAGGACAATGTACCATGCGTCCGCTTCTTTTCAGTTTTAAGGCTCGATAAACCGTAATCAATCCGATAATGACGATGATTTTATTCCGCACTAATACTAATAAAGTTTTCAACTAAATTCAATATTTTGAGGCTATTTTCCGACTGATGGAGGTATCATTGCATATTCATTACATTTTCATATTAATTTTTCACTTATCCAAACTAACAATTACTGAGGCCGACATTCGCATTTTTATCGAACCCATACTAACTCCCAACGTTAGGAGCATGCACATACACACGAACTTGATTTTTCATTTTATCTTTTCCCACTGTTTCTTTGATTAAATCACTCCTAAAACATCTTCACTAACTGACTTTCACATTTTTCTTCAATCTTGACTACCAATTGATTCCCTTCACGTCCAAAAACTGCTTTCCAAAAATCGAAGTTAGAGAAAAAATTTTTAAGCGTTAATCATGTGTTTTTTTTTTAATTCTAGGATTAAGGGTCTGTCTCATTTGGAGAATTAAACTGAAATTAAACTTAAAAGTGACATTTGAATAATTATCGAATAACCCTGCTCGCAGAGCAAGATTACTTTTGACAGATATCGAATCATTTTGCATCGATGCCTTATTGGAATTGCTGGGTAGCACCAGTCATTCTTATGATTGGGTTATTTGCTTATTTTCGAACTGTCACTTTTAAGTTTAATTCTCCAAATGAGACAGACCCTAAGTTCAACATAGGGATGAAAGGGAACATGAGGAATCCCCTTTGCGGGCCAGCCGATGGTGATGTAGCAGAGCTGTATTTAGGAGAGGGTCGGCCAGAGGGGCCTGAGGATTAATTAGTTTTAGTAAAATTATTACGCCAACTGGCGATGTACTAGATATGAAATGATAAGTTCATTCTCCCTCCAAATTTGGTGCAAGACGGACGTTGGAAAATATTCTCAAGTGTCGAATTTCGCGGCGTTTTTAATACGATTGTTAATAAACCACAACTTTTGACTATTGTCGGCGTTGTGGTGGTGATTTCTCTGCATACGGTGTATTGTGAAGATAGAGGTGGTTTGTGAACAAGTTTTTGCTATTCCATAGATCTTTGCTTTGTTTATCAAGTGCTGATAGGTGTGTTTTCGTGAGTCAACGAGTGATCAAATGATCCTCGTTTGATGAACGACAGTGAAGATGAGAGCGGGGGATTTGTTAGTCCCCTTGAAGATGACGAGACAATAACAGACTACGATTCAGCTACAGAAGGAAAAACGGAAGGTAACTTACGCAGGAAAATGGATACTAACGGTAACGTAGTATGCAAAAAACAGAAAATGGACACCGGAACGAACAAAAATGAAAAAAAGGTCAAGGACAAAAATAAGGACAAGAGCAAGAACAAAACAGATGGCAACGATGGTCTCAGGGACGGTTGGCATAAAAACAAAATTTTCAAAACGTTCATTCTTGAACCGAATGAACAGAACTCCGAACCAATTCACATTATGGAAATAGCAAGACTCCTACGCAATATCAAAATAACATACAAAGATCTCGTAAAAGCCGGTAGAAACAGATTCAAAATCATTTTTGAAAATCCCAGACACGCAGAACCATTAATTAATTCAAGGGTGCTTACCGAAGACTTCAAATATAAAATTTTTGTGCCAACTATGTACAAAGAGACCATTGGTGTCATCAGGAATGTACCGTCGTCTATATCTGAATCGGAAATTTTGAATAACCTGGAATCTGACAGAATCAAAATAACGAAAATTGAGAGAATCAAGAAACTAAACAAAAAAGACTTGGTTTCGATATATGCAATCAAGATTTATGTCGAAGGGGAAAAGCTTCCCCGTCAGGTAAGAATCTTTGATCTGCCATATGAGGTGGATTGTTACGTATTTCCCATGAAGTGCTGTGTAAGATGTGTCAGATACGGGCACTCCACAAAAGCATGCAAGTCCCCAAAAGTAAGATGCATTAATTGTTCTTGTGAAGGTCATGAAGGATTGTAGGTCACTTAGCATTTGCTGTTGGCATTGCAAAGCAGGACATAAAGCTTTTGACCCAGAGTGCAGGGAAAAAGGTAGACAGGATAACATAAGAAAATATATGGCACACAATAAATTAACATTTGCAGAAGCCGCCAGATCATATCCATCACCCTCTCAAATTCAATACAGGCTTCAGGATAACTCTCAGTTCCCGAGTCTCACCCAACCAGAAATCCAAACAGAAACTCCCATAATCAATGAAAAACTAAGACATAATCCCAATGAACCAATCACCCAACAGCATCCAACTAATAATCCGATTCAAAATAGTCAATCTAAAACATACAGTAATATTGCAACATCTGAATATATTACCAAAACTGAACTAGAACAGATTGTTAACCAACTCAAAGTAGAAATAGTTAAACAATTGAATGTCACAAAACTGATCACCAAAATCAAGGAAATTCAATAGTAAATCAGATAATCGACAACTACTCATCAATATTAATAAACAGCTGAATGAGCTGGTTAACCCGGAGATTTTGCGATTACCCGAACCACCTGACAATAAGACACAAGATGTCTAAATTCAGGAATTTGAACATTCTACAAAATAATATAAACAGTATTCGTCCAAATTCAAACCGGTCTTTGCTTACACATTTCTTAAAATTACACAAAATCGACATAGCTTTTTTATCAGAGATTTGGCTCAAACCAAAAGAAGATTTTAACTTTCCAGGATATAAGTTTCCGAAAAAAACCCGTGACAAAGGTTATGGTGGAGTTGCTTTTCTGATTAAGAATGAAATAGACTTCAAACTCCTAAAAATGCCAAATATCCATCCAATAGAAGCAATAGCTATTCAAACAATTAATACATCTGAACCTTATTTGTTTATTTCAATATACATTCCCCCAAGTCCAATTAATAATAATCAAATCAAAAATCCCCTCAAACTTCTGTTAGATTTCATCGATAAAGTTAATTTAGGTACAGTTTTAGCAGGAGATTTCAATGCACATCATCCATTATGGAATAATGCATCAAAAATCTGTCCAAGAGGAGAACTAATAGTTGATATGATTGAGAATAGAGATCTTATTTCCATTAATGATGGCTCCCCGACCATGATAAAACCTCCTAATACGACTCCATCAGCGATTGATCTAACATTTGTTTCATCTGGCATAGCTCCTAAAACTAATTGGGCGGTGTTAGATGAGGAAATTTGTGGTGATCATAAGATCATAAATTTCCAAATAATAAATACATCAAAGCAACATCTCTGTAACAAAGAATTAGTTAACAACAAAAAAGCAATAGAAAATTTAAATAAAATTGACCCTTGTACAATAAATACTCCAGAAGAACTAATTAACATATTTAACCACAAAATAACAAATGCGAAATATAAACCTAACCAAAAATTTCAACCAAAAATATGGTGGACTCTTGAAATTCAAGAACTATACGACGAAAAAAATAGGAAATTAGCAACATACTGTAATAGTCTAACCTTAGAACATTTCTTAGATTTCAAAAAGTCAAGAACTATTCTTAAGGCTAAAATCAGAAAAGAAAAAAGGAAATGTTTTCATCAATTAACTGATACTTTGACTCCTGAATTAAATATTAAACAAATATGGTCAACAGTTAAACTGATCAGCGGTGGTTTTAATAAAAAGCAAAATGTAATATTATTGAATGATGTAAATTTTTCGACTCAATTTATGAATAATAATTTCCCTAACATAACCAACGAAGTTCAATTTTCTATTTTACCCACTGTAAATAAATTAAAGCATGTCCACGTTAAATTTCGGACACCCATCATCCAGTGCGTTTTTTTTAATTTTCACAAACCACTGAGAAGATCAATTTACATGACAGCTCAATCTCTTCGCTTTATATGATTCGTTCAGCGTATTTTCATTCTTATCCAAGGTCATAGAATGGTTACAAATCAATTGGACATTGACATGTCCGAAATTTAACGTGGACAGGCTTTATCAATTAGTTATAATGATATAACTAATGTTATCAAGTCTAAGGAAAAAAGTTCGTCCCCAGGTTTAGATAATGTGTCTTACTGTATATTAAAACAACTCAGTTCCGAATTATTGAAAAAAATAGAATTGATCTGTAACATAGTTATTTCCACTACAAATATACCCGATGACTGGTTGAATATTAAATGTGTTCCAATTTTAAAACCCGGCAAGCCAGAAAATCTACCTGAATCTTACAGACCAATTTGTTTGATTTCTACTTTTCTTAAAACTATAAATATTAAAGTTAAAATAGTTTTAACTAAATTTACCATTGATAATAACATTATTCCTAAGTATTCTTTTGGATTTCGAGAAAAAACTTCAGCTGTAAATTGTGTAAATACTTTGACTTCATTGATTAATACTGCCAAAAACAATAAAAAGGTTATTTTAGTTACCTTTCTAGATTTAACAAAGGCCTTTGATAATGTAAATATTACTAAACTTTTAGAAATACTCATAGATTTCAATTATCCATCTGAATTAATCAACTGGCTGTACATGTATTTAAAGCAAAGAACTATTATCTTAACACTTAATGATGGAACCAGTATTAGTAGGCAGACAAATAAAGGACTTCCGCAAAGATGTCCTTTATCTCCCATTCTATTCAATATTTACACCTCCAAACTCCACTCAGCTGAAATAGAAAGCATCTTAATTCAATTTGCTGATGACTTTGCCTTAGTATCAGAAGGAAACGATCTAACGGAAGCTGAAAATAAAATGAACTCATCTTTAAACATAATAAACTCCGAGCTTGAAACTTTAGAAATGCAAATAAACCCAAATAAATCAGGAACAGTCTGTTTTACGAATAACATCCCTGATAATTTAAATGTACATATTAACAATAATCAAATAGAATTGAAACCAGTCCATCAATACCTCGGAATTTGGTTAGATCACAGGCTTAATTTCAAAACCCACATAACAGAAACCACAATCAAGGCAAAGAAAAAAAAATAATATCATTAAAATGCTCAGTAGAAAAAAGGTGGCTGTCATCCGGAAACCTTACAAAAAATCAACAACTCAATAATTAGATCCGTTTTAGATTATGGTATTTCAGTTTATTCCTCGGCTTCAAAAACAGATTTCAATAGATTAGAAAAAGTTCAAAATTTGTCCATCAGAACAAGCCGTAGATATTTACAATCAACACCGATACATGTTATATATGCAGAAGCAGGTGAATTACCTTGAAAATACAGAGCACAATATTTAACTTTTAAAGAAATTCTCAAAACATTGTATTACAGTAATAGTCCAATTTTAGATAAACTTTCTGAACTCATTAACTCTAATGAGCTACCCAAATTTACATCTTATTTAGAAAAAAAAGCCTCGCTTAATAATTTTCACATTCTTCAATTAAAAATTCCAAATAATAATACGGTGCAAATTAATGATATTGACAAACTCATCATACATTCTACCATAAAAAATCTGAACAAACACAATACTCCTATTGCAATGCAGAAATTTCTAACTCAAAAGATTATTGAAGAAAATTATTTTACACATTTTAAGATTTTTACAGATGGATCAAAGACCAGCCAGGGTGTAGGGTGTGGTTTCTATGACGAAGAGAACAAAAAGTCTTTTAGTTTCAAACTTAGTCATCACTTCTCAATAATGAACACAGAATTAGTCGCAATAATTGAAGCCATAGAATATGCAATTTGTACAAATCATACAAAAATAGTAATTTTCACCGATTCTCAAAGTAGTTGCAGAGCATTATTAAACACTAACAAAGACAATTATTTAATCAATAAACTCATTACATTAATTAGTTACAATCATTTTGATGAAATAATCATACAGTGGATTCCAGGACATATCAATTTAACAGGTAATGACAGAGCCGACACAGCGGCAAAATTAGGCATACAAAGAATACAACAGGAAAATTACGCACTTACTATGGGTGACTGTTTATTGAATTTCAAACAAGAACTTGTTACAGAATGGAACAATGAGTACAAATCCCTATCCCATGGTTTTACAATATTAGGTTATAAACAACAACCAAATTCCCCGTGCTCCACAATAAAATAGACCTAAATATCATTTTGAAGAAAAAAAATATTGATGAATACCTCCAAATATCAGAGTTTATCAACCAGGCAAAGATTAATGTTTAAATTTTTTAACTTTCACTTGTGAATATAACCATTGATTTCTGTCCGAACATGCTCCGTTGTAGTTTGGTTTCCTTCATATGCTTTGAGAATAGTCAAATAGTCTAACATTCGCGTAACCGTCATCTTCTATATAATAAAAATGAGTTGAGATTTCCTTCCTGACGATTTAACTCGCAAACGGGTTGACCGATTTGCAAGATTTTTTCCCTAATCGATTCGTTTTGGGATCCGCAAGGTTTGTATCTACAAAAAGTTGGTGAATTAAATGGGGAAACGTAAAAAATCATTTGAATACAATTTTTGGTCCGCTGTTGAGGAAAACAAAACAAACGCGCGGAAATTGATCTAGCGGGCGGTGCACCAAATAGTTCATTGTGACATTTGCAACACCCGGGCAAAACTGGGTCTCTTTCGCTAGTTTTGAATAAAATGTTAATTTAATTCAATCTAATTTGACACTTGGCAAATATGGACCAATAGGTCTGTGCCATCAAAAGGAGAAAAAAAAAATGATAAGTTCAACCACTGATCCTAATACTCTAAAATCTTAGCGTAAAGGTAAAATAATAAAACAAAAGCACAGTTCGGAACAATTAGAAATAAAATGATGACACACTACACAAAATCCGAGTTAGACACGGGCGCTCCGACGTGGATAGGGTCATTTTGAGGCAGGTCAGTCCTGTGAGGCTTGACCTCCTGCTCTACTCTCCTACGACTACTGCATTCCGGTGGTTCCTTCGGGGCTCCTGCTGGTATTTAGCCGTATTTTGATGTCCTGCTGTGGTCCTAATGATGCGCTGTTCTCCGGTGCACTATGGGGCGGCTCCATACAAGTAGGTGGCCAAAAATATTTTCATTTCATATCTGCAATATTTCACACTTATATCGTAGATTATTGGGGCCCTCCTTAGCCGTGCGGTAAGACGCGCGGCTACAAAGCAAGACCATGCTGGGTTCGATTCCCGGTGCCGGTCAAGGCAATTTTCGGATTGGAAATTGTCTCGACTTCCCTGGGCATAAAAGTATCATCGTGCTAGCCTCATGATATACGAATGCAAAAATGGTAACCTGGCTTAGAAACCTCGCAGTTAATAACTGTGGAAGTGCTTAATGAACACTAAGCTGCGAGGCGGCTCTGTCCCAGTGTGGGGATGTAATGCCAATAAGAAGAAGAAGAAGATCGTAGATTATTGTCTAAAAGATGTGAAATACTTGTTTTGCAGGTCGTTATTACTTCTAAGGTCTCCAAACTCCCTGGAATACAGACCTTTGATCTCTATGGAATATATCCCTTTTATCTACGAATGTCTCATGTACACAGCAGTCTATAGATGTGTATTTTATTGCAGCGCAGACCTGTAGAGTTCAAACTAGAAAATTGTTTACTGTTTTTATGTGAATTGAGTTGTACAGATGTTCTAAGTTGCACAAGGACTCCGTCAAATACAGGCCATTGCATCTACATACGTAACAGGTTGTCTTTGTAGGATTTTTCAGATTGGTTCAGGCTCTTAACCCGTAAAACAAGTAAAGGGAATACAATATAAAGCTCTATTAAAGCTAAACGAACTCCATGCAATAAAAGCTTCAAGATATATAAGTATACTGCAACAACATTTATTTATTCATTATGTACATGAACATCCTCAACAAAATCATCATTTATTTCTTCAAGATCGAATAAAATATCTGCTATGGTATATTTTTCTGTACTCGAATCTGTTGTATTGCAAGAAGTTTCAGTCACTAAAAAACTTTGAACATCATCTTCTTCATCTTCTGGTTGCGTAGCTGAGTTTGTTCTTTCAGCACGATGAAAGCCCAACGCTTGCGCGCGCTGGCTACGATGATGGATGATCACACGCTGCCGTCGCGACGCCTACTGCGATGATGGTTGCAAGTCGTTTCCAGCGACTGCTAGGACTATCCGATCGGTCCGTTGTTCGTTTGTCGTATGCCTGCCCGCCGCTGCTTGGGTGGAGAGTGGTTTCCTACTAGAAGAGCATAACAGAAACTGAACACAATTTTAACATATTGTGATATTTATAACTTATCTTGATACAATTTTGTTCTTAGTAGCCATTACCTTTCAAATGTTGTAACAGGATTTTATCACAATGTGATTGAAAAAAGCTTAACATCGAATTGCCCAACAGTAGGCAATTAAAATAGATGTAGCTAAGTCCCCAGATATCACAACGCCGATATAATTTGATAAGGTTGCCTGATTTGAAATGTTGTTAGTTCTCGGAAAATATTCTTGCACAGACAAAAACAAAAATTTCTCATTGTTGACCACAATCTGAAGACCTATCAAGATCTGTAAAAATTTCCAACTGCACAACAATATATTTTGAATCTGATCCTGTTATAAATTTCTAACAAAATATGTTATTTTTATGATAGAATTGTAACAAAATTTGATAGTTTTTTATTTCCAGTAGTGTAATTTTTGATAGAAATTTAGATATTTTAACAACATCCTGCACCATATTTGTAACATATTTTGTTATAAAAACTATATATAATAACATAATAACATATGTTGATATAATTTTGATATGATCTTCTAGTCGGGTTGCTATGGCAAAAACACCCGTGGTAGACGAATAGCTTCCCGCGCACAACCGCATCGGTGTTCGTGGGCGGAGTGCCTAGGTGTGGGTGGTTGCTATGGTGACTACAGCCGTGTCGCTGCTCGTGAGCATATAGGCTTCGGAAACGCTTGCTGGTGGACACGTGGTTCTTCGCTGCTGCCAAGCCAAGGCAGGGTTCCGTGCGTTGCGTGTGTCGTCCGAGTTGTGAATGACCCGATTGAGTAGTAGTAGTAGTAAAATTATTTTTTATTTAATCAGTTTTTGTTTTACAATTATTTTGTTTATACATATACAGTGATCGGCCGGCTTGGCCCTTCAACTTCGATTTGATTTTTTTTTATAATGTTATCTGAGTTTTAAAATATAATATATCATGACGGCCTTTAGGAGGCGCTAGTGTAAAAAAAAAATTTGATAACCTAACTACTATGTACACTAATATTTACAATAAAAATTTGATAACCTAGATTGGAACTAGCGCCCTAAGCGCTTCTTGGTCCGAGTGCAAGCAACGGACCCTAAACTTTTCTTTACACTCATCAAAGCGTTCATGTAAGGTCTTTATCCCGGCCAGACGGTGGACCTCGGAAGTTCTTGTCCTGGGAGGGGTGTTGAGGATCATTCTCAGGAATTTGTTTTGGATCCGTTGAAGTTTGAGGTGGTGGGTTTTAGCGCAGCTCTCCCAGACCGGCATGCCGTATTCGATCACAGGGAGGATGATTTGCTTGTAGGCAGCAAGCTTATTTTTCAGGGACAATGACGACCGGCGGTTGATCAAAGGGTACAGTAGTTTCAACAAAATGTTACACTTTGTCACCGTTTTGTCAACATGTTGCCTGAAAATAAGTTTGCTGTCGAGGGTCAAGCCAAGGTAGTCGGCCTCATTGGCCCATTCCACAGTCGTGCCATTGAGGATGATTTTACAGTCCCCAGGCGGAACATGTTTAGGGGATTTAGTGTGGGGGAAAATGATGACCTGGGTCTTCGCCACGTTGATACAGATCTCCCAGCTGGTGAGGTACTCTGTCAGGGCATCCAGGCCTCGCTGGAGTTTTGCCACGTTGTAGATGACGGAGGTGTCATCTGCGAACAGAGACAGAATGCCGCCTTCTGGAGGTTCTGGCATGTCGGAGTTAAAAACAGATTGAAAAGCAGGGGCCCGAGGATACTGCCCTGGGGGACGCCTGCGACGATGTTGTGCGCATTGGAACTCGCTCAGCTGATTGCCGACAGGTCCTTGCCGACAGGTAATTGTTGATGATTTTCACCAGGTAGCTGGGAAGATTGTAGCGTTGTAGTTTGTATACCAGGCCATCATGCCACACATTGTCAAATGCCTCCCCGACATCGAGTAAGGCCATGGCGGATGTTTTTGAGACAAACTTGTTCCGTCTGTGGACGTTGGTAACTCGAGTCAGTTGGTGTACAGTTGACCGACCAAACTGTTCCTCGAGCAAATTGTTGAGATTTTCGGCAGACTCAAGTAACCGGTGATGAATAGCTTTTTCAAATAGCTTGGATAACCCTGAGAGAAGGCTGATGGGTCGATAACTTTTGGGAGAGGAAGGATCCTTCCAAGGCTTCCGGATGGGGATGACTTTCGCTGACTTCCAGGACGATGGGAAGTAGCTGAGCCGGAGACACTGATTAAACATTAGCGAGAGGTGCTCAAAGAACGGAGCACTCATGTGTTTGAGCTCGAGATTCGGGATGCTGTCGAAGCCTGGGGCCTTCATATTCTTCGATGATTTGATAATAGGCCGTCAATTCGCCAGCTGAGATCTCCAAGTCCTCCGAGAAGTCGTTGGGAATCAAATGGATGTTGTTAGCATGCTCGTTGACGGCTGCTTCGTGTGGACTGGCGATTTTCTGCTCAAGATTGTATGAGCTGACGACCTATTTCAGCGACCTTCTCTGCAGGAGTTATCAAGCGATCCTGAGAGCTATTGGGCCGAAGCTTGGATTTTAGTATTTTGGTCATTTTCCAGAACGGCTTAGCATAATCTGGGAGAGTGCGGATCTTATTCAATAAGTCGTTATTTTTGAGGTCCACCATTCTGGCCTTGATATTTTTTGTGATTCGATTGCAGCGTGCCTTAAGCACAGGCAGTCCAGTACGCTGAAACTGCCTGCGAGTGACATTCCGCAATCGAATCAAATCTTTGGTGAGTGAATCGATGTTTAAGGAGTTGCTTACCTGCCGAGCCGTCGGGACATGCTTTTCTCTGGCCACCGAGATCGCCTCTTCGATGGCGCACAGCTGGCGGTCGATACTTTCTGGCGTCTCCGGACGCACCTCGTAATCGATGGTGTTGTCGACGCACTGCTGGAACCGCTGCCAGTTCACTTGATGGTAATTTCGTCGTAACTGCTGGTGCCGAATGACCGAGGAGCCCACTTCCGCCACCACCGGATAGTGATCCGAACTGAGCTCCTGGTAGACGACCGGCTGCGAGACGTGGTCGTTCATGTTTGTTATGTAGAGGTCGAGGGTTGCGTGGACACCGGACCGACTCAGCCGAGTGAGAGAATCCGGGCTCAAGATCGTGTAGTGGCCTTCTTCCACCCCGTTGCTCCAGATGGTGCCGTTTCGATTGCCGCGACTGTTGCCCCAGGCTTGATGTTTGGCATTTAGGTCGCCGGCAATAATATACTGGCCTTGCCTCCGCGTAAGCTTGACGATGTCCCTCCGAAGGGCAGCCAATGATCCATCGCTGGTTTTGGCTTGTGTTGGACAGTACGCCGCGATGAGCGCAATTGTGCCTACAGAAGTGGTGATTTCGACACCGATGGCCTCGATGAGACTGAGCTGGAAGCTTGGATGCAGACGACAGTTGATGTTGTAGCGAAGAGCGATCGCCACACCGCCTCCCCTGGTCGACCGGTCGAGTCGCACGATGCGGAAGTCCGGGATGTTAACGTTCACCTCCGGTGCGTTTCGGTGATGAACGCCACGTCTATTTCCTTCTCCTCAAGGAAATTCTTCAACTCAATTGTTTTGCTCTTTAGCGAACAAGCGTTCCAGTTGACCAGGCCCACCCTAGCACATATTTTCAATGATGAACATGAAGTGAAGATCTGGTCGAATCGGGATTTGCAACCACGCAGCCGAGTGGCGAGCTGGGATAAGACAAGAATCAGCTGCTCAGGTGTGTAGAGCGGAGCAGATTCTTCCGGTGGGACAGTTTGATTCTCTGGCTGCCGACGAAGAGCCATTCGCTGGATAATGGATAAGCGGCTTCGTGTCGGGGAGGTCATGAGTGTAAAACTCATACTTGTGGACCTGTACCCAAGTAACACCGAAAACATCATTATAAACTAAGATCTAATAATGATGTTGAATAAAGGTCGGGAAAATGGAATACAAAACATTTTACGTTCAAGGAAAGCTATGATAAGGCTTTTGCAAAACAAAACGATTCGAGAATTTGTTTACATATCAATTTCAAAATTAAGGTTCCCCCAAACACACGCGACACGACAATCGTGACGCGATTCTATCGCATGGCGACTGCGATTCTGTCGCCGTTGGTATGGAAGCGTAAATGGAACATTGCCTGCAGCGACCCAACGATAGAATCGTGGCGACTAGTTGTCGCCATCGCGGCGATGAAATCGCTTAGCTTTGGCATAGTTATATATTTCTTCAATCAATGGCGCATGAATTCAGGAGAAGTAAAATGAAAAGTTAGGCAATGAAACATGAGCCGCATATAATGTTTCGACCGAGAATTCGAAACAAATTTGATTTATTTATTCAATATGTATATGTTTATTATTAAAATGGTAATAAAATGTATTATTAAAATGGTGTTCATCATTTCATGTATGCTTGTTTTCATTCGTTTTTTGTATAAAATTTATTTCTTTGAACGTGTTGGTCAACATTTTTGTTTTGGAATTCAATTTGACAGAACCATATTGAAAGTCGGTTACTGAAAACATCCTTAGGGGTCATTCAAAAATGATGTCACAGATTTTAGGGGGGAGGGGGTTTAAGATTTTGTGACAGTACATGTACTAGATATACAAAAAAGCGTGACAGAGGGGGGGGGAGGGGTTCTAGAAATCCCAAATAGTAGTGGATGTTATATTTGAATCGCCCCTTAGGGTCGTGTGAAAGTTATCAAAGCAGTTTTTCATACCAAAACGTAAAATACTATAGGTTCGAAAGATGTATTTTTTACTCTCATACAACAAACCGTGTTACTTGGGAAGAAACACGGAGTTGGATAATGAGGAAGGTAATCGTTGGGTCAGGATTTGCCTGTCGCTGGCAATGTAACCGTGGTAGATCTGCCCCGTAACACACCACGTAAAGGTGTCTACCCAGCATTACGGGTCTAATCTTCTTTAATATAAAATGGTGGCCCGGAATAAAAAACGATTTCATTCCCAATAATTAACAGAAACAAAACCAAATAATCTTGCCAGAAAATTTTACTTTCCGCCGACGGCAGCCCAATTAGTAGAAAATATCGTTTAGCTGCTTTAGTGTTTTAGCGGATTATTGATATTATAATATGCAATTAATTGTAATCAAGTGTCGGTCTTTCACCGTCATTAGTCGTCTGAGTACACGCGACCGCTTACGTAAAGGCAATCAAACTCATCAAATGCTTTAGCCAAGCAAGCCTTTGCCACAGCAGAGTGCGATTGAATTCGCATTCTATACCGTCCCGCCCAGCCCGTTACTGGGGGGCATGGAGTGCGATCCTCTCGTTTAATAAACAATGTGCACTCGCTTGACTGTGGATATACAACAGTAAAGCACATGTGGAGATTGGACAAATCAAGCATCCGAAAGATATTCAATTTGCAAAAAAGAGCGCTAACCGCGGTGGAGGTTGGTACTCGGATTCTGATGGCTTTTCCGCAAACGTGACCTTTAAGTGGTCTTGTTGTGTAGGGGTTATCACGCCTATCTAGAGAGTAGGAGGTTGAGGGTTCGAGTCCCTCCAAGGCACGTGGATTCTTTTTCGCAAATTTCATATCAATTTGTCCATTTCGAAACATATGCTGTGCATATGCACAGCCAAGATATTTAACAAAAAAAATGGTTTTCGTACGGCCGAGTTGCCGAATAATATGCAATTAATTGGATTATTGAAAATAAAGGATCTTCCAAGCAGTGTTGATAAAATTCGTCTCACTCATTTGAACGCCGAATAGTAGATCAAGTAAACCTTTTTTTGCCCCCTTCGTTTTCCATGCCGTCTCATTGAATTACATACAGTTGATGGTTTCCTACCAGCACCCCGCCGAGGCCAGCGTCCAGACGTTATCGTAACTGTAAAAATAGCCAGCATATGTTAACCAACTAAAGTTTGAATGGGAAAAGACATCTAATTCGGGTTTTCGCAACAGTAGGAACTTTTCACGAAAAACTTTTTGGTACCAGTTATGTAGGAAGGTGTCCGCTACTACGCCTACCAAATATGTTTTCGATTAAGATGCTTATTTTCGAGATAATCAACCTTAGATGCCTTTGGCCATACTGTTTTCCGAAAGTTAACTCCTAGTGTGCCGCTGTAAGCATGCTCAAAGTACTTTTTCACCTAATCAGCCTTACTTTAGCTTCCGAAGGGACTGTATTACGAGAGCCTTCCAAGGACGACGATTTCTCTGACAACACTAGGACTGAAAAACATGAGTGAAGTTTATTGTCCAGCTACTCTACGCATTGAAAAATAGAACATCCTAATTGGACTGTTTGCAATTGTACCCACATGCTCAGACTTCATGAGGATTGAAATTTTGTTTACATAAAATGGGCTACGATCCGATATAGTAATCCATCCCACCAATTAACCTTCGGGCGTAATCCGCAGGAAGTATATCAAATTCCTCTAAACCTGAGATAACGCTTGTATGCACGCCACTCATCCGCAGCTTGCCGGGTCATGTCGAGACCGGAAGCCATCAGCATCAACCTTAAGCGCAAGCCCCGCATGACCTATACGAAACCATACAATCGGCACGCACGATGAAGGTTTTTTCCTTGTTCGTCGTACTAACGGTCCAGCAATCGACCTTCTGGGTGGCTGTTTGGTGTAGGGTGAGCGTTGCTTTTCCCTGCACATGGCGGAAAACCAATTAAAGAAATGTTATCTTGCCAAAACCCATCGCTAAATGACGATGCAACTAGAAGAAACCAAATCCGACGTTGAGACTGTTGTTACATAAGGGCGTATTGAAGCGCAATAGCATTATGCCGAATCAGTCCTTCGCCCTAAGCTGTTGGATGTTGCATCACTTGTTTTAACGCTGTCAATGAATCCTACACCATCCACGGACCGAGCGAGTGAGATGCTCGGACAATATATGGAACGAAGCCTACCACAAACAAAGGCTGTTGGTTTTGAACTCAGGGTTGGGAGAGGTCGGTCCTCTCGTATGGCCGGAAACAGGTCAGTGGGTCGTTCTTTAGTGCATATCACTTGACGCCGTTAGTTTGTCATTGGAGGATAATCTCGGGGTGTAATCAAAATGGTATGACATTAAACGTGAGCCATTCAGGCGGAAGCGGAAGAGCGCTTTTAATGGCCTTTGTAAGTTTTGATGATGGAAATACTGATTAGGCTTTATTATTTTCTATCTAAATGAGTTCTGCCATGCTTGAGAATTCTTAGATATTTTTAAGGTCTTAACCTCTTATGATGAGTACATTCTGATGGATCTTCTTGATTTTCAATTTCGAGATTTTAAAACTTTCCCTGAAAATGTTTTGACCTTTCATGTATTTATTTATTCGGTAGGTAGGGGGAAAGACGGTTTTGGTAGGTTTTGTTCTATTATTGGCAGGGGGGTTTTTGTCGACCAAATTTTATGAAAATTGGCCACAATATTCTTTGATATGCAAAGACCTCCTCCCTCCTTAGCCGTGCGGTAAGACGCGCGGCTACAAAGCATGACCATGCTGAGGGTGGCTGGGTTCGATTCCCGGTGCCGGTCTAGGCAATTTTCGGATTGGAAATTGTCTCGACTTCCCTGGGCATAAAAGTATCATCGTGCTAGCCTCATGATATACAAACGCAAAAATGGTAACCTGGCTTAGAAACCTCGCAGTTAATAACTGTGGAAGTGCTTTATGAACACTAAGCTGCGAGGCGGCTCTGTCCCAGTGTGGGGATGTAATGCCAATAAGAAGAAGATGCAAAGAATGTTTATTCCAAATTTGAGCCTAGTCAGTCATAAAAAACTCCCCTGCCAATAATAGAACAAAACCTGTCAAAGCCGTCATTCCCCCTACGCGTTGCAAGATAAAAATAAATAATGACGTGAAGTTTATTGAATATATTACGCCGTTCGATAGGAAATGATCATAGTCAACTGTGCAAATCAGTATTTTTATTTTATTAGGAATTTTGTGTAGTGAAAGATTAAAATTATTTTAATTAATAAATATAATTTTATAAATTAATTAAACATAATAATTAATAATTAATAATAATAAATATCGCTTGTCCCGAGAAATTATAATTTCAGTGTGTCAATTTGAGACTGATACCAAAATACAGTGAGTAAATGGAATTCAGCCACACGATTGCAAACGTTTTTTAAGGTTTATTAAGAACAAGCCTTCCGGAATCCAAATTGAAATCTACGTTTTCAAGGGAGCACCACTCAAATCGGAAGCAATGCACAACTGTTTTTCTGTTTATTTCAGCTTTGCTGCGTCGAAATATTAAAAATGACGGTTGTGCGTTGCTCTCGTATTGAGTGGTGTGCCCTTGAAATTTAGTTTTGTATTCCGGGAGGCTTATCCATGATCCTTCCGAGACTCGCAGCGTTGTAAAAAGTACAACACCATCGAAAAAAAAGCACGCTTGTCGTTACCAAGAGCGGCGGGACTGCGGGACTGCGTGACTGAACCTGGGCTATGCGCGTCCCGGATGGTTAAAGTTCTGAAAGCTGCTCCAGGAATTGATTCGTATTCCTTCAGGAATTCCACCAGAAGTTCCTCCAGGAATTCCTCCCGGAGTTCTTCCAGGAATTCCTCCCGGAGTTCTTCAAGGAATTCCTCCGGAATTTCCTCCAAGAATTCCTCCGAAATTTCCTCCAGGAATTCCTCTGGAAGTTCCTCCAGGAATTCCTCCGGAAGTTCCTCCAGGAATTGCTCCGGAAGTTCCTCCAGGAATTGCTCCGGAAGTTCCACCAGGAGTTCCTACGGAAGTTCCTCCAGGAATTCGTCTGGAAGTTCCTCCAGGAATTCCTCTGGAAGTTCCTCCAGGAATTCCTCCGGAAGTTCCTCCTGGAATTCCTCCGGAAGTTCCTCCAGGAATTCCTCCGGAAGTTCCTCCAGGGATTCCTCCGGAAGTTCCTCCAGGAATTCCTCCAGAAGTTCCTCCAGGAATTCCTCCGGAAGTTCCTCCGGAAGTTCCTCCAGGAATTCCTCCGGAAGTTCCTCCAGGAATTCCTCTGGAAGTTCCTCCAGGAATTCCTCCAGAAGTTCCTCCAAGAATTCTTCCGGAAGTTCCTCCAGGAATTCCTCCGGAAGTTGTAACGTTCTTTGGTTATTCT
Organism: Armigeres subalbatus; assembly: GCF_024139115.2. Lineage (NCBI taxonomy): Eukaryota > Metazoa > Arthropoda > Insecta > Diptera > Culicidae > Armigeres > Armigeres subalbatus. Next base: position 99,637,793 of record NC_085140.1, read on the forward strand.
AATTTTTTTATCCACAATTATAGATATACTAGCTTTATGTACCCGGCCTTGCTCGGAATTGCCAGTTTGGTTTGCAGTTTTCTTTTAAAATCGGAAAATGATAAAACCAATTGGTCAACAGGGTAATTGTGTTTACCAGGGACGGGAACGGTTGACATTTCTTTTTATCATTCATTCTGCCACGCAGTCACAGAAAAACAAAACCACGGCAGCCGCAGCAGCAGCCACGACCAAGCAGACGACAGTCAGCACATGATTTTATTATTTTCTCTCCCCATAATTAATGTTTCTGTACGCTCATTTCACGACGTATGACTGTTTTAGGTGGTAAATGATTATTTCATTATGCCTTGGTCGTTTTAGAGACTAGAACTAATGAATTAGTACCAACGGCTAGCATTCTTTCTAGGCTTTGCACCACAGGCAGTTAAACTCGATTTTGTTCTGTTCGCGCTGCGCACGAACCAAAACAAAAAAAATCTCATGCAAATGCTGACCGCACCGACGGCTCGACTATCACGCAGCAGCAAAAAAACAGTTTGCCTCATCGACAAAAAAATGTCACAATGAGGCGTACATTTTTTTTGGAAAACGGTTTCGGTTTGTGCGGGGTGTGAAATTTGACCGGATAAAATGTAAACATTCGCATAATCACAGTGTTTTACTGTACATTTCCCAACACTGGTGTTTACTTTTCCATATTTTATCATTTGATTAAAGGAAGGCTTTTAGAAACACTGACTGATTTTGAAGAAGGGATCGTGGGTTTGAAAAGCCTTATTCCAGGCAAACGTCTTTTTCTAAAGAAGAAAAAACATCCATCGATGCCATATTCCGTGCAAACGCATATTTTCAAAGAAGGGATGACACCCACCATTGCCTTATTCCGGGCAAATGCCTACTTTTAAAGAAGCAACACATCCACCATTCAGAAGGAAACACATTAATCATTGCCTTTCACTGGGCATACCATTATTCCGATAAAGGGTAACAATTATGATTGTTTTATACCCAGCAAATGCTTGCTTCCTATGCAAGATTTTTCTGATGCTGTTCTTAATTATCCCAAATGTCCTTCATGTCGAATGACCTTAGGCCAAATAGTGTTATGTTAATGGCCTGCATTAACTGCAAAAATGACATTCAGGGATATGTCATTTTCAGAGAAATGTACTAAATAAGAGGTATTTTAAATTAAGTCGTTTTCTAAACAATACCCAACCCCAATAACCTCCCCCCCTCCCATTCCAAAAGTTCCTTCCAGCCTCTATATAATAGTTTCTTTTGGGTAGAGAGATATAATAGTTTCTTTTACGTGTTTACGTGTTTGGTTTGAATTGATAAAAAGGTATACTGAACTGTTCGTTCAATAAATATACAATCCCTCTCATTCAGCTATGACACTTCTATCCAGTCTTCCTTAGATAGATAATATGGGTTCCAAATTTGGTGGACATCGATAAATTGGTTCAGAAGTCATGCTGAATTGCTGAATTTACATTGACTTGATCGTTTGCTAAACAATACCCCTCCCCTCATACCCTCCCTCTTATGTAAAGAGCATTCCTCCTATCGTCGTCTCCTTATGATAATGAATTTGTGTTCCGAAATTGTTTGAAATCGGCCAAGGGGTTCAGAAGTTACACTGAGTTGATCAATAAGTAAGCAATACTCCTCCTACCAACACCCTCTCTCTTTTCAAAAGAGCATCACTAACCCTCCTATCGTCGTCCCCTAAAAATAAAGAATTTGTGTTCCAAATTCGGTTGAATTCGGCCAAGGGGATCAGAATTTACACTGAGTTGATCGATAACTAAGCAATACCCCTACCCCCACACCCTCCCTTTTTTCCAAAGAGCATGCTTATCGTCCCCTCCTTAAAATAAAGAATTTGTGTTCCAAATTTGGTTGAAATCGGCCTAGGTGTTCAGAAATTACACTGATTTGATCGATAACAAAGCTAAACCCTTCCCCCACACCCTCCCCCTTTTTCAAAAAGCATGCTTAACCACCCTATCGTCCCCTCTGTAGGATAAAGAATTTGTGTTCCAAATTTAGTTGAAATCGGCCAATGGGTTCAGAAGTTACACTGAGTTAATCGATAACTAAGCAATACAGCTCCCCCCACACCCTCCACCTTTTTCAAAGAGCATGATCTTCCCCCCATCGATCCCTTCTCAAGATAAAGAATTTGTGTTCCAAATTTAGTTGAAATCGGCCAAAGGGTTCAGAAGTTACACTGAGTTGATTAATAAATAAGCAATGCCCCTCCCCCACACCCTCCTCCTTTTTCAAAGAGCATGATCTACCCCCTATCACCCCCTTCCTTAGATAAAGAATTTGTGTTCCAAATTTGGTTAAAATCGGCCAAAGGGTTCAGAAGTTACACCGAGTTCATCGATAACTAAGCAATACCCCTCCCCTCACCCCCCTCTCCCTTTTTCAAAGAGCATGCTTAACCCCCTATCGTCCCCTCAGTAAGATAAAGAATTTGTGTTCCAAATTTAGTTGAAATCGGTAAGGGGTTCAGAATTTACACTGAGTTGATCGATAACTTAGCAATACCCCTCTCCCCACACCCTCCCCCTTTTCCAAAAAGCATCCCTAACTCCCCAATCGTCATCTCTCAAGGATAAAGAATGTGTGTTTCAAATTTGGTTGAAATCGGCCAAAGGGTTCAGAAGATACACTGAGTTGACCAATAACTAAGCAATACCCCTCCCCCCACACCCTCCCCCTTTTCCAAACAGCATCCCTAACTCCCCTATCGTCGTCTCTTTAAGATAAAGAATGAGTGTTCCGAATTTGGTTGAAATCGGCCAAAGGGTTCAGAAGATACACTGAGTTGACCAATAACTAAGCAATACCCCTCCCCCCACACCCTCCCCCTTTTACAAAGAGCATCTCTTACCCCCCTATCGTCGTTTCCTTAAGATAAAGAATGAGTGTTCCAAATTTGGTTGAAATCGGTCAATAGGTTCAGAAGTTATGCTGGAAAATACATACAAACATACATACAAACATACAAACATTGAGTTTTATATATATAGATAGATAGATAGATAGATAGATTTATATTATAAACTATAAAACAAGTAGATACCGTCAAAATAGGTTTAATAATTATATGAACCGTTTACATAACAACCTATGAAATATTGCCATAAAATGAAAGCTTTGGAGCAAGTTTTGTTCTAGGATTTAAGACAGATGTCTCATGAACTTAGTTGAAGTAAATAAACGGATATAAATGGGCGAACGCTGTTTGGTATTGGTAAACGACAAAAAGGTAGTCCTTAGATTTTAGGTTCTTGAACTTTTCTTTATGCTAGATCGGATCACTTTACGTTACGTCGGCTGAAGAACAGAAGTGAATCTCGGTGACCTTTACCTTTTTTTCCATTTATTGAAGTTTGAGAGATACGTATCACTAGGGGTGAACACTCTGTTCTCTGAGCAGTTTAAAACTATTTATAAGCGTCCAACAAGACGCTTTTTTTTACACGATTCAAGTGCGTTGACCCATCCGTCGGCCATCTTGCGCTGGTGTCCGCATACGTTAATTCGATCGCTCGTCCTGGCCCGCCATTCGTTGGCAGCTAAACGGAGTGCGAGGGACCGCTGGCCTTCCTGCGTACGGTTTACGTATGATCGGGTAGCGTACCAGCACCGCCGACAGCCCCCTCTCCGCATCTATAGATCGGCCGTAAAGGACTTGAGCCCGGGCCGCCGCCGTTACGTTCCGGTCGGTAGGCACTACGCTCCGTGCCACTGTGAATGCCCAGAACATCGCATGCCATCCTAGCCCCCGGTTGACGAACCGCTGGTAGCACCGAGAGCGTAACCCAAACCCTGCGCAGGTTAGTCTACACCCATGGCCATGATTACACACACACAACATTGACACATACACTTACACCTATGTTTAAGAAAAAATGAATGAATATAAAACTATATAAATGAATTCACACTAGATTTGTCATTAATACGACCATAGCCCTGAGGTAACTAGTCCGCCCGGGTGATCGTTTCTCTCTCTCTCTCTCTTGCGAGCACGTGTAGAATTTTTCACTTTTCAGTGCGTCTACCTCTGCTACGTCGTTTCCGATTTGTTGAACATCCCTTTTTAGCGTTTACCTAAAAAAAACCGTTCCCCTGAGAATTCCACTCATGCACATAAACAGTATAGTCGGGCAACATAAAACACACGACCAGTGGTCTCTCATTTATGAGAGTGGCGCTTAAACCACTGAGTTTTCGTGCAATTAATTAAGAATAGCGAAAGGAACTGTGTCCCATCCCAAGACGTCGAAGACCCAAGGAGTGTACATTAATCTTCTTAGCAAAGTCACTCCCAACGATTGATCAATTATATTACCCCTTGAATGTGAAACGGTTGGTACGGCTGTCCCCGTTTCTTCCTTTCGTAGATTCATAACTCTTCATTGATCATGTTATTTACTACTAAATAATCTGATTGCCGGGGAGTTATGGATTATCTCCCAAATTCAAGCCTGCACGGTGGGCCTGGCCGTTTTAATACTTGTGTCATATTTACAATATGCTGCAAATATTAATGCAGACAAGAAAATGCTCGGGAATACAACCGACATTTCCAGGATGCTTTTCAATACTGGCTGTGCATGTGCTAAGACAAGACAAGACAAGACAAGACAATAGCGAAAGGAACGGTTACAAAGTTCCTCCAGGAATTCCTTCGGAAGGACCTCCAGGAATTCCTCCTGAAGTTTCTCCAGGAATTCCTCCGAAAGTTCCTCCAGGAATTCCTCCGAAAGTTCCTCCAGGAATTGCTCCGGAAGTTCCTCCAGGAATTCCCCCGGAAGCTCCTCCAGAAATTCTTTCGGAAGTTCCACCAGGAATTCTTTTCGTAATTCCTTCAAAATTTCATTAGGAATTCCTTCAGAAATTCTTAAATTAATGTTTCAGGATGTTTGCTCAGGAAATCCCCGATAAGTCCTGTAACTTCTTAAAAAATTACTCATAGAATTTCTCCTGAAGTTTTATCTGAAGTTCCTTCAAAAACTTCTCCAAGAACACATAATAAAATACTTCGCAAACTCTTCAGAAATTACCAAAATTCACATGGAATTCCTCTTAGCCCTTATCCCGGTAATTCTTCCGGAAAATTGTGCAGGAGTGCTGGAAGAGTTCCTTATGGAAATTAAATTGCTAAATCTAGATCAAGAAAATCTTACGCGCATTTCCCTGGACATTATTCCAAAAATTCCTACCCAAAATTCCTCCAAGGGTTCTCCCGGAAAGTCGTTACAAATAATTTATTCTTGAAATTATTTCTCCGGATATTTATTTAGGAATTCTTAGGAACTCCTTCAATATATCCTTCAATAATGTCCCGGCAATTCTTACGGAAACTTATCCAGAATTTCTCTTCAAAACTCCTTCGAAATATGTGATAATACTCTGGAAACTCTCCTGCTTTTTATCAGAGACTTCCTTAGAAATTCTAAGAAAGTTCTATCAAAAAATCCTACAAGAATATCCACGAGAATTCCTTCAAGAACTCTTCCATATATATCTATATATGTTCTCTTGGGAATTTCTCTAGAAAATTCCTCAAGAAACTGCTCCGGGAAATTCCGTTTTATGAACAATTCATGACGGAATTTTTGTAGGAATATCCGAAGGAGCTCATAAAAGATTTTGATGATCAATGCATGAAGTATTTCTTGAAGAAATTCACAAAATCAATCCTGGTTCGAAACTCAGACCTTTTTTTTATATAAATTCTTAAATTAATTTCTAAAGAAATTTTCGAAGGAATTCTTTACAGAGGTTCTGTCGACATTCTATAAATAGACTTTTTAGCTTAGATCCACAGTACGGAAAACCGATGGAAGTTTTGATTTTATGGGGAAAACCCAGATTAATCCACCTAGCAGTGATGGTGCCTTTCTCGTTTCTTTCGAGTGAGTAATTTCTACGCACTTTTGGTGAAAAAAAAAGTATTTTGACCATAACTTCTGAGCCTATAGTCCGATCCGTCCAATTTTCAACAAGAAACAATGGGACCGGATTCTGTACCGAATGCAACTTCTTGCGAGCAAATCGGCTGAGGGTACATATGTGACTAAAATGAGTGAGATTTTGAAAAATGTATTTTGGCCATAACTCCGAATCCCGCCAATTTTCAATACGAAACAATGGGACAAGATTCCGCGTCGAATGCAATTTTTTTGCGAGAAAATCCGTTAAAGATAAGTGCCAGAAAAATGAGTGAGAATTTTGTACGTGTTTCTTATGTAAAATAATTAATTTTGGCCATAATTCCGAAGCCCATAGTCCGATTAGGCCAATTTTCAATACGAAATAATGGGACAAGATTCCGCGTCGAATGCAACTTGTTGCGAGCAAATCGGTTAAGGATAAGTGCCCGAAAAATGAGTGAGATTATTTTGTGCACCTACATACACACACATACACACGCTCACACAGACATCACCTCAATTCGTCGAGCTAAGTCGATCGGTATATAACACTATGGGTCTCCGGGACTCCTATCAAAAGTTCGTTTTTGGAGCGAACATATAGCCTTTACGTATACTTAGTATACGAGAAAGGAAAAAAACGGCTGTGTTCGGAATATGAGTCATGTTCGGGATATGTATCAAAACGGTACTATATTTTTTCAAGAATGTGGGAGTCTAAAGAAGAAAAAGATTTATTCCAAATGTTGTGGAAGTTTGTATGGTAGTCAAACACCATTAACTGCTTTATATTAGTGATATTTTGGCCTCTTTAAAGAACTTTTCTCGATACATTTTATAATGAGCGAGAAAGGCATCATCACCGCTAGGTGGATTAAGCTGGTTTTTTTAGAATTTTCAGTTAAATCTAAGGCAATTGCTTATTTCCAGTTTAGTTATAACGCAATTACTCTCTATGTCTTGCGTTTCAATTACGGTGCGGTATTATGCAATTTCCAGCGCATTCTCATATTCACACCCAATTGGTTTCGATTTCCACACTTCCGTCTGTTCCACCAATTCATTCACCAGATAACGGTCACAGGGCAGGTCAGATTTCCCGCGCGACTGACGTCATCGATTTCGTCCTCGAGATTGTCCTTACCCAGTTGCCGCAAGCAGGAAGCGGAATATGGTGCATGCGCGAACAATTCGTGAATAAGGTGGCTCGTTGGAGGTGTTGGCCGCCGTCATCGTGGTTCAAGTTGTATGAATGGAGATGCACTCCCGGTAAATACATAATGCATGCATACATAGTGTGCAACGCGCTGTGCTGGTCCAGGGTGTGACCTAGTTCGGTGTCGATGAACTTTTACTATCCGTCGAATGGGGATTACATAGGGATATTAATGAAAGTTATTAAAGCTTATTGAATCGGAGGTATTTATAGAAATCCATTATAATCAGATTGGGAATGGATGTACACCTATGTTTTAGCAATTAAATCGTTTGGCAAGCACACGGTTTATTGAATCATTCTAGCTTTGAAGCAATCACATTAATGATAATGATTGTGCAACCTAAATTAAGGAGTATAAAATTATTGCAAAAGGCATATGGCAAACAACCTGTTCAGAACATTCCAAAGTTGTTGAATAAATATGTTGGTGAAGATTTGATTTTTGGAACAAAATACTACTAATCTACTAATCTACTAATCTTGTTTCGTCAGTTAAATATATATGGAGCGAATATGTGTTTTGGTAGCTTTAGCTTTATACTTCGTGAGGCACTTTCATCTAAAATGAAGAGCATATGAACCATCTATCGGTTGTTCTCCACGGACAGGAAACCTGGAAAAATGCTTTTGGATGTTTTATGAGTACTTCACAGATCAATCCGGCCTTAGTTTGAGAATAAATATGCGCCCAATCGGGAAAGTGTTGTGTATTATTTGGCAAAATATCCGTTTAACACTGTCGGCGCCAGCCATAGTTATTTGATGGGACTCCACTTGGTGCAAGATCGTTGCCTTTGAGAACAATAACGTGCTTATGGCGAGTGATGCCCTATATCTGGCTCGTCAAGTGCCGTTAAACCATGTGACAGTCAAACGATGAATTGACCGAATAACATAGTCAACCTGATGACTTCTTCGGCCGTATCGGCTGTTGAGACAAATGTCTTGCAACCATATTTTGGTCATACAGCCATTTAGTATTTTGGTATTCGGTCAAAAGATTCTTCGTCAAACAGCTTACGGTCAAATTGATCCTTTCCTCATCGGGATCCATTCAAAAGCGAGAAGCTTTTTGGCCGAAAGGTGTACGGCCAAATATGTCATTTAGCTGAAACATCATTAGGGGACTCCTTTCTGGCCTTAATAGCTGAAAACCATATTTGGCTGATCTGACTGTTTGGACGAAAGAAATTTGACCAAATTTGGCTCAAACGGATGTGACCATCACGATCATCATAATTGTTTGGCCGTATGAGTCATTTGGTCGAAAAATCGTTTTACTGAAAAAGTAATTTATGATTGTTGGTCGACCAAATCGTTCAACCCAGGGGGAGAAGGCGGAGCACTGAATAACTACCCCGACATGTGCTGGTTCTAAAATGTAAACAAGAGTATTCATTCTCTACCACTTTTTTGTTATGACGAGGCAATTTTTATGCACACTTTTGTTTTCGATATTTTATCAAAATTAAACATTCAATCATGCAGCAATTTAACGATGTGGTATGCTTGAGATACCTGCTTGATTAAAGACACTCGAAAAAGAATTTATTTGCAATAACTAACCGAATATAGAAATTAACGATTGCGCCCTAACACTGGTTCTAAGCTTCGATGCAGAGTACACGTGCTTTGTTCGCCAGTGACAGGCGTATGGGGCCCTTGATTCAACCGAACAGGTCTAGATCTTAGCTACCACATATTGGGTGAAAAGCAAAGTGTGTGTGTGTGTGTGTGTGTATCTTCAATCTAAACCACACTGCACAGTGGTGCGTTTGGCTAAAATCGTGAACTTTTTATTTTACCACTTCAGGGTGTTATTTTTCGACATTGTGTCTTTGGGAATAAATTTTAGAAAAATATTGCGCATCGAATGACGAAAAGTTGTAGTTCTAATTTTAGCCACAGGTGGCGCTGCAAAATGTAACTTCTTTAATAAACGATTTTTAAATATGGTGTCTTTGGCAAAGTTGTAGTGTAATTTATTATGAATTTTATTGCTGAAGACACCGAGTGTCCATCTATCATTGTTTTTGAAATACGGGCGTTTTTTATGGACAGACCCTAAAAAAACAGTATTTAAAGATATTTTCGAAACTAACAGTTTCAGGTCAATACAATGATCTACAAAAATGTATATATAATCAAAATAGACCACTTTCTGGAAGAAACCAGGGATGTTTTTTGCAAACATGACTTGTTATCGGCGATTTAGGGTCGAAAATAGTGATATTTGAAGACTTCATATGCAACAGAGGGGCAAATTGGGGCAAGGAAATCCCCACAGGGTTTAAAATATCTGGTCTGTAGTTTCATATGCATATAATTATGTCTGTCTCCACGTGTATCCAAACAAGTATTTCTAAATTTCATAAATCGACATTTTCAACTGATATTTATATAATAATTGAGATTTCACCACACTGCATACCACGCTGTTGAATGTTAATGTCAAAAGAAGTGCAGCGTGAAGCTATTTTTTTGTTCTCTTCATCCAATCATTTCACACAATGCAATTCTGACGTCATACGCTACTAGGAATGTCGTAAAATCCCGAATAATCGATTAGTAACTAATCGATTAGTAACTAATCGATTACTCTTTATTCTTGTCGATTATTGAATCGATCCATCGTTGGGTAGTAATCGATTTAAAATTAATCGATTATCACAACGATGAATCGATTAATCGATTAATTTGCGACTTCTTAGAGATGTCGTTAATTCCCGATTAATCTATTAGTAACTCATCAATTATTCTCGATTCTTGTCGACTATTGAGTCGATTAACCGTTGGTAAGTAATCGATTCAAAATAATTCGATTATCTCAACGATTAATCGATTAATTGAAATGTATGTATATGATAGCACCTGAATGCTGGCAGTTGGTGTGTAGAAAACCAGCAACTGCTTGGGATTCATTGTTAATGTTAAGGTGTCAACTCATTCATTCTCTCGCTTAGCGTTATAGAGATGTCGCAAATTATTCGATTACTTCGATTAATCGATTCATCGTTGTGATAATCGATTCATTTTAAATCGATTATTACCCAGCGATGAATCGATTCAATAAGAATAAAGAGTAATCGATTAGTTACTAATCGATTATTCGGGATTTTACGACATCCCTAGTAGCGTATGACGTCAGAATTGCATTGTGTGAAATGATTGGATGAAGAGAACAAAAAAATAGCTTCACGCTGCAGTTCTTTTGACATTAACATTCAACAGCGTGGTATGCAGTGTGGTGAAATCTCAATCATTATACACCCAGGTTTTTTTTACACGGTTTGGTTTTGGTCGTTTAAGACCTTTAGCGTCAATGAAGCAATGAGTTAACCCCACGAAAAAATTCACAAAAAATCAAAGAAAATTCAGGGGGTATTTACAAAGCTGTGAAAGTTCAGGTTAACCGAGAAATTAATGAATTCCAACCGTGTAAAAAAAAACCTGGGTGTATAAATATCAGTTGAAAATGTCGATTTATGAAATTTAGAAATACTTGTTTGGATACACGTGGAGACAGACATAATTATATGCATATGAAACTACAAACCAGATATTTTAAATCCTGTGGGGATTTCCTTGCCCCAATTTGCCCCTCTGTTGCATATGAAGTCTTCAACATCCCTGGTTTCTTCCAGAAAGTGGTCTATTTTGATTATATATACATTTTTGTAGAACATTGTATTGACCTGAAACTGTTAGTTTCGAAAATATCTTTAAATACTGATTTTTAAGGGTCTGTCCACAAAAAACGGCCGTATTTTAAAAACGATGATAGATGGACATTCGGTGTCCTCAGCAATAAAATTCATAATAAATTACACTACAACTTTGCCAAAGACACCATATTTAAAAATCGTTTATTAAAGAAGTTACATTTTGCAGCGCCACCTGTGGCAAAAATTGGAACTACAACTTTTCGTCATTCGATGCGCCATATTTTTCTAAAATTTATTCCCAAAGACACCGATGTCAAAAAATAACACCCTGAAGTGGTAAAATAAAAAGTTCACGATTTTAGCCAAACGCACCACTGTGCACTGTCTGGCAGTGATATTACCCAGAGTAACAATCTGTGAGAAGTTAGAAATTGGTTAGGGTCTGTTAGTTATGTTACGGCTCGAAAACATAACCATTTTTGTGCTTTTATGCTGATTCCATTTTTTCTTTAAATTTTGACAGTTCTTTTTGTTTCACTCCGCCGGCCGGCTTCGGTCGGTGCACAGATACCGACCGAAAAAGTAAAATTTATTTCACGTGTTTGTTTCTCGTGGTTTCCCAGCGCTTCTTCGACCGAATTAACTTTAAAATAAAACTTACGAGGATAAATGAAGCTCAGCAATGCAACTATCATCACTAAGTGGTAAGTAAGATTGGATCCAAATAGTCAGGAAAGAGGAACTAACTTCTGGAAGTGTTTTGTTTTAGGTATTTGGCAAGGCAAAAGTCCTGCGGACGGCGGAAACAAACATACGCCTAGTGAATAAGCTGAGCAGGAATGTTATTGCTGGCGATTCATTTTTAAATGATCACAATGAATCATACGAGACGCTCGAATTTAATTTGTGTCTGGAGAAGATCTACGCTGGTTTGCCATGATGAGTGTTCAGTCTGGGGTGAGAAGGACGATGATTTAGACAAAATAGTTGAATTGAGAGTGAGAATTTCCACACCCTGAATCAAACAGAAGAAATCGATTTGAGCAAGTTCATCGACGAGTGTCACTATGCAATAAGCAATGCAAAACAATTCAGCCATTTAGTTACAAACGAACATAACAGTGATTTTGATCCGGTATCGCTCCGACTCTTGCCCATTCAGGATCAGCGTAACGGTTCGAGAAGTGAAAATCAAGTGTTCAAAGACTGCCAGGCGGTTTTTGAATAATTTGTTAATATATTTTGGTAATCTGGGAGATGAGGGGCCCTCCTTAGCCGTGCGGTAAGACACGCAGCTACAAAGCAAGACCATGCTGAGGGTGGCTGATCAAAAATGGTCAAAAATCAATTGAATACATTTATGAATAAAAAAAACTTCCCGTTGATTTTGTTTGGTATTTCATTTACATCCCACTGTCATTCGAGGTAGTTTGGTTATGTATTTTCACGATTTTCACAAGTACATAATCATTCTGCCATGAATGGCAGCTGGATGTAAATAAATCAGCATAAAAGTCTTTTTGAAATAACCCTAACAATACCCTAACCGCCCACTGCGAAACATAACTAACTTCACTCTAAAGTTAGACTAACATGTTAGATCGAATCATGCAACAAACATAAACATACCTAACAAAAATGTTGCAGATCTGTCTAATTTTAGTCTCATTTTACCCTAAAGTTAGAGAGAATATTAGAGTAACTTTCTAACAGGTTACACTCATATTAGGGTCAAGTTAGAGTAACCTTGTTTGCTGGGTATGGAAGGAAGCTGTCTGTAATGAAGTCAGCTTCAGCCCGGGATTTGGAAGGTGTTGGCTCTACTCCAGCTATAGTGGCCCATTTAAAACTGCCTGGTAGCTCACGTCCAGTCCGAAGTCACTTTCACTTACAATTATCCCCGGCTGTTTATGCTACCATTATCAATTGGATAATGGAACCATAAACAAACTTCCGGATTTTTAAATCTAGCGCGCATTTAGTTTTGGAATCATATAAAAACCCAGATTAATCCACCTAGCGGTGATGGTGCCTTTCTCGACCTTCGTAAAATGTATGTGCTTGAAAATAGATGAGCTAGTAGCTAGGAGTAAAAACAGACAAATTTCTTTGTCCGTTCTATGAAAATCAGATTATTTATGGCAAAGATATTGTAGATCCAGTTGAAAACCGAAAATCATATTTTGTCCCATTCCCGGATGTCGCGACTGCATCGCGAGTGGTGCCCGACTATGGCACAGTTGCGCACTACTCGCGATGCAGTTGCAACATCCGGAGATTGTCGCGAAACCTCGGTTTGGTTTTCAGCTTGATCTACAATATGCTAATAAGAATTTCGACATTTTTGTTTCCTTTTTCAATCTTTTTGACGTACATACCCCTGTTTTATTTTACCCAGTCATATATTTTAAGGATATCACTTTTGGATGTAAATTGAACTGAAGCTCCGACTACACAAAAAGAAAACGAAAAAGTCATTCCCATTAAGGCTCGCAATATCGGAGGGCAATATTTGTTATGATATAAATCTCATGACCGTCTTTCTACCAAACTCCCGTATGAAGAGGAAGGGAAGTGTATCAGTGTGGAAGCATCCGATAGTTCGTTTTCGGAAAGAAATTATAGCCTTTCGGTACAACTTTGTTGCACAAGAAAGGCAAAAAGTATTTTGGCCATAATTTCAAAGGTAATAGTCCAATCTGGCCAACTTTCTAAATAGAACAGGATTCCGCATCTAATGCAATTTGTTGTGAGTAAATCGGTTGAGGGTAAGTCCATTAAAAGTCAGCTAGACTTTTTACTCGCTTTTTATAACACATAGTATATTTTGGCCATAATTTCTGTGCCCATGGTCCAAATTTTCAATAGAAAACAATACGACAGGATTCCACGTCGAATGAAACTTGTTGGAATTATAGATAGTGGAATATATAGATGAGTGAAGATAAATCCTCTGTCTCCAAACGAACTGTCAAACGTGTCTCCAAACGAGCATGACGTCACGATTTCAATGGAAACGTTAAGGGCTGTGACGTCATATGTGCGTGTGCACGGGCAGAAAAATCGACTCAGCCATGCTTTCGCTCATCTATATATTCTACTATCTATAGTTGGAATTAAATCGGTTGAGGATAAGTTCCAAAAAAGTGAGCTAAACTTTTCGCACTTTTGGTGCGCGCACACACACACAGAGACATCATCGCAGTTCATCGAGCTTATACGTATAGTCGGGCCGCCACCAAACCGGACCGCGCGATTGAGCACTCGCGCTGCGACGCGAGTCGCGACAATTTGAAATATTTCATTAGTAGTGCGCATCATGCACGCATGGATGTACTATCATGCGCACTAATCAGAAATGAGTTGCGACGTCTGATAACTGCAGATATTTCATTTTATTGAAAACAAATTTTCGATTTTCTACTATACACGGAATATATAACACTATGAGTCTCCAGGCCTTCTGTGAAAGTTTGGTTTTGGAGCGAACATACAGCCTTTTCGTAGAAAAAGGCAAAAATGGTGTTTCAGCCATAATTTCCGATCCCATAGTCCGATCTAGCCAATTTTCAATAGAAAACAATGGGACAAGATTCTGCGTCGAATGCAATCTGTTGCGAGCGTCAATAGATGAAGTCTAAGTGCTAAAAAAGTGAGCTTACAATAAATAGTAATTTGACCATAACATCTAAGCCCATAGTCCGATCTGGCAAATTTTCAGTAAGAAAATATGAGACATTCTGCGTCGAATGGAACTTGTTGTGAGCAAATCGGTTGAGGGTAAGTGCCCGAAAAATGAGTGACATTTTTTACGCGATTTTTCGTATGAATTTGTATTTTGGCCATAACTTTCGATCCCATAGTCCGATCTGGCCAAATTCAAATAGGAAACAATGGGACAGGATTCTGCGTCGAATGCAACTTGTTGCGAGCAAATCGGTTGTGGATAAGTGCCGAAAAATGAGTGACATTTTACGCGATTTTTTCGTATGAATTTGTATTTTGGCCATAACTTCTGATCCCATAGTCCGATCTGGCCAATTTCAAATAGGAAACAATGGGACAGGATTCTGCGTCGAATGCAACTTGTTGCGAGCAAATCGGTTGAGGGTAAGTTCCCGAAAAATGAGTGACATTTTTTACGCGATTTTTTCGTATGAATTTGTATTTTGGCCATAACTTCTGATCCCATAGTCCGATCTGGCCAATTTCAAATAGGAAACAATGAGACAAGATTCTGCGTCGAATGCAACTTATTGCGAGCAAATCGGTTGAGAGTGAGTGCCCGAAAAATGAGTGACATTTTTTACGCGATTTTTTCGTATGAATTTGTATTTTGGCCATAACTTCTGATCCCATAGTCCGATCTGGCCAATTTCAAATAGGAAACAATGGGACAGGATTCTGCGTCGAATGCAACTTGTTGCAAGCAAATCGGTTGAGGATAAGTTCCCGAAAAATGAGTGACATTTTTTACGCGATTTTTTTGTATGAATTTGTATTTTGACCATAACTTTCGATCCCATAGTCCGATCTGGCCAATTTCAAATAGGAAACAATGGGACAAGATTCTGCGTCGAATGCAACTTGTTGCGAGCAAATCGGTTGAGGGTAAGTGCCCGAAAAATGAGTGACATTTTTTTTAGTAGTTTTGCGCACACACACACACACACACACACATACACACACACATACACACACACACACACACACACACACACACAGACATCACCTCAATTCGTCGAACTGAGTCGATTGGTATATAACACTATGGGTCTCCGGGCCTTCTATAAAAAGTTTGTTTTTGGAGCGATCATATAGCCTTTACCGTATACTTAGTATACGAGAAAGGCAAAACATATTTAAACAATCTCACCAAATTGATAATCTTCCGGAAAAATGAGCTTACGAAGCGAAGATCACTTCTAGTGTCCACGAACAATTTACTGCACTTTTACAGAGCTATTTTGAGCAATCCGTTATTGATCCATGTATTTCTGATATTATCACACAGCAAGTCACACAGCCACAAATATTTCACAAAAAACATCCCCGTATACAAACTGCACTTCTTCAGATCACTTAAACTTTTTTCTTATAGTACATATGCAAATATAGACATCAAGACATCAGCAGAATCTATTTCTTGCGGGAACGAACAAAAATGTGACAGAAACTTCAAAAGCAACTATCCGCGCGCATGGCTTGCTGTGTTCCATCTCACATATCGGGTGAAATGCAAAATTTTGCAAAAACTGAAGTCTTGAATTTAATAGAACTCATGCTTTGGTTGTGCCCGTTTAGTCTTTTAACTACATGTAATTGATTACGCGCTGTACGTAATTTATTACAAGAAAGCTTCTCTCCCGTGTGCGCGAGCCATTTCAATTGAGATGTCGCAGAAAGCGAAGAGCGTTCCTAGCATCGGAAAAGAAGGGAATTTTATTCCCACTGACGGCGTGGGCATAGTGTTACCAGACGTAGGTACTCTTTTAGGAGTACTCTTTTTAATGCAGAAAAATTACGTACTCTTTTTTTTCAGAGAGAAAGGTTATATGTACTCTTTTTAAATATTATTAGTACCAATTTATTTTCAAACTTAACATTGCAAAGTGAATCCATTTTTTTGCACAAATAAAGTAGGCTGAGATTGTGTATGTCACTATTTGAATTGAAAGAATTTATTATTTTCATAATATTTAATTTGTTTAACTGTTCCTGGCAACACCGAAATTGAAGATAGATCGCTAGTTTTATTTTCGCGAAATTTGGATATAAAAAATTTGGAAAACCAGCACGATAACATCAAATACCATCGTCGGGGGTGAGGATGGGTCACTGCTTCAAGTACTTAGAATTCTTGTAGAATAGGTTGAATGTACCCGAGGGCAAAAAGGGCACTTTGATGAAAATTTGTTTCGGATCAACCTTTTCTTCTGTAAAATTATGGTTCTGAAAAGGACCGATTTATTTTCAACAATGCGCCTTCCCAATTAACTGCAACAAAACCAGCTTCAAAACCATGCGAGAAAACTTGGCACTGGAGTGCCGCTGATGCCGACGATAGCCACTCAATAGTTTCCGCTCAACCGCTACAGATGCAGAAACCACTGCCATCGATGCTGGGGCCGCTACCCAACGCCAACGTTTTGTCCGCTCTCCGTGACCTGACCACTCACCATGGATCGTCGAACAGAAATAACGCGCGAGCGCGAAACATGGGTCTTTTTATACTCAGAGAAAATGAAACGGTGGTTACTTTGATTTCTTAAATGAAAGTGAAATTGGTCTTAGTTAAAGGTATTTTTTTTATTTGAAAGTTCAGATTTTCTCGATTCAATTGTGAAATTAAAAATTCTACCATTCAACCTGAAAACTGTAGAACTGTTAAATTACCATCGATAAAGCATTTGACAAAAGAAAAAAAAAAACAGTTCCCAGTTTGATAGACAAGGAACGAAAAAGAAAGATTTTTCCGGTCGGAGTGATCAATTTTGTTTTGTTCGGTGGTGTTGAGTATTCTATTTAATTCAGGAAAGTTGAAGCCTCAAGGTGTTTAACAAATTGAAAACTGGTTGGGAGTGATCCAAAATGCTAACGAGCCCTCACAAATGCGCTTTTTTGGAATTTAGGACTGCATACCAGGTTATAATACGTCGATGAAAATGTCAAGGTCTCAGAAGTGGCACTGTCTATCTTACGGAATCAGAGGGTAAAATCTGTAAATCAAATCTGTAAAAAGTATCAGTAGAACGGAAGTACCGGTGTCGCGGTATGCACTAAATAATTCCAGCCATCAGAAACAGTGACCAACTCCACAGTGTGCTTTAATGATGAGTACGAAGTTTGGCGCTGCTTTCGTGGGCTGAAATCAATGCACATCATAGTAAATACATACTTATGTAAGATTTCTGCTTTCTTTTTACAGATAATTTGCGGAGTTTGTAACTGACGGGATTCCTAACGTGCGCACCTTGAAATGTTGCTAAATTATTCTGTTGAGGTGGCTACCTTGACAAAAGTTCTACGCACGATTTGTGGACTAAAAACATCCTAGAAATCTGTAATAATGAAATAATAAAAGAAGAATAACTGTTCACATATATTTGAAAGGAAAAGGGGTGAGGATTTTTGGGCTAACGAATCATAATTTTCGAAATAAAAATACTTTACTCTCATTTTTCACAATGTATAACTATTTGGATTTGATAGTTCTACAGTTTGGCTTGAGTATTCAAACTTTTAATTTCAGATTGGTACGCAGCTTTTAAACCATGGTTGTCGTAAAAATTTGCGAACTTTTGTTTTAAACATACAGAACTCTAGGAACTACGAACTACTTCTGTCTGTGTGTTGGGAATGCATGAACGGGATTGGTTGGACCTTATATTTTTGCTGGGTAGGACAAGAATTTAAATTTTCAGTAGTTTATCGTAAATAATCAAAAATTTCAATGAAATTGACAAATTGCTGAACAGTTTTCGAGTAGATTGTTACATAAATCTGCAAAATTAATTGAAAGATGAAGACTCTATTAACGTTAAAAATCTTACATGATTTACGGTTTCCAAATTTAGATTCTGATTTGATTCCCAATACCTTCGGGTAAGACGTTCTCCCACCAAGGTAAAAAAAATATACAAGTGCACATTTCTTACACTTTCATCATTTATTCGGATTTTTCTCCGAGGATTCCTACAGGAATAGCTCCGAAAATGTCTCCGGAAATTCCTTCTTTCTTTCTTTTTCAAAGCTTTTGATAATCGTACTCTGAGTAGCAACTCATTGTCGTGATCCATTTTGATGGACCTGAATGGCCACCGGAGGTCTCCCGGAACATCCGTAAAAGTGGTCAATTCATGAAACTCATCGTTGGAAAAAGCTTTTTTTTTCTTAGTCTTTATATTATCTATAAAGCCGGTAAAATAATCAATCTTTAATATTTGTTCCATATCATTTACTGTTTTGTATTAATTAATTTCCCTTGAAAAATTTCGGCAAATAATTCAAATCAGATCAAATATGAACACCGTTTCAAAAGCATTTAATCAAAGCTAAATGAATAAACTGGCTAATCTATAAATAGGTAATTTGTTCCATTGAAAGCATTTCCAACAAACCCTCTTGCTAACAAGCTTCTCTTGATGCTCCAGAATAGTCTATGATTGGCTGGTTTGCCTTTTCTATAACTGGAGTATTTATAGCCATTAATTAATAGTCCAGCCAAGCCCCTTTTGCACAGCGCTCCACTCGTATCCTTTTATAGCCGAAATAGCAACATACGATATAGAAACACCTTGTCAATAAGCTAAGAGGAATATTCGTTGCCATACATCAAGCCCAACGCCAGATGAGATTCTTCTCTCCAAACGGGTTGTGGTATGGGGAGGCAGAGCAACAGCATGGACATAACTACAGACTTGTCATGTATCGGTGTTTCACATAAGGCACTTTCTTTTTGTAAAGAACTAGGTAGTATTCCATTAAATATAAAAAAGATAGTCCAACATGAACTTTTCTATCAAATATCATGCTGATGTGTAGAGTGACTTCAAAGCTACAAGCCATTGTTGAAAAAAAATTGTTTTTCAAACTAAACATATTTTATGTATTTTAAAGCTTTTGCTTATTGGTTAACCGTAACTGACATACTGGATACACATCATAGTTGGGAATTCCTCGAACTTGGAATGTCGAATCATATTTTTCCAACCAGCTTTCGCTTTTATGCTGCGCTTAAGTCGAGCTATTGCAAGTGAAGTGGTGGGGTACGAAAAAAAAGGATTGCTTTCAAACTCCCAAAGAAAAGCGGATGAAAATAGAACTTGACATGTTATTTTTAGATGATAAGCGGGCGCTTCCGATGCTTTATGCTCCGTTAGGAAAACAATATTTTCCTTAGTCTGTTTTTACAAAGTCTTCCCCCCTGGGAATGGCACATAAGAACATATCATAAACTTTCTGCCATCAACGGAGACAAGGGTCGTGATTAGCTCAATTGAATTAATTTGGGTTTTACATGGCATTCAAATTTTCAAACAAGTCAAACCTGTTGTTGTGAATCTCCTAAATTTGGTTGGTATGCTATAATAACGCTTTTACATGTTTAATGCATTTAGTATGCAAAAAACAAATCCCTTAATGAAATTGAATCTCTTGTCGACCGGTGAAAATGATTCTCGACAACAACGATCCGACGAGCAAAGGAAGACGAGCAAGGTGCATCGATCAGGTAGAGGACGATTTACGGACCCTCCGTAGGAACTTTTATGATATAAAAGCTTTATATAGGGTGCAGCTTATTTTTCGAATGTTTCTTTAACCTTAAATTATTGTCCTTGAATGCTTTTTCAATGCAAAAAAAGTAGTCTCAGAGTTTGAAACCAAAATATTCACATTGCAAAAATTTCCAGTAGTTTCGAGAATACAAACAATAAACAGAACTGCCGCGAGAAAATCTTGTGCACTCAACTCAACCATACATATCTTATGTTAAGATGCTAGTAATCCAATGTTGTGGCAATGAACAGGAGTTGCGACCGATCCAAAGATACTGGGCTAGAATAAAATAACAACTTCGGAGGCATCCAAAATTCTGCATTATGGAACATACAGTCACTCTCAAAATTGAGCGTACAGTATGGATTAGTTGATTACATTCGAAAATTTCAAAGGAAATTAAATGGTTGGCTCGGTTATTTTTAATGCATTTCAATATTCATCCCTTCCTTCAATGTATGCGTACATAAAATTGTTGAATTTTTTTCTCTAAAGTTCAATTATTTGAAAATAATCTCAAAATACGCCTATTAGATGTTACAAAATTGAGCGTACAGCAAACTTTTTTCTATAAAATTTCTTATTATAAACACGATTAATGTATTTTAATATTGTTTTTTCATGATTACACTTATAATAATAAACATCCGCTACTTAAACATTCAATGTTTTGAAATTTAACCATGTTTTAATCAAAATGGCGAACAAGTAAGATGCATAAACAATGCTATTTAACAATTCAATGCTGCTGGGCAAAATAGATACTTCAAGATATGAATTTCACCGGTATCGTGTCTTATATATGATAGATAATCGAAATCGAGCGAGACATACGATTAATTTGGGAAAATTCAGTCGGAAAATGATGAAAACAGATGTAAACATACAGAGAAAACGACAAATGTTGGGAATGGCATATTTCAAATTAAGTATAACTTTATTTAAAAGTCGATGTATGGGTAGCTTATAAGCTCAGGACACTCATTAATAATGATATTAATGAAAGAGCAGCACACGGATACATTATAAGATGTAATTTTATATTTGAAGACTCAGTCATCGTAGGAACAAATTTGGTTGAATCATTTAAATTCACCAAGATATCATTAAATAAGCTGCCGAACTCTTAAAAAAGTTAATTTATTCTCGCCACATGGAAATCATCCAATTGTATCCCTTATGGTAACAGATCATGGAGATTAATCCAAATTCAATTATGAAATTACGATATTAGGCTATCTTTTCAATATTAAATCAAAAGTGCTCTACGGGGTTGAAAAGCTGTATTTATGTTCGGTACCTTAAGATACACCTTGTACTTTTATAATTTGACTTTGAATGATTGGATTCAATAATATTACTCTTAATGATTGACCTGAGACAAAAATCGAGCCTTAAAACAAATTAAAGTAAAAGACATACTAAATTTGAATTATGTCATTCCTAACATTTATCGTTTTCTCTGTATGTTTACATCTGTTTTCATCATTTTCCGACTGAATTTTTCCAAATTAATCGTATGTCTCGCTCGATTTCGATTATTTATTATATATTAGACACGATACCGGCGAAATTCATATCTTAAAGCATCTATTTTGCCCAGCAGTATTGAATTGTTAAATAGCATTGTTTATACATCTTACTTGTTCGCCATTTTGATTGAAACATGGTTTAATTTCAAAACATTGAATGTTTAAGTAGCGGATGTTTATTACTATAAAGTATAATCATGAAAAAACAATATTAAAATACATGAATCGTGTTCATAATAAGAAATTTTTTAGAAAAAAATTCGCTGTACGCTCAATTTTGTAACATCTAATGGGCGTATTTTGAGATTATTTTCAAATAAATGAACTTTAGAGAAAAAAATTCAACAATTTTATGTACGCATACATTGAAGGAAGGGATGAATATTGAAATGCATTAAAAATAACCGAGCCAACCATTTAATTTCCTTTGAAACTTTCGAATGTAATCAACTAATCCATGCTGTACGCTCAATTTTGAGAGTGACTGTAAAATGCTGAATTGGTTCCTCGCGGCAACAATACTAACGTCAACATTTTCAATTCTTTGACTAATTTCGGGGCAACTGCACGGTGAAAAATATATGGTAAACATTAACAAAACTGAGGTTGCTTCAACATATCACACAAAATTTATAAATATTATTTCAGCAAAATACTTTACTTAAAATAATCAGCAATTTTGAAACTTGCTGAAAATCAGTATATTTCTGCTCAGCATTTCTCTTCGACTGCTGTCAAATTTAGGATCAAAGAAATCTTTTTTGCTCGTCATAAGACAAGTTGGAACGAGTAAGTAATTTATCGTAAGTATTGCAAATCGAATATATCGTTTAAGAATGTTCTTGTAAAATCAAATTTAAATGTTTTTCAGCCATGGGCGTAGCCAGGATTTCGAGAAGGGGGGGAGGGGCAACTTTTTGGGTCTTCTAAATCGTAGTTTTATAGTAGTTTTATAAAAACACATGAATATTAACACATGAAACTAAATCCAAACCAAATCGAAACAATAATGATTAAAACAATAATGGATTTAAAAATGCGTGATTTATTGCTCATCAGATATTTTTAAATAAACTGAGAAAAATATTAACGAACTTAGTATTCAGAAAGAATATAAAATCGGATATAACAATTATTATAAAAATCCTGCATTCTTCCATAAGTTCAAGAAAACTAGAACCATACATCTGAATTTCTAAACAAAAAATAATATGAATTTCCCCCGAAATAATATTTATTATAAAATAGGCAGAAAAATGAATATGCAAGCTTTCTCCAGGAATTTCTTCGACAATTGCTCCTGGCATTCTATCCGAAATTCTATCAGGGATTCTTTAGGAATGCCTCCAGCAACTTATTCGGCAGTGTCTTCCACCATAAATTTGGCCGGGAATTGATCCGAAAATTCCACCATTATTTACTCCAAGAAAATCTTCACGAACTTCTTTATAAGTTCTGCAGAATTCCCTGCAATAATTCAAATAATTTCGTGCTGTTTCCCATAATTTTTAAGAATAAGAATATTCCGTGGAAATTCCGCAGAATTGCCAGTAAACATTCCTGAGAATTTCACGAAAAATCTTCGAATTTCTTGTGTAAATTCCATAAAAATTTCCGTGAATTGTTTCGAATAATTTCTTGTGAAAATTTCAAAGAATTTCTCCAGGAATTCCACCGGAAATTTATACAGAAATTATACCGAAAATGAAATCAACAATGGAATTTTCGGAGGAATTCCTAGATTAACTCGCAATGAAATCCTTAAAGAATTCCGGTGGAAACTGAAAGATTTACACTGGGAGATCCTCCAGGAGTTTCGCCGAAAATTCCTCCTGGAATTCTTTTAGGAGTTCCACCGGCATTTCCACCAAAAATTTCTCTAGTATTTCCTTGGAGAATTATTCCGCTAGTTCTATAGGCAGTTCCTTTGAAAATTCTTCCGGGAATTTCGGCAGAATTGGAATTTATTTAGGCTTCTTCAGGAATTTATCCAGTTTTCCGCGATTTGACGTTTCTGGAGGTCAACTGCACCCACCATTCGAGCATTTTGATCAATGTTGTATATAAGAAGGCTTGGATTCACCGAATCAGCACCTTCTTATATACAACATTGGTCAGAATGCTCGGAGCGTTGGGTGCGGTTGACCTCCACAAACGTCAAATCAGAGACTGACCTCCGGCAATTCATCCGGGAGTTTCTCCGGAAATTCCTCCAGGAGTTCCACCAGAAGCTATTCCAGGAAATTATTCAGGCTTTTTTTCAGGAAATCATTTAGGCTTTCTTCAGAAATTAAACTGGAAATTCCTCCCGAAGTTCTTCCGATAGTTTCTCTGGGAGCTCATCCGGGAGGTCCTCTAGGATTTCTTCTAGGAGTTCCTCCTGAAATTCCTCCGGGAGTTCTTACGGGAGATCTTACGAGAGCTCCTCCGGCAGTTCATTCGGGAATTCCTCCGGGAGATTCACCAGCAGTTTCTACGAGAATCCCTCCAGGAGTTTCACCGGCAGTTTCTCCGGGTGTTTCTCAGAAAAGAAACTCCCGGAAGAACTCCCAGAGTAATTTCCGGAGGAACTCCCGGGAGATTTTCTATAGGAATTTCCGGAGAAATTATCAGAGGAATTCTGGGAGGAACTTCTGGAGGAAGTTCTGAATATTGAAGAACTACAGGAAGAATTTCCGGAGGAACTCTCGTAAGAATTCTACACACTTAAAATAAATCGCAGATTTCTGTGAAATTTCATCGAAATCTCAACAGCAGAACTGTTCGGTGAATAATTTTACAGATTTTGGGTGGTATTGACAGTTGAACAAAGGAAAAATCGCCGAAAATTTTGTGAAATAGTTATCTGCTGTTGTGAAACAAATCTGCTGTTGAGATTTCGGTGAATTGAAGCAAAATTCACCGAAATCTGTGAAATGATTTAAGTGTGAGGATAAACTCTCAAAGGAACTTCCGTAAGAACTCCAGGAGGAACTCCTGGAAGAATTCTTAAAAGAACCTCCCGGAGGAATTCCCGTAAGAACTCCCAGAGAAATTCTCCGAGGAACTTCTGGAGGAATTTGTAGATAAATGCCTAAAGAAATGCTAAATGAATTCCTGGAAGAAAGCCTGATTGAATTTCCGAAGGAACTACTGGTGGAACTTCAAAGGAACATCCGGCGGAATACCCTAGAGGAAAAGCAACAATATTTCTGAAGGAACTTCCGAAATCCCATTTCCCGTGAAATTCCTGCCAAATATCGTCCAGGAATTCCCTATGAAATTCCTGGAGTTATTACCGGAGAATTTCTTGGAAAAACTCCTGGAAGAACTTCCGGAGGAACTACCACAAGCACTTCCGGAGAAATTCCCACATGGAAGTCCTGAAATAATTCTTAGAAAAGTTCCTAAAGGAATTTCCGAAAAAAATATCTGAAGGAATTCCCAGAAAAATACCAGGAGGAATTAATGCAGAAATTCCCAGATGAAATCCTGAAAGTATTCCCAGATGAATTGCTGAAGAAAATCCCTGCGGATTGTTCCGAAGAAATTTCTGGAAGAACTCTTGGCAGATATCCGAGTAAATTCCGAGTGAAGTCCGGAAGGAATTCTAGTACACTTCCGCGGAAAATCTCCCGGAGAAATTCCTGGAAGAATTCCTGGAGAAGTACCTGAAGAAACTCCCGAAAAAATACCTGTAAGAATTTCTGGGGAAATACTTGGACGAATTCCAGGAGAAATTCATGAAGATATTTCTAGAGGATTTCTTGAAGGATATTCTGAAGTAATTGCGAAAAGAACTCCAGATTGGAATGCTAGATGGTTTCGCTATTGAATGTTTGGAGGCATTCCCGGAAAATTTCCTGGAAGTAATCCCGGAGGAATTAAAGGAAGAGTTCCGAGAGGAATGCCCGGAAAAAATCCTAGAAGAATTTCCGAAGAAATTTCTTATAGATTTAAAAGTGAAAATATGGAGCTAAATCGTAGGATTTCCGTCATAAATTTTTGAAGAAACTTCTGGTAGAATTTTGGGAAGAAATTCCGTATGTATTCTTGACGGAACTCTCTAATGCATTCCTGAAGGAAATGCCGGATTCTTCCTGAAGAGAGAATAGCCGAAGAAATATCTATAGAAATATCTATATCACCCAACCAGCGGATGGGAGATTTTTATACAGTTCTGCATAAGAACCCTACAGAAACTGTATAATAATTGGGCATATACAATTTTTGGAAGATTTTAATACAATTTCTGTATAAAAACCTTACAGATTTGTATATGCCACGTTTTTATACAATAATTGTAAGATCTGTTTTTTGGGTGTAGAAGTAAATCTTGCAGAGAAGAAAAGAAATCTTCAAAGAATTTCCTCGTGAATTTCCTAAAACAAAATTTAGTGGGGGGTTTCTAGATAAGGAGGAATTACAATTACATGAGAAGGATTTTTGAACGATTTTCAGAGGAATTTGTGGATAACTTTCCGGAGGAATTCAGAAGTTCCCAGGGGAGCTTCTAGAAGGATTTCAAGGAGAATTTTTGAGCCCGAAATGTTTCGAGTTGTTTTGAACTTTCATATATTATGGATCGTGGATGCCCTAATAAGTTTTGGGAATCTTTTGAATTTCAACCACCTATTTCTGTATATGATTGGATCGTAAAGTGCATATGTTTGAGGCAATTCATTTCAGTACCCGTTCAATCTTTCCACAATTTAGGGAGTGGGGGACCACGCCCCCCCCCCTGCCTCCCTCTCGCTACGCCCTTGTTTTCTGCTGTTTACTGCCAATATTCTCAAATTCCCTAAACCTAATCCCACGAGGCCAAGTTTCAGTTGCCAGCGAAATCGAGCGGCATTCCAACTTTGTAGGACACAAAACTGAGTGTGCTAGTGTCTTTACCACGCGCGACCAGTTTCACAATATGCAGGTCCGAAGTGCCCAATCTAGACTGAGCTAGTTCGGTTACCTTTTCATCGGGAACATTTGGCAAGACACCAGACAGATAAAGCCAGAATTTATTTGGATCATGCTCCGAAGAAAGCGATGCGACTAGATCAGAATCTGTGGCGCCGGTTCCGACAACACACATGGATTTGGCGGGACGGCGAAGCGTAGTATCGTCATCTCCATCGGCTGCCGTTTGTTCCTACCTGAAAACGGGGGCCATGTTCGGTTGCGCGATATCGTCGGTACAGAGGTGGGTGGAACGGAATCGATTAGGGCCTTGAAATTGGATCGTATTTCTGACCTTATATCGACCAAGATACTATCCCTAATTTCAGTTTTCAAAGATTGAATAACTGCCTCACTAACTTTGTCGACCGATACTGAAGCATTCGAAAATCGAGCTTTAGCCAGGAGATTTTTACAGCATGTACAAAGCCATACTAGATGCGAGTTGGCCAAAATAGAGGCAAACGTATCCCTATCAATCCCTGTACATAGTAGGGGAAACTGGACACACATGATCCCCACTTTTTGTTTAGGATATTTCTCGATGTAACATGGACCGATTTGCATGCTTCTTGATGGACTTGATAAAGAATTTAATGAGCTATTCAAAAACATCATTGGAAGCAATTATTTGTCAATGAAAATTACCAAAAAATCGATTTTGCCGAAAGATAGAAAATTTGGCATTTTCAAAACTTGCGGGAGACTTGATCCTCATATAGGGGGAAATTGATCCCATTATGAGCTGAACATGTTTAGGTTCTTCCAAGTCTAATGAAAGGTTGAATTGGTCTAGCCTCAAATCCAAATAATTCTTCATAGGCTGCCGTAATATCAGTAGAGAGAAAAATAAATATTGTGGGTATTAAGCAAGGCAATTTTAGTTCTCGAATAGAGTAATAGTGACATATAGAATGTCTGCTATAGCAACAAAATTGACATGGTGATGATGATTTATCTGCAAACCATTCACTCCACTAAAAAAAAAGTGGTCATATCACGACAACCATGATGCTCCCAAGAGATTCTCTATTTATAATTGATACAGTTATGATACCAAAAATGGTTGATCGATACATAAATATATCTTTGTAATTTTGGAATCTAATTATTCTTTTAAATTGTTCAGAAAAGTCTCTTATATTTTGATCTTCTTGCCCTCAGATGCATTCAATCTATTTTATAATCATTCTAAGTAGCTGAAACAGTGACCCATTCTCACCCCTATTTGACCCATTGCCTCCCCCGACGACGGTACATCGAGATCGCCAGACTACTACTAATACCACAACCGTGATCATACCAGGATGATGACTTCATAGGGTATCTGTTCCTATATCAATAACAATAAGCCAATGCGCATATGAAATGCATTTATTTCTCACCCAATAATCAAGTAACATGAGAATAATTATGCTCAGCTCACGTCATTTTTAATTGATAACAATTTGGTAACTTCAAAAATGAAATTGTTATCACATTATAGAAGTATTTAGCTAAAAAACGTCATCACTGCCATGCACCTATTTCAATAACATTCAAAAACAGTTAATCCTATGCCTGTACCTATATCAATAATACTGTTTCCAACATAAAATACGCACACTATTACTTGTGTGTATACGTAACGATATGATTGCAGTGATGCCGAATTCTTCAATGTTTTGTATTTGAGTTGAAATATAATTACAAAATTCCAGTTTTTGCTGTAGTTTTCCAACTTATCAATTTAATTTTATGTTTGTCATAGCTTATCTCTTCGATATACCTTGTTTTACAAACATAAGAGTTGAATTTCACAATGAAAGTTCATTCAAGCATTTTTGAAATAAAAATCTAGGTCGGCAACCCTTGCAGATACTGCAGGCCATGTAAATAGTTTGGAATACGGACAAGAATAATTTAGACGTTGTTCGAAATAAACCTATATCAAACTATAGGAAATCGCGTTAGTTTTTACAATATGATTATATTTATAATGAAAATGTGATGTGCTCTATGTGTTGTGAAGTGTATTTTGAAAGGATACATTAGTTTTAGCTTGAAATTGAGTGGAAAACAACGGCGTGAAATGAGATGAATCTGCTAGTAGCAGTCAAGCAGTGCATCAAATCAACAGTTCAGAGGTAGGAAAATGAAAATAAATGTGTTTTATAATTTTGTTTTTAATAATTTGAATCTTGTGAATTAAAACATTACTCAAACGGAATTTTAAATAATATTCCAAACATTGGAGAAGATGGTCTATTCATTATTGTTTACATACGATGCGAGAAATTGTAATCAAATTGATTTTTTATTTGGTTTATCGGCGGTTGAGATTAATATACGGACTGTTATTAATATGGGAACAGATACCCTACATCAATATGGTACTATCACGAATCATCATTTTTGTAGTGAGTTGTTATTACACAAATGCGATTTCTCTTAAACGACTGACCAAAAGATGTTGAATGAGCCCATTATTAAAAATTCTTTAAGAAGATTTACAAATAAATGATGATTGTAAGCAAACTTCTCCTCGATCAAACGGAAAAAAAATAATCGAAAAGATCAAAAAAAAAATCGAAAAATCGAACAATACTGATTTTAAGCCCTGTGATTTGTTGAATGTTTTCAAAGCTTAATTCACACTTTTTCTCATTGAAAATAATGTAAAATGCATTTAATAAAACTAATCAAAACTAAGTATGTTCAACTACACTTTGTTCTGATTAATGAAATAAGGTTATTGAGAAATTCAAATTGCGCGTGTATTGTCTGATTAACAAAATTAAAGAAAAATAAAATTTATTTATACTTTTCAACTAGAAAATAATTTTGACAGATCAATTAGTTGCATACAATACAATAATATGCGACGGTATACAACAAACGCCTTAATATATGCAATATCGGGATCAAGTGTGTCCAAACTGTGGGGGATCAAGTGTGTCCATGTTGAGTATTTATCTTGTTTTGTTTTTTATTTAATGGAAAATAAGCAATAGTTATTTGAATGAATTTATTCAATTCTACAATAATAAAACTGTCCAGTAAAAATTTGGTACGTTTTGGTTAGACATATTCAAAGTTATTTAACTTTTCTCCTTTGAAGAAAAAAAGGATTGAGAATGCTTAAATAATAAAACCTCTGTAAAACCCATATACATAAAGTAACTAATATCAAATGTTACTCAGATTCAATAATCTATCTAACGGATTCGTTTGCACATATCACTGGTATAAAAATGTGATTAGTTTTCGAGAAAACAGGGGGGATCATGTGTGTCCAGTTTCCCCTACCGTACTAAAAGTCCACACATGTTTATTGGCAAAAATCCATATATTTAACTTATGATATATATCAGCGCACACATAACCATTCTCCTCGCGAACTACTAATAAAATATATATCCAAATAAACATTATGTGTGGTCTCGAATTAGCAATTATTTAATTTATGTGTAGTTCTATATCGATTATATTATAGGGTGAAGCTATTGCAAAAATTTATAACGGCGACACATATATCTTATACAGATATTTTTGGCAGTGTAGGCAAACCGAGGACGAGCAAAATCCTCCACATTTCACAACTTCTCCATCGATTTGGTTTGCACATTTCTCGCATACATTCATCATTCCGATGAAACTGGCAACACTGAAGAGTTGCTTGCGGATGATTATTGGTGAATGAACACTGGTGGAACTTCGAAATCTGAGGCCGGAACTGGTCTTTCGGATTTGTTGAATAAGAAGAGCGCAGGAAAACGGGGCCTATATTATGCTGCGATTCTACGGGGTCTTACAATCTTTCCGTTTAAGTACTATCACAGCTTGCTTCCAGATGTTAACTTGGTTCGGGAATGTTCGACGATCAGCGTTTATTAGGTTCTGCAGCATGACGTCACGAATGAATTCGGTCCTCGTCGAATGAACTTTTTTGACAGTTCAGTAGTACTTTCGACTGACTCCGACGAAGACTCCGACAAGGGTCGAGTTCGTGATTGGTTGGCTGCCCCTGAGACCAACAAGAAGTACTACTGATCTGTCACCAGATTGAGGTTACGTTCAGACCCTGCAGAACCTAATGTGAGCGTTTGACGTGAAAGCACGGAGCGGTGTCTTTCAAACAGGAGGAGAGCGGCGAGGTGGGAGCAGTGGGGCAAATGATGGAGGGATCTGTTTAAATTAACCACTATCAAGCCGGCTAGGAAATTTCACAAATTCTCGGAATTCTACCTGTTTGAAACAAGCAAAAGGTGCGAAATAGATGCGAGGAGCGATGTTCGATGTGACGATGTGGCTTTGACGAATTATCGACGGCTTGTCGTTGCAATGAGTAATAAGAAACACAACAGAAAAACACAAACGATGCAGACGACAGTGTTGCTAGTTTTGTTATGAAAAATTGTTCAAATTTTGCGTGGCCAATACAAAGATCTTTGGGAAGGTCAAAACATACAAACCGCCCTGCAGAATAAATAAGGTTGTCAATCCAAAAAAATAACTCACCACATAAAGGTCATTTGTCTAGAGCAGGGGTACCTTCACCGGGCCCAGGGGATACCTCGGATAAAAATGCGTAATGGCGGATTTTAATCAAAACTTATTGATAAAGTTTTGATATATGTATAATTTTATTTTATTTCAAAATTTTGTCTTATATATAATATGCATGGCGATTAGTGACTCAAATTCTATAGAATACTTTCCTCCACAACCAGTGCAGTGGATGAAGTGCTGTGGAAGAAAAGGTCGAAGGAAAGAACGACGAATGAACAAATTTCAAAAATCTTCTATGCAGTCTACCTGTTCGAAACAAAATGTTGAATGATATGTTAAGAATATGATCCTGAACTAAAATTTAGAGTCTACACGTTCGGAAGCCTCAATTTTAAAGGTTTTTTCCGAAAAGCTCAGTTGCTTCGGAAGCCTCCTTCTGAACAGCTCGGAGGACACTATTCAAGATGATTGGAGGACTTCTTTCAAGAGGTTCGGAAACCTACTTTCAAGAGGTTCAGAGGCCTCCTATTAAAATGCCCAGAAACCTCCTTTTAAGAATCCCAGAAGCCTCTTTTTAAGAGGTTCGGAAACCTTCTTTCAAGAGGTGGGAAAGCCTACTTTCAAGAGGCTCGGAAACCTCTTTTCAAGTGGTTTGGAAGCCTCCTTTGAAGAGGCTCGGAAACCTCTCTTTAAGTGATTCGGAATCCTCTTTTCAAGAGGCCTGGAAGCCTTCCTTTAAGAGGCCAGGAAGTCTCCTTTCAAGAGACCCGGAAGCCTCCTTTCATGAGGCCCGGAAGCCACCTTTCAAGAGGCCCGGAAGCCTCCTTTCAAGAGGCCCGGAAGCCTCCTTTCAAGAGGCCCGGAAGCCTCCTTTCAAGGGGCCCGGAAGCCTCCTTTCAAGAGGCCCGGAAGTCTCCTTTCAAGAGGCCCGGAAGCCTCCTTTCAAGAGGCCCGGAAGCCTCCTTTCAAGAGGCCCGGAAGCCTCCTTTCAAGAGGCCCGGAAGCCTCCTTTCAAGAGGCCCGGAAGCCTCCTTTCAAGAGGCCCGGAAGCCTCCTTTCAAGAGGCCCGAAAGCCTCCTTTCAAGAGGCCTGGAAGCCTCTTTTCCAGAGGCCCGGAAGCATCCTTTCAAGTGGCCCGGAAGCCTCATTTCAAGAGGCCCGGAAACCTCATTTTAAGAGGCTCGGACGCCTCCTTTTAAGAGGCCCGGAAGCCTCCTTTCAAGAAGCCCGGAAGCCTCATTTCAAGAGGCCTGGACGCCTCCTTTCAAAAGGCCCGGAAGCTTCCTTTCAAGAGGCCCGAAAGCCTTCTTTCATGAGTCCCGGAAGCCTCTTTTCATGAGTCCCGGAAGCCTTCTTTCAAGAGGCCCGAAAGCCTCCTTTCATGAGTACCGGAAGCCTCACTACAAGAGGCCCGGAAGCCTCACTACAAGAGGCCCGGAAGCCTCCTTTCAAGAGGCCCGGATGCCTCCTTTCTAGAGGCCCGGAAGCCTTCTTTCAAGAGGCCTGGTAGCCCCCTTTCAAGAGGCCCGGAAGCCTCCTTTCAAGAGGCCCGGAAGCCTCCTTTCAAGAGACCCGGAAGCCTCCTTTCATGAGGCCCGGAAATCTCCTTTCAAGAGGCTCGAATTTCTTTTTGCAACAAGCTCGGAAGCCTCCTTTCAAGTGTCTCGGAAGCCTCCTTTCAAGAAACCTTTTTTCAAGAGGCTCGGAAGCCTCCTTTCAAGAGACCTTTTATGAGACCCGGAAGCCTCCTTCCAAGGGGCCAGGAAGCCTCCTTTCAAGAGGCCCGGAAGCCTCCTTTCCAGAGGCCCAGAAGCCTCCTTTCCAGAGGCCCTGAAGCCTCCTTTAAAGAGGCCCGGAAGCCTCCTTTCAAGAGACTCGAAAGCCTCTCTTCAAGGGGTTCGGAATTTATCTTTCTAAAGGCTGGGAAGCCAACGTTCAAGAGGCTCAGGGGCGTCCTTCCAAGATACTTAGAAGCATCGTTTTAAGTGACCCGAAAGCCGCCTTTCAGGAGACTCGAAAGCTGCTCTCCAAGAGTTCGATATATTGAAAATTTCAGCCAATTTTATGGAGAGTCATAAATTCCGTTAATTTTCAGTTTTTTCATATATCTTATGAGGTACATTTATTTTCATTTACAGCAAGAAAAAAATAGGGGGTACTTCAACTGATGCAAAAGTGCGAAGGGGTACCTCTCAAGAAAAAGGTTGAGAACCGCTGGTCTAGAGGATCTATACAAAAAAATATGCTAGATCAAAACTACTTTAGTTCTAGATGAAACAGGGGGTGATCAAGTCTCCCCGGGGATAGAGTCTCCTTACCTCCCCCTACTGTTCAGCCATCATTGTTACTTACGATTTTGACGTTGGACTTACGTCTTTCTTTACTATACTGGGTGTAATTTAGATTTTTGGAAATCGAGAGCGTTACGCTGGAAGGGAAGATTTTGAACGTTACTAGCGCCTTTATTTTTCGATGGATTTTAAAGATTTATATATCAATCGACTCGGACACTCTCCACATTTTGCCTATTTCACTGAAACTTAAGATTATTAACGATAAGCTATTGAAAATTTCAATTCTTGTCAAAGCCAGCAAAAATTTCATATGTAACCAATCCCGTGCATCCCTAACACGGACATCAGAATGCGGTATGACACAGGCCTTCGGGTCCGTCGGAAGATTTTCTTTGTGTATAAAAGAAGCAGTGCCTGCCGTCGCCGTGTGGTGTGCGAGTCATTACTATTTGTGACAGCAGCGCGTACTGACGTGCTTTTTGCTCGCGCATTTTTCGTATCGTTCGTTCGTTTGCTGTGTTTACCTACACAGTGACAGCATGCAGTCCCCAGCGGTAGAACTGCCGGTGGGTCTGCGAATATGCATTAGAGTGGGGCGCAGTTGTATGGAAAAACGCTAACTTCGTCCGACCAAGTGAGATCAAGGTTTTTCTGAATCGTTTTGGGACCCCAATCAACTGTGAAAAATATGGGCTCGATTGGTTGCGACCTCGCATGCCGCATCGTGTTTGAAATTTACATGGAGATTAGTATGGGAAAACGTACTTTTTTACATTTTTGCTCTTAGCGGCTTCAATTTATCATCAATCACGTGACTCAATACATTAGCATATAGCCTGGAAGATGCCAAAAGACTTTGCCGAAGAAGGTACGCAGCTGGAAGGTCTACAAAAAATGTTATTACGTTTCGAAAATTGATTGTTTAAACCATATGCAAGAAATCAATGTTTCTGCCAGCACTACCGGACAACCTGTAATTGTCAGAAGGCAAACCCATTTTCCTTCTAGTCGGAATTTTTACTTTATGAAATCATTCCGAATATCTCCCACTAGCTCCAAAGTCCTATAAAATCATTAATTTTGAAATAACACTCAGTTAAATTATTGCTCCATGTAGTTCGGCAGTGCTGGCAGAATAAATGATTTTTTGCATATGGTTTGAACACTCAATCTTCGAAGTGTTATAACTTTTTTCGTGGACGTTCCAGCAACGTGCCTTCTTCAGCAAAGTTTTTCGGCATCCTTTGGGTTATACTTTAACGTAATGTGCCACTTGATTTACGATGCACTGAAACCTCTAGTAGTAGAAATGCAAAAATATACGTTCTCCCATACTAATTTCCATACAAACTTCAAACGCGATGCGGAAAGCGGGGAAGCAACCAATCGGTCCCAAATTCTGCACAGTTGTTCAGGACCCAGAATGGCTTCGAAAAACCATTGATTTGAAAAAATGACCATGACGCCCCACTCTAATATGCATGAAAGAAGTGAACGAATTTTTTTGTCATTCTGTGCTTGATGATGGTTGCGTGCAATGGTGTCGGTTGCGATGGATGCAATCGCCCATCGCATCGCTCGGAGTTCGGTGGTGGATGAAGAAGAATAAAATTAGATAGATTTGGTCTGCTCATTCAGGTGATTGGTTTCATAATTCAAATGATCCCGGGATGAGTATGAGCCATGTCATATGACTGACCATTTGTTAAGTTGTGCTTGGTACTAAACGACATGTACATTAAAACATGGTTATACTATAACAGTTCTGATTTCATATAAAAAAAATCAACTACACTGATGAAAATAAAAATTTGATTAAAATAATTACTTTCATTTATTTGCAGAAGCTATTAGCAAAGATGCACAATCAGCAATATGTAGTGTTAATATCCATTTTAGATTAGAAAATTTTGCTGAATTACATGTAAATGTTTTAAAAAAAAGTCCGCCAAAAATATTTTCCAGAAGAATATTTAAATAAACTTCATCTTATACTTCTCGCGCTTAGTTTCATAGGGGCGTAACTGTATTGATCGATTTCTCTTCGTCGATGCTTTCTTTTTATTATTATACCGAAGTTCGCTATTTTTTCGATAATTTAATGATTTGATGTGATAAAGGATGATTATATCTTGCACCCAATTAATAATCACGGTTGTAGCTTTTGAAACATTTGAGTTATTAACAAAATATAAAATCGATTAAGAGAAATCGATCAATACAGTTACGCCCCTATGAAATTAAGCGCGAGACTTTGTTTTATTTTTTTATTTTTTGAGAAATTGTATCATTAAACTTGACGTAGACATGAAGTTTGGAATGAAAACATTATATAATTTTTCGTTGATGTATTGGCAGTATCTCGTCTATTATAGTAGGGTCACTGCTCCTTGACTTGTTTCTTATTGTTGTGATTTTTTTTTCATCAGTAAGCACGCATGGTAGCAAAAAGAAGCAACGAAATTGGTGCTGCATTTCTTTGTTTGGAAAACGGGACAGTTCCCCCAAAATAGCACATTTTGCACAAGTCTGAAAAATTTATAAATAGAATTGTTTAACTTCAAATACTATCATCAATAAGAGATCTATAAATGCCCTACACTTGTTTGAGTAAATAAGGGCTTAATAGTTAGAAACAAAGCAATTCTTATTATGTATTTAATTATTAGTTTTATTTCCAGAAGTTTTGAATACACAAATTGTTAATAATTCTACACAGCATGGAAGATGTCTTTTCAATATCAATACCTATAATCAAACTCTATAGATCCAAAAGTTAAAAGTTAAATGTAAATACGTTACGTTTATACAAGTCCTACGTCTACTCGCGGTTATGTTGAAAACATTACCCATTGCTCGTTTTTTTGTAGTTTCAGTCTCTCGAACAACTTTGTAGAATAATTTGACGTTGTGAAAACGATCTCTTATTTAAAAATTACCACCAATACAATCACCATGCTGCTAGAATTTTTTTAGCATATTTAAATTTGGTCCTTACTTCTTATATGAATCTTGAAGGTCGTCAAACTTCTAGATCTCGAAAAAAAAAATCGGTTATTTTTTCGTAAATATTACCTTGTCATATTGATGTTGATATTCATTACGATTTTAATCTAGATTAAAACTGCTCTTCAACTCCTCAAATAGATTGTCCGACACTCTTCATTTAAACATACGAACTTACAAGACAAATTCAACATTCATGTCGTGAACCATCTTTACGACTTCTTGATTGCAAAATTAGGATTTAATCGCTTGTAGCTACGACTGATATCAACTGAGAAGCAATCTCCCGTTGAGATTGGAACTGCGAGTCAGCTACGCTTAGCAACTCAGAATTATCTGTGCTCTCAAATCCTTGATACCAGTTTCCGCTTTGATTACACATCCACGAACAAACGTATTACTGATAATCCACTGCGAGATAGAAACCGCACTTTGATATCAGAAAGAAAAAGCATCCAACCCGCAGTGAAGTGTTCCAATTTTTAACGACTTCAATTACACGTTCGCATTATGCATTATTCATTTGGTTCGTTTGGGTGACAAGCTGGGCCAGACGAAAATATGGTACCATTTGTGTATAACGACGTGAACGGTACCATGCCGAACCGGAGCATATTAGCATTCAACCGAACCGCTGTTTGAAGCGAGCAAGGCTAAGAAAATGGCATGCATGGTTCCGAACCCTGGGGTGGCGCTGAAGTGGACATCATTGGTAGCTGGTTATTGTGGCGGTATCGATTGGACGGGCGCCCGGTTGATCGAGTGATTTGCTGGCCGAGGACACGAACGAAAGTGACAAAGTTGTCAAATTTTGCGTTTTATGTAATTCTGTTGGCATTATGCTGGTCAGCGAAAGATACGTCGATCGTTTCGCGAGACAGGTGGGAGAAGCGGTTTAAATACGGATGGGCTTGTTCAATTGGTCATCACTACTCAGTCAATCGATTATTTGCAAATATCGCTCCATTCAGGTGCAAAATGTTCGCCAAATTGGTAATATTATAGATTAAATATTTTCATTGCATTATTTTTAATTATTCGATTACTTTTAGGTATTCGCTGCTTGCTTGGCCGTTGCTGCTGCCAAGCCTGAGCCTGGACTTCTGGGAGCACCTCTGGCATACAGCGCTCCACTCGCGTACAACCTTCCACTCGCTTATAGTGCTCCGCTGGCGTACAGCGCACCATTGCTCCAGCAAGGGCTCCTTAGAACAGCTTACACGCAAACCGTTGGACGTAGCTATGCTACTGGTCTCCTGCCGTCGGTTACTCCGCTCACTTACGCCGCTCCAGTGGCCCCTCTAGCCGCTGCTGCTCCGCTGAACCCAATCACTCCACTGACTTATGCCGCCGCAACTCCGTTCGCCGCACCTGCTTTTATTCCTGGTGTGACGCCAGCCATAGCCCAAGCTCCAGTCGTGACGCCCGCCATTGCACCAGCAGTTGCAGCCGTTGCCAGAACTCCGATCGCGACCCCAGTTGCCACTCCGGTAGCTGGACCCATTGCCCCAGTGCCTAACGCAGCTGTAGCCCCAGTCGCCCCTGCTGCTCGTTTAACTGCTGCTGCTCCCGCTCCGTTCACTACTTACGGAGTTCCAGCGGCCGCAATCTAGGCAAGCACGTAGACCAATTTGTTGTGATATTTTAGAGCAATTTGTGCAAGTAATTGTTTGCTAGTGACAGTAGTTTGTAAGGTTTTTGTTTCGTTTACACAACTAGCTTTATTGTTTCTCATTAAATGTTTTAAAAATTGACATTTCTTTGTGTTCTGTGTATCCTTCCTAACATACGAAAAATCAAGTCCTCCCGTATCTACTGGCTTTATTAATTATTTAGCTTACATCTGAACATGATACTGAATCAACAATTTAAAGCCACATTACACGGTTCGAGGTCACATCTACGAGGTCATTGTACCTACCCAATCAGAAGCGAATACCATCTTGGTAGGGTTGCTGTCCGGCATTCCTGCAACATGCCCTGCCCATCGTACCCCTTCGGCTTTAGCTACCTTCTAGATACTGGATTCGCCTTAGAACTGGGCAAGCTCGTGGTTCATCCTTCGCCGCCACACACCATATTCCTGCACATCGCCAATGATAGTCCTAAGCACCCGTTTCTCGGATACTCCGAGTGCTTGCAAGTCCTCCTCGAGCATTGTACATGTTTCATGTCCGTAGAAGACTACCGGTCTTATCAGCGTCTTGCATATGACACATTTGATGCGGTGGTGAATCTTTTTTGACTGTAGTTTCTTCTGGAGCCCGTAGTAGGACTAACATTATTATCAGCCGTTAGGAAGGATCCAAGGTAGACGAATTCTTCGACCACCTAAAAGGTATCCCCGTCTATCGTAACACTGCTTCCCAGGCGGGCCCTGTCGCGCTCGGTTCCGCCCACAAGCATGTTCTTTGACTTCGACGCATTCACCGCCAGTCCAATTTTTGTTACTTCACGTTTCAGGCGGGTGTACAGTTCTGTCACCTTTTCAAATGTTTGACCGACAATGTCTATGTCAAACCGACAATGTCTATGCTTTTCAAACATTTCAACAGAATCTAACATATACTCCTTAATAAAACATCTGGATCCCTCAGCGTTGACCAATGAGACGCGTTTCGCAGGATGAACCAACAAAAATGACAACCTTGTCATACATGTTATTGGATGGGAAAGAAGCCATGACTCTTAAATCGTAATGTCTTAAGAAGTCATAACCTTATGTAGTATTGAAACAAGTATTTGATTCATTCCAAGTTCTAGCTGTTTCACTTTTAATTCATTAGAGCACCAGTAATTTTTCCGATCAAATTGTTTTATAAGTAGTATTTATTAACATCATTATGGATTCGTTATTTGCTAAATTCAGAAAAGCAATTAAATTTTGCAAAATGTTATAGGTACATTGATTATAAATTTAGATTATACCCCATTTGGCATAATGTCGTTTATCATACAGTCGTTTGGCACAATGGCCGTTTGGCATAACGGCCGTTTGGCATAAGGTCATTTGGCATAATTGTCATTTGAGCTGTGTAATGGATAAGTAAGATTTGTTGAGCCATTCAGTTACGTGGTTTCCTTTATATGGGCAATACATGATAATTGGAAACGGAATTGTACGTAGTGACAAATTAAGAATAAAGAATCTTCCCGTCAACACGGGACCATTTCAAATGTTGACGCACCTACCAGCAAAATAGATCAGCATTAAATTAAATTGACATTGGTGGTCAGAAAACTTGCCAATTTCTCCCTTTTATTAGCAAACGGTTTGTAAGAAAGGATCATATCTCCCCTTGCATTGAGCGAACCAATTGCTTAAATTGAAAGAAGAAGTTACAAAAATGGTTACCACAACTCGATTGTGACTGAATCTGGTCACATATGAGTTTCAGTAACCAATATAGAACATGTGTACTGCTAGGGTATCCTCGCTGGCTCCTTCTAGGCAAATGCATCCATTGAAAGAAGGGATCTTTACTTCCTTTTCCTTAAGCCGAGCAAATGCCTGAATTAAAGGAAGAATTTATATCGTCTCTTGCCGTCTCCCGGGCAAATGCATCATTCGAAAGAAGGGAAATATCCTCCCATGTCTTCATTACCATTTATTAAGTTTACATCTAAACAGATGCGCCCCACGCTCTCCAAGTCGGCTTGTACCTTGTCTGCCAACCGCTCGCTACGCTCCACGTCATCTCGTACCTGCCGTATCGGAAGCGAACACCATTTTTGCTCGTGTCTTAAACCAAGCAAATTCCTGAATTGAAAGAAGGAAGCATTTCGACTCTAAGACACTACCCATAATTCCATCACCCCGAGGATCACTACCCCGAATGAGTCCTTAGGTTCACCGTGTCGGACTCGTGTTTCGTGTCATCAAGCTAGAATTGTTTTACGAGGCGAACCGGTCCAGGGCCGAAAACCTCATTAATAAAGATATTAATAATAATAATAATAGAATTGTTTGAAAACAGTATAGAACGAATAATTCTCATTCCAAAAAAGTCCCGCTACATATCATATGCTACCTTTGAAGACTGTTAAGATGATTATACAATCAAGCCATGTAATGAATTTCAAATTCACCACACGATTTCCGTACAATGCTGAAATTTAAGTCGATTGTTAAGCATGAGTAAGCAAACGATCTACGGATGTTTCATCCCCATGGGCGTTGTGTTTCTCTCAATTTGTGCTCTTGAAAAATCACTAGAAAAAACACGTGGTTTCCAAGATGGCCGATTTGTGGATTTGTTGTTTAACCACCATAAAGCTAAGGTGAAAATTTCGAAGAACGTTCTCTTGCTCAATGCAGGGAGCTGGAGGAAATTTCAGCCCACGTCGACTGGGCTCGTGAACATGTATTTAAACATAATAAAGAGAGGTAGGGGTAATAAAAGGGGCAAAAAGTTGCTTCTGAAGTTTTCTGGCGATAAATCTTATTGTGACAAGAAGAGCATGGCGACAAGACCTTAGAATGAGAGGATTTCTTCTGTTCGTCGAATATGCGAACATTATCAAATCTGTTCGCCTTAAACCATTATCCTCTTTTGCCTTATATTGGACAAATGCGTTCATTAAAAGAAGGCATTATCATATCTGATCGTTTATTTGAAAAAGGCATTGCCTTCTCTCTCGGGCAAATGCATTCAGCTTAAGAAGGCAATATCTCCTATTACTGTCTTATACCGGGCAAATGTGTTTATTTAAATGAGGTTTTATTTCCACTGTACAGCTTATGTTAAAAGAAAGAAGGTGTTATCTTGTCACTCACACAATTTCGTAGGATAGAACTTTTTTTCAGATAATAATGGCGTAGAATGATAATTTAAGTTAATTAATCAAAAAGTCAAAAATGTCGATTAAACAGAACCTTTATTGCGTTCTCTAAGTAACTCTAAGTAGTATATATTTTTAATCTAAACAAATTCTTTTCAAAGATTGTAATTTTACGATTCATCTTTATCTGTGGGTGTTAAAATAGTGATAGTGGAAAACTACAGATTCGAAATGTAAATCGGGGGTTTGGAATTTCATGTCACCTGCATTCGGGGTAATGGCTTTTAGGGTACTGTCCTATTTGGGGTAGTGGCCTTCTGGATAATGGAATTCGGGTAACTGGCATTCGGGGTACAGGGCTGCAGCCACCATTGACTCTACGAGACTACCCATAATTCCATTACCCCGAAGGCTACTACCCCGAACGCCACAACCCCGAATGAGTCACTACCCCGAATGACATTACTTGCAACTATGTTGAAGTAAGGCTGTAGTAAAAGCAACGGATTCTGGATGAAGCGTGGTCTAAATCTCAGAATCGACGAGTGGGTGAATGAGTGAGTAAGGGTGAGCGAGTAAGAGTTAATGACTGAGTAAGAGTGAGTGAATGAGTAATAGAGCATGCATGAGTGAGTAAAAGTGAGTGAGTGAGTAAATAAAGGTGAGTAAGTATATAAGAATGAGTGAGTGAATAACAGTGAGTGAGTGAGTAAAAGGAAGTGAGTGAGTAAGTGTGTAAAAGTGAGCGCATGAGTAAAATTGAGTGAATAAGTAAGACAGAATGAGCGAGTAAGAGTGAGTGAGTAGGAGTAAGCCAGTGAGCAA
Source organism: Armigeres subalbatus (assembly GCF_024139115.2). Taxonomy (NCBI): domain Eukaryota; kingdom Metazoa; phylum Arthropoda; class Insecta; order Diptera; family Culicidae; genus Armigeres; species Armigeres subalbatus. The sequence goes on from NC_085140.1 coordinate 99,679,784, forward strand.
AAGTGAGTGAGAGAGTAAGAGTGAGTGGGTAAGTAGGAGTGAGGAAGTGAGTAAGAGGAAGGAATGAGCTAGAGTAAGTGATTTAGTAAAAGTGAGTAAGTGTGAACAGGGGATTCATGAGTAAAAGTGAAGTAAGTGAGTAAGATTGATTGAAGGATTGAGAGTGAGTGAGTTAATGGGCGAGTAAGATTGAGTGAGAAAGATTGAGCGAATTTTTGAGAGTAAACGAGTGAGTAAAAGTGGATTACTGAGTAAGAATGGTTGAGTGAGTAAGAGTGGGTGAATGAATAATAATTACTGAAATAGAGGAAGTCAGTGAGTATGAGAGAGTGAAAAAGAGAGATCTAAAGACGTTCATTTAAAGAAGGTATCATCTCATCTGTCCTTATACCGGGCAAACGCGTTTATTTAGAGAAGGCATTATTTTCTCTGTGTTCCTTATAGCGAGCAAACGCGTTCATTTAAAGACGACGGCGCCGGCCGTTACGGTCATCTAGGAAGGGAAGGAATGTTGGTGTGACATCTGTTGCTACTAGAGACCGAGAACACCTCCGCATCTCCACAGTTGTCACAGGAAGGATTTTGGTTAGTTGGGATAGGGTACGTTATTACATGGATCAGGATTCACCTTTGTAAGTGATGCGATCCATGCAATCATTATTAGTTAAAATTAGAACAACCAATAAATTAATTCAACTATTTTAGAAAATTACTTACACATGTCGTCATCTTCGATGACGAACTGTACAAAAATATTGTAAATGAAAAATTTAATACATATGTATATTCCAAAATATTATTATTCTTACTGAAAGTTCTTATGTGAATCTGATAAAAATATGTGTTACTAGTGTACGTCGACACATGTTGTGACGAACCATTCAATTTTTGTATATTAAATATGGAGTGATCTGCTTTTTCTTCGTCGTTGACACCACATAGCCATCGGGATACCACCGCCCCGCAATCCCGTATCCCCCTAGCAAACCCCCAATCAATAGCTGCGAAAACTCTAGTTAAAGCCAAGCTACCACTGCACTATGGGGCCTCTCCATGCAAACTGGCGGACAAAAATATTTTCTTCCTTTTTTCGAGCTTATAAGATGCTTTTTATGTTTTCATAGCAATGAAATGTTATTAATCAACAATTCCAGTCATTTCGCGACTAACTTTCGAAAAGGGGTTAATATTTTGACTGTTTAATTAAAACTGTATATAAATTTCCAAACGACATCGCATTTTTATTTGCAAAATACCAAGAACAAATAGTCAATAGATAACGATTAACGAACAACGATAAAAGAAAGGCAAACACTGTTTCGAATCATAACAAGCCATGATAACAAATTTATCAAACTTGTAAAAAGTGCGCATTTTTATTCGCAAAATACTAAGAACAAATAGGCAAGAACGCTTTTTATAGTAAAATATTGAAATTTGAGTTGCTATGATGCACACTAAGGAATAAAAGACAAGTTTTGGAGCAAACAAGTTTCTTTTTCAAATCGCGTTTTCTCAAAATTTTGCGCAAGATTTTCCGTGGGAATCTGAAAGTACACATCCCAAATATGATCCCCAACTAAATATCTCCACGGTTCAATGTGGGTAAAAAAAATGGCTGACTTTTAAAGTTGAAAATACCTCTAGTTTTCAATGTGTTTTTCGTATTTTGATTTTTTTTTTCTTCATTATAAACGATTTTCGCGAGAAGGCTACAAAACCGCGAGAAACTGCGGTTTTTAAAGTACGCGCGATGCGCATCTATTCACTAATGAACCACATCAACATTTCACAACCATACCTACAAAAAACTATCTCACCAACTTTGCGAAACATCGCCCGTTTCCTGCGAAGTTTGAAGGTTTTTTAGGTCAAATGCGGCCATCCAAATTTATCCTTTCCACCAATGTTTAGCGAAGCAGCATTTTGACACATCACTTTCTCAAACACACTTTCTCTCAATGCCAATATTATTTTATAACATTTTTTAGCACACTTTACAAACTATGTAAATAGATTCTATTTAGGTATAGGGTAACCGTACCCTTAGTGGAGGTAGCACCAATAGTGGAGGTAGTGGGGTTTTAATGAGATTTATCATATTTATAGACTTTACGATGGTTTCAGTTGATGCATCGTGCTTTGAATATCTTGTTAAATGCAACTTACCTTAAGATTTCGCTTGAAAAACTATTGAAAACAATGATTTTTCTTAACAAAATTGACTCCCTTGCACCTATAGTGGTGCAACTGTACCAATAGCGGCGAGTCTCATAAGAAACCAATGGATAGCACCACTATAGGAACTAAAATTAATTTTTACCGCCACTAAAGGAACAGTGTACCCATAGTGGTGCAAGCAAAATTTGGTAATTATTGATGTTAAATGACATCTATCTCATTTTGGTTAGCAAATTTATTAGTTTATCTGTTGACTAAGATATCAAAGCTGTAGATTTCCCATAATTATCAATTTTTAAAAAATATTTTCTTTTGTGGATCTACTAATACCTCCACTATTGGTACCGTTACCCTAATTGGGAAAAAATCGGAATTCACAAAACTTTTAGCAGTGACATGTCAGAGACACATCTTCACGCGTCGATTGCTTCGATCGAACTTCTTATACCGTGAAAACGCGTTCTATTGAAAAAAATCAGAAGGGTTGTGTACAAGACACGACCGCTCGACGTAAACTACGTAAAACCTCTTAGTGCAATGGGAATCGTAATATCATATGAACATTAGGTTGTATACATGACACAATAGCGAATTTCAACCAAAAAATATCTGTTTTCAGAACAAACATTTTTCTCAATCACCACCGACGACCATACAGATGTTACTTGGACCGCTACCGGTGCAGCCATCGTCTCAAGTCAGTTCAAAAAGCTGCTCTCACGCTCGCGTTTGCGGGTTTGCTTGAAATCATCGTGCGGTTGTCATCAGCATCGGCAGCGTTCAATAGAATTTGTTTAATTTTTTTAGTAGAACAGGTTTGTCGACAGCGAGTTAAAATGAGGAGAAAATTGCATTTCCACAATTCTGCTGTCACCGACGACAGCCACTCAATGATTTTCCGCTTATTTGCTACATACGCCATCTTTGTGAATAATTTACTGCAATAACTACCCGTCGACGGTCGCCAATGGCCGCAAGACACGACTATGCACAGGAAAAATGAAACGGTGGGCCAAAAGGTGCGTGCGTTACAGCAATCTGATGTCCGTGTTGGGGATGCATGAACGGAGTTGGTTAGTTCTGAATCTTTTACCAGACGTGAAAGAACTAAAATTTTCAATAGTTTTACGTTGATAATCAATAGTTTTAAAACAATTAACGAATTGGTGGAAAGTTTCCGAATCTATTGATAATAAAATCTCGAAAATTTATCGAAAGATAAAGTCGCTATTAACTTTTGAAATTTCGTGTCGGTCCCCAATTTTGAAATTTTCATTTGGCCTGTATCCGAGGCTTCCTCTTAGACGTAGTTTACGATAAAATGCTGGCAAATTAATTCTTTTGTGTAAAATGGTGATTCTGAAAAATCATAATCTTGAGAGAAAATTTCACTTGACAACAACTGACGCCATCCATACGAATACATATTTGCAGCACCTACGATGGGCGCCCGTAATTGTGCTACTGGAATAACAAAACCGAATAAGAATTTCAATGCTACTGAAGCCATCTCCCTCCGACGCGCGCTCGTGATTCTGCTACGGACGGCAGGCAACTTTATGGCGTCGCCAAGCGGTTAATTTTCACTTTGAATAAAATTCGCCTCGCCTCAAATTCCTTTGTGTAGAATGGTGGCCCTGAGAAGAACCGATTGATTCCCCAAATATGTCGACGACAACCACACGATCCACGACACGGGCTGGAATTCGCTCAGCAACTCTGCCGATGCTGGGACCACTCTCCACGACATTTCAAATGAAAAGCCTCGCGCGCGGGGTAAAGCAGTTTTCTTATAATGAATAAAGATGGCTCATAAGTCCCGCCTCTTTGTTGTCCGGTATGACTGCAAATATTGTGTAATCGAAACGCTCACCAAAGGGGCGTGGCTACATGTTTAACTTGATTGATCACAAGAAAGCAGCTCTCCCGCGCGCGCGAGTCATTTCGTTCGAGATGTCGCGAAAAGCAGATCGCGGTCCATTCTGCACAGTTTATCGGAGAGAGACGTTGCAATAAATTTGTTCGCAGACGATGGCTGAAAATTTCTTCACTATGGTGGGGTCTTCATTGGTTTGGCTGGTGTCGGTGAAAAGTGAAATTTTTCTCAAGATTCTGAGATGAATTGACGAGTGCGGTTCATAAATTCTGTGCGAAATCTTGTTTCATGATGCGCAACAGTTTGAATTCATTGTTTTACACAGATTTTGTGAACCCCACTCAAACAACATAAAATGGGATATCAGAAAATCAAGTACATATCACAACACAATCTTTCTTCTACCAAAATATTTGGTGGCCCTGAAAAAGGGCCGTTTGTTTCTGTTGGCATGAAGCCATTTGAAGTGATGTTCATCGCGTGCCGGTGAATGTAATCACCTAGATGATATCTCTGATAATGGTGGTCCTTCAACGTGACGTCTGTCGGGTTGGTCCGTTGAAAGTGATGTTGAGCACTGCTCTGACGGTGTGCTACTGACCAGTAAACATACACCAACGGCAGGAAAATAGTTGAACTGCTGAATGTCCAGGCAAGAAAAGACATCCTTCGGTGGGCGTCACATGGAGCACCAAAACTCACAGTACATGAATTGCTTTATTGATTACTCTTCCGCGCGCGCGAGCCATTTCGTTCGAGATGTCGCGGAGAGCAGACCGTGGTACCACCTTCGGCATCGGCGGAGCTCCTACCCCTACCGGAATTTTTTTTTCCGGCGGTGGTGTGGGTCGCGCTGGCGTCGTCATTAACATTAGCAGCGCTCAGATTAAATTTTCTTGTATGAAGTAGGGGGAATAACGGCTTTGGCAGGTTTTGTTCTATTATTATCAGGGGGTTTTTAGTGGCCAAATTTTTATGAAATTTGGCCACAATATTCTTTTATAAGCAAAGAATGTTTAGGCAAAATTTGAGCATAATTAGTTACAGAAACCCCCCTGGCAATAAAAGAACAAAACCTGCCAAAGCCGTAATTTCCCCTACTAACGATTGGCTACCATCAATGAAAGTAGCTCTTAAGTCACAACTTGAGGCGAGATAAATTTAGTAAAACTTAATTGCTTGGTGATGGCAGATTGTTTTCCGTCGGTAGTAGAATCACGAGATCACGATTCAGAGAAAGACTTATAATTTTAGTAGATAGTCATCCATGCGAATACATTTTTGCAGCTTCTCCGTTTGACGCGCGCTCGTGATTCTACATGGGGTAACCGTACCCTTAGTGGAGGTAGCACCAATAGTGGGGGTAGTGGGGTTTTAACCGTTGTGTGACCGGCAAAAAAAACACCCTTAACAGGCCGGCAGGGTACCCGGGTACCCACGAAACGAAAATGCTTATATCTCTGGAAATTTTCAACCGAATTCAACAATTTTGGGCTTATTCGATTCAGAATTTTCTCTTCTATAAAGATGTTACCAGGATAAACCGATCCGGTCAAATCGATTCCTGGAAAATCCGGATTTTCAGGAACATGTCCTGCATAAATGATACTGATCGTGGATTTCGATAGCTAATCAGCTATACGGGTATCAAACTTCTAGAATTTTCATTAGTAGATTGATTCTTATCGATTTGGGTCCATCAGAAGTGCAGATTTTCGATTGGCCATTCCAGAACAGGTTCCTCGAGGGGTCATAGGTGGCCATGAACATTGTTCAATGGAACATCAACAATATCGGTATCAAACTTCATGAAATTAACTCTTGCGTATGTCCTTAATGATCCTAGGCTCACCAGACAAGTTGACTCAGGAGTGGCCATTCTGGAACAGGTTCCCCGGGTGCCGGGGTTGGCCAAAATTATTTCTCATTGGAACCCCAACAATATGGGTGTCAAACTTCTTGAAATTGTCTCAAGCGTTTATTTCTGATCTATTTGGGTTCATCAAACAAGTTCACCCCGGATCTCCAATTCCGGAATAGGTTCCCTGAGGAGTCAAGAATGTTGATTAACATTTTCATAGCTCATTGTTTTAAATCAATTTATCTAGCAATGTAAGTGCAAAATAAATGCAAGGACCACTCATTGACGCCGGGTGACCAACAGGAGACTCACAATAAGATTCCGAACACTCGGAGATATGATCGATTCCAGAAATTCTTCTAAACAGATGTGACTTTTCATAAACCGTTTGTTTTAACATTATCATATCAAAACCAATACATGCACTACTCTTCGATCCTAGGTGGCCTCTATCTGATACTACGAAAGTTTGTTCTAGAAATTTGCGCCTTTTCTTATAAACAATCCGTTGTAAAGTAATTTCCAGGGCCATTAATTGACTCCAGGTGGACACTAAGTTACCCTTGGGAAGCTCCGAATCATCCGGAGCAGGGATTAATTCTTGAAAATCGTCATTTGTTGTGAGAGCAAAATTAATGCAAGGGCTACCTGGTGGTCCCCAAATGGTGCTCCAGAAGTGCGGAGGCATCCAGAGCAGAGGTCAATTATTGCAGTTCGTTCTAGGAACTTTCGAAAATCGTTTGTAATAGCAGTATAGAAGCAGAGTCTTTGCTCGCACTTAGAAGCATAGGATAGGGGTTTACTTCACGTAGAAGATGCAATAATCCTTCATAACAACCATGAACTCGTCGAAGGTAAATCGATCAAAACAGTTACGCCCTTATGATTCTAAGCGCGAGATTGCGAATATCATTCATTGATCCCGAGTGGCCACCAAGAAGTCCTCCTGAAATATCGGAATTCCCGAAGCAATCGACAAAGTAAAAAAAGAAGGAGAAGAGAGCGGGCTTGGTAGTCATAAGGCTACTGCTTTTGCCTCATACGCAGGAAGTCGTGGGTTTAATCCAAAGTCCATTCCATTCTCCTACTTTGTATCTTTCTTTATATTTATCTCTAGCAATCGCTAGAACTGGAAATGGACTTCCATACCATTTCTTTTTCTATACCTTCAACTTGACTATTCTAGCCGTTTCTACTAGAATTGGAAATAAACTAAAGAGCTCGTTTCCTACATCCAATTAGAAATTCCATCAGTTGCTTTCTATCTATAACAATGACAGATCGTTAACCAAGACGGACCTCTGCCTCTCGAACTTTAACCCAACAATTCCAATAAATTCCGTACGAACAGAGGTGTATTCGGCTTGCAGTGGGCGAGTTATTGCATCATCATTTCCACTCCCTTCCCTACATTGACTTGTTTTCTGAATCCACTGATAATCTGTTTGAAACAAAAATCTGTAACTAAATGCGCTCCCTCAGAAGATGAAGAAACTGGCTAGTCGAATCAGTTTCGTCGTTCCAGTTTCAAAATCTACCTGTCTGGCCGTGAAGGCCGATGAGATGTCGACGGATGAGATGTTTAGCCTGAAGATGATCCTTTATGAATTTCGGGAGTACAACTTGCAGACTCACCATCTGTCTATTGATTTCAAAGCAGCCTACGATTCAGTGAAGTGCTGAGGTAGTGCTTGATGGGAAAGTTGTTGAAGAATTTGTTTATCTTTGAACACATGACATGTGACATGTGACAATGACGTTACCTGTGAAGTGAAAAGACGTATTGCTGCTGAATAGGGGCTTCCTCGAATATTGGAAACGAAATTTTCTCTGATTCGTTAGGATTTAAAAATAGGTGGACCGGAAAGCTTTTTGAGTTTTCGAACGAAAAGTGCTACGTACAATTCTCGATGGGAAATTAGAAAAAAAATGGGTGGCGTAGACGCATAAATCACGAGCTGTATCAAGTGTATAAAGAAGAAAAAATTGTGAATCGTATAAAATACGGCAAACTCCAGAGGGCCGGTCACTTAGTGCGAATTCCGGGAAATAGAATAGCAAAAACAATATTCACCAGAGATCCGGATAGAGGCTAGCGACTTCGTGCTGCACTTCCACTGCTGCACGCGGTGGAATCGGACCTGGGAACCCTAAACGTTTATGGAAACTGGAGGAACATCACCCAAGATTGACAATTATGGAGCTCTACAATACGTCAGTCAAAGGTTGTTTAGAGCTTCTAGTGGAGTGTCTTCACTTGTCATAAGACGATTTAGAACTATCCCATTTTATTCCACCACTTGAAGTGAACGAACGATTTATTGGCCATTTAGATTGCATCAATTATGCTCTCACATTTCTCAACAAGCGATATCTAAAACTCACAACTTTCTAGGACGACTTAAAAATTGGCACATCTTCGAAAGTTCCGAAGCTTCGAGATGTTCACCTAACGGCCACACGGTGTCAATGGATGATGCTCGAATTGATTTTGATCGCACACAACTACAAAAAAAGTCGCAGCTTTCTAGGGCGAGTTTCTAGAATTGATTAACTTTTCGGCTATTCCTGAGCTGGAGCACCACTTAGTGGCCTCCCGGGGTCAACATTTGGTTCTTGAAATGATATTGCTCTCATTTTGATGCATAAGTAGTTTTGTGAAACAGTACGGTTTATTGGCCCTTTTCTCAGAATGTTCCGGAGTTCCCGGAGGACAATTAAGCGGAGTTTTGCTCTCACATTCATAACAAACCACTGTATTCTAGGACGATATACAAGAATTTGTCTTCACTGTGGGTGTTCCGGACATTCAGCGCCAGATGACCAATGGTGGTCAATGCGTTGGTCATGCAATGATTTTACTCTCATAATGCTACAAAAATTAATAGTTTTTAGGATTTCCAGAATTGGCTTACGCCAACAATAGATTTATAAAGAAAATCGCAACTTTAAAATGTAATTTTCTACGGTGTTAGGCCATTTGGCCGAATGCCGTTTGGCCGAATGCCATTTGGCCGAGTAGTTAAAAAAATTACCTTAGTTTACGAGTGGTCCTTCTCCCTACTTCCTTCTTCTTGCTTCTTTCTTCCTCCTTATTCCCTCTTCCTTCTTTCTTCTTTCTTCTTTTTTCCGTCCTCTACCTTCCTTCTTCTTTCTTCCTTCTTTCCTCTTCCTTCTTCCTTCTTCCTTCTTTCTGCTTCCTTCTTTCTTCCTTCCTCCTTTGTTTTTCTTACTTCTTCATTCTTCTGTTTTCATTCTTCTTTCTTCATTCTTCCTTTTTCTTTTTTCCTTCTTGCTTCTTCTTTCTTCGTTCGTCCTTCTCCCTTCGCCCTTCTTCTTCTTTTTTCCTTCTTCCTTTTCCCTTCTTTTTTATTTCTTATTCCTTCTTCCTTCTTTTGTATTTTTCTTCTTTCTTTTACCTTTTTCCTTCTTACTTTTTTCTTACCTTCTTCTATTTCTTACGTTCTTCATTCTTCATTCTTCAATTTTTCTTCTTCCTTCTTCCTTCTTCCTTCGTCCTTCCTCTATCTTCCTTCTTCTTTCTTCCTTTTCCCTTCCTTCTTCCTTCTTCTTTCTTCCTTCTTCCTGCTGCCTTCTTCCTTCTTCTTTCTTCCTTCTTCCTTCTTCCTGCTTCCTTCTTCCTTCTTCCTTCTTCCTTTTTCCTTTTTTCTTCTTCCTTCTCACTACTCACTTCGTAAGGAAACGTATTTCAACTATTCGGCCAAACGGCCAAATGGCGTTCGGCCAAATGACCCTTTCGGCCAAACGGCATTCGGCCAAGTGGCCCTAAACCTCTTCTACACCTGGTCATTTCTCCTGATGTTCCAGAACTTTCTAAAACCACATAGTGTCCATCCGGGATGAATGAGTAGTCCTTGTATTGATTTCGTTCGCTCGTTGCTACAACACTAAAATTCTAAAAAGTCTCAGTTTTCTAGGATAAACTTTCAGAATCGGCAAATTCTACGGATGTTTCGGAGCTTTCAATGGTCCACCTAGTTGCCTTCTGGTGTCAGAGGGTAGTCCTTGCAATGATTTGGCTCTCAACAAACAGATTACAAAAAATAACTGCAGCTTTCTTTTTTTATTTATATTTATTTTATTGAAAAGTATTTATGGCCACTTAACACCCTACGGGGTCCTGTCCTGCAATGGAAACTATAAAGTCAGCACGTCTGGTGGCTTTCAAACAATCAGAAACACACTGCTGAGACATTTTCAAGAAGTTTGATACCCATATTGTTGAGGTTCCATTGGGAAATGTCCATGGCCCCTCAAGGAACCTGTTCTGGAATGGCCAATTGAAGATCTGCACGTCTGATGGACCCAAATCAATAAAAATCAACCTGTTGATGAAATATCAAGAAGTTTGATACCCATATTGCTATTTACATATCGAAATCTACGATCAGTATAATCTATGCAGGACATGTCCCTAGAAATCCGGATTTCCCGGTGATTCGAGGGTCCGGCCCGGTCAAATCCTATAACAGCATGATAAAGAACAAAATTCTGAATCGAATGAGTCTAAAATGGTTGACAACGGTTAAAAATTGCCCAAGATATAAGCATTTTAGTTTCGTGGGTACCCGGGTACCCAGCCGGCCATTTAAAGGGTAAAAAAATGTCGGAACCCCTCCCTCCACCCCTCCTTAATCAAAATTTCAGTTAACCCGTACAATCGATTTTGGCCGTCATTATTGTGGATATGACAGAGTTTCAACATCCTACTATGAAAATTCATTTAGATATCGCGAATTTAATTCCAAAAAGGTACCCGGGTACCCAGCCGGCCACACAAGGGTTAATGAGGTTTATCATAATTATACACTTCACGATGGTTTCAGTTGATGCGTCGTGCTTTAAATATCATGTTAAATGCAACTTATCTTAAGATTTCGCTTGAAAAACTATTGAAAACAATGATTTTCCTTAACAAAATTGACTCCCTTGCCCCTATAGTGGTGCAACTGTACCAATAGTGGCGAGTCTCATAAGAAACCAATGGATAGCACCACTATAGGAACCAAAATTAATTTTTACCGCCACTAAAGGAACAGTGTACCATTAGTGGTTCAAACAATATTTGGTAATTGTTGATGTTAAATGACATCTATCTCATTTTCGTTAGCAAATTTATTAGTTTATCTATTGACTAAGATATTAAAGCAGTAAATTTCCCATAACTATCAATTTTTAAAAAATATTTTCTTTTGTGGATCTACTAATACCTCCACTATTGGTACCGTTACCCTACGTACAGAAAACATACGATGATTTAATTTATCCATGAGTTTTTAGGTGCTGAGTTGGGCTTGATTTGAATCGTCCATGAGTGTTTTACCACAATAGACCAAACCAATTTTTGTGACAGTCTCGAATTTGGAAATTTCCGTTTTAAACCCTGTATCTGAGTCTTCCCCTTAGACGTAGTTTACGTCAAAAAATCTGTAGCAAACATCAATACTGACGCCATACAATTTTCTTCAGTCATGATGCGAATCAATTGTTTGCATGGTCTCCTTCCGATACTTGCTTGGGATTTAACTACCGACGTTAGCGTTGCGCTTTGAATAAAGTTCATCTCGGAACCGATTTCTTTTTCAATCATCAACAGGAAAAATACAGAATTAGAGTCTCGCGGGAAAATTTCATGTTGTGCCGACAACATTCAAATCGTTGCAAACGCCACATTAGTGAATAAATTGCTGCATCGGAAGATTGATGACAGCCTATGCTCGGACCGGCACAAATGCTATGATTCCGCTACCGATGCCAAACAATTATGCTTTGTTCTATGAAGAAAGTTCGTCTAATATCAACATTCTCAATCACTAAAATCATAAAAACTCCGAATTACGCCACCGAAAAAATTTCCAGTTCCTAACGGTTGCACTTTAGGAAAATTATTTCAACTTAACCTTCCTCCCAAATATAATGATGGTCCTGAAAAGAACCGATTAATTTCCACTTATGCGCCTTATTAACAGCAGCCACTGGGCTGCGCGAGCGCCATCCGATGATTCGGCTCAACGAACGCCGTCGATTGCCAGATCCGCCGAAGATGGGACACGGATGAAAATGATGTGCTGCTGCTTCCACGACCGCCACCACCACCGACCGAAAAAATTTAACCCGCACCACCACCGCTGAGACAGCCATTGTCACTGGGACCGCTTCTGGACGCCCTGGTCCGCTCGCCGTGACATCCAGAATGAAAATGACGCGCGCACGCGATACACGGGGCTTTTTATACACAGGGAAAACGAAGCAGTGGATCAAAAGGCCCGTACCTTACTGCAATCTGATGTCCGTGTTGGGGATTTATAAACGGAACTGAATTTTTCACCCGGTTTGGAAAGAAATAACATTTTCAATAGTTTAACGTTGATAATCAATAGTATCAATAGAATTGGCAAATTGCTGGAGAGTTTCTGAATCGATTGATATACAAATGTCGAAAATCCATCGAAAGATAAAGACGCTATTAGCGTTTGAAATCTATCCTAATTTCGTGACGGTCTCGAATTTGGAAATTTCGGTTTTACACCCTGTATCTGAGTCTTCCCCTTAGACGTAGTTTACGTCAAAAGGCTCTCTTACTCCATTTCGTAGAGTAGTACTTTTCCAGGTCGTAATAACAGGAATGACAGTTAAAGTTAATTAGAAGAAAAATCAAAACTGTTGGTTAAACAGAATCTGTTATGTATTTATCTAAGTATCTCTATTGTTTTATTCTTCGCAAAGATTGTCATTTTGCGATTAATCGATATCTGTTGGTATTAAACATAATAATAGAATACTACAGATTCGTAACGTTTTCGGGGTAATTGCCTTTCGGGGTAATGGATTTCGGGGTGGTGTCCCATTCGGGGTAATGGTTTTCGGGGTACTGTCCCATTAGTAATGGCGTTCGGGGTACTGGCATTCGGGGTAGTGGGGTGGAGCCGGGGCAGTACCAGGCGCGTTTTATGGGCGAACGCTCCACACGGACCAGGTGTTCGCCATTCGCCAAGTACTGCAGAAATGGTGCGAATACAACGTGCATACGCATCATCTATTTATCGACTTCAATGCCGCATATGATACAATCGATCGTGACCAGCTATGGCAGATAATGCACGAACACGGATTTCCGGATAAACTGACACGGTTAATCAAAGCGACGATGGATCGGGTGATGTGCGTAGTTCGAGTTTCAGAGGCATTCTCGAGTCCCTTAGAAACGCGCAGAGGGTTACGGCATGGTGATGGTCTTTCGTGTCTGCTATTAAACATCGCTTTGGAAGGGGTAATACGAAGAGCAGGGATTAACACGAGTGGTACAATTTTCAATAAGTACGTCCAGCTTTTTGGCTTCGCCGACGACATAGATATTATGGCACGTAACTTTGAGAAGACGGAGGAAGCCTACAACAGACTGAGGTGGGAAGCCGAGCGGATCGGACTAGTCATCAACACGTCAAAGACGAAGTACATGATAGGAAGAGGCTCAAGAGAAGACAATGTGAGCCACCCACCCCGAGTTTGCATCGGTGGTGACGAAATCGAAGTGGTAGAAGAATGTGTGTACTTGGGCTCACTGCTCAAGCAGCACAAGTCTAATGATACTGTTTACAGTAACCTAATTGTGACTAAATCGGGTCACACATAAGCAACTGTGATCTATGTACAACATGTGTGCTGCTCGGGTGATGACTGCCGAAAATTATACCAGCAGAGAAATTCGGAAACGCATAGTGGCTAGAAATCGTACGTACTTTGGACTGCGCAAGACGCTCTGATCGAATAGAGTTCGCCGCCGTACCAAACTGACGATTTTGTGGATTTTCAAAACATTCTTTAAAAAATCCGAGGAGTTGTATTGATTTTTTCCATTTTAATATTTATTATTTATTATCCCTTCCTTGACCTTCCGAAGACCAGTAGGACATAATTTAAATTAAATATTTGTAACGGCCTTACTTCTTACACAATAAAAATGAGCTTTACCATACAAAATAACACTTGGTCGAAAGCTATCGGCTGAGGGTAATAAAACGGATATTGGTGTTAAATTCACTCCGAATCGATAAAAACAAAACGAAAGTGCGGCCCGCGGGCCGCTAGGTAGTTTTCCTGTAATCAAGTCGTACGGAGTAATTTTAACACCAATATTCGTTTTAATATCCTGATAGATATATTAGAAAGCTTTTGTCTGGGTACTAACTTGTAGGGTGAAATCTCATTTCTATTGAGTGACAAGCAAATTAGGGAAAAACGCACAAAATGCTGAGCACCACTGGTCTACATACTTTATCTGAATGAAAATCATACGCTTTACTTGATAAACTACTTTATTACATCTTTTTCCGATGTGTGTCCGTTTTACCCCGGCAGGGTACCCTTCTTGCCCCGCTCATTGTTTTTCAATAAGAAAAACATCGAAAACAGATGTTTATATTTCGTTCATTTTTTTCATTTGATTCATATAGATTTTGATTTAGCTTTGAAGATAGCAATCTATATTACATTTTGCGTACCGTCATCGGGGGTGACAATAGATCTGGGGGGTGAGAATGGGTTATCGCTCTCACCGGCAATCTGGAGATCATAGAGCAAAATCGTTCAAAAAGGTCTTTTATATTTTAGTCTTCTTGCAATACAAGCAGTCTAAGTAGTTGAAACAGTGATCCATTCTCACCCCATTTGACCCATTGTTACTCCCGACGATGGTACGATAAACGTTTGACTGTGGTGTTTAAACCATTAAAATCATTAAAAATGCTTAAGGTGACCTACTTGCCCCGGGTTCCCCTAGGGCTTGAAATGTTGTTTGGTATAACTGTTTGGAGCAGTATCTATGATGGCTGTTAATATTGATCGGTCTGATGAAATTGCATGGCGAATTAATTCTTTATAAACAATTTTACGCATCTAATTTTTAATTTGAAGCCAAATTATGCTATCAATATCATAAAACAGGGTTGGGATTATTGATCGGCTCAAAAAGTGAAAATAAAAACACAAATAAGGGGCTTTCAAGGGTTATTTTGAGCTAAGAGCGGCCAGCGAGTTCGCCGGACATAAGTCCTATGAATTTCACTATCAGGATTATGTTGGAGGCCGCCGTTGCTCTAAAACATCAGGTTTTTTGTGCAAGTCCCGAAGCGACATCTGGTGGCCTCTGGTAAAATATCACAAGAGCGCCTGCGAGCCTCGTACGATACGTTCCTCAATCGTCTGCGACGAGTGGCTCAGCTCAAGGACGAAAAAGATGAGCTTTACCCATCTTTCAAAAAGTGATGTTTTCTAGTGAAATCGATTGAAATTGAACTGGAATATTTTCTAATCAATTTGACTATTCATTCTTATGAAGCACTTCAATAGCCGAACCCTGTAAATCTGTTTCCAATGTCCCATGTTGAAGATATGTCATGCTTTTTCGATATTTAATCCTGATAAATGGGATATATGCTTCTCAGCAAAAAAAAACAAATTCTACCAAGCGTTTTATTATTTTTGTGTAATAAAAACATTTCTTTAGCAGTCTGTTAAAGTCGCATACATTTTCATGACAGGTAATTTTGAAAAAATGATGACGAGCTCGGTGGTCTAGTGGATACCGCTTCTGCCTTATAAGCAGGAGGTCGTACCTTTCCTACTACTCGTCCCTTTACTTTGTATTTCTATCTTAGTTCTTTCTGTGTTTCTCGTTCTACCAAAACGATTCCTACTGTTATAACCTTCCACACCAGTGGACGATCACATCTCGATGTGGATAGACGTATTGATCACTCGTGCGTTTGTTTTCTGTGTTTTATTTTGTGCCAACAGTCAACATGTGCAGTGAATTGACGGTAAAAAGTACTTTGGCATTTCTTTTTCCGGAGAATGCTGCGCAACCATCACTGGCGGATATGGCCCGCTTTGTGAAAGCGATTAGAGGAGACCATTCTGAGATGGAGTCAGCGTATAAAATTTCTGACGAAAAGTCAGTATTTATACGCTTTAAGTCCGAAGCCGCTATGTCGTTTTCATTAGAGAACAATGAAGAAGTGCTTCCATTCTTATATGCCAACGGTAAACAAGTGATGGTTCGCATGTCTGTAGCGGGAAAATTTTCTCGTTATGTGAGAGTCTACGATCTTCCGCCGGAGATTTCAGATTCCGAACTATCATCGGTACTGTCTAAGTTTGGTAAAGTCAAACGAACCGTTCGTGAACGATTCCCAGCTGAATTCCAGCTGGACATGTTTACTGGAGTCCGAGGTATCTACATGGACATCGAGGAGGATATTCCGGAAATACTTTATTTCAACCATCGTAAGGGAAGGATCCATTATGATGGAATAAAAGCGAAATGTTTTGCATGTAGGTCGGAGACTCACATGAAAAAATCTTGCCCGATGAAAAAACAACGAAAAAATTCATCATGCGAAGAGAAGACCACTGTGAATCAAGGAATAGCACCGCCGGGGAAAAACAAAGAAGGCACAACAGAACCCTGTGCGGATCAGTCTCGTGTCGATACAAAAGTACGGAAAGTGGTAAAAATGAAATTAAAGCAACGGCAACCATCCGATGTTGTTTCAACGCAGAGCGTAGCTATTCCTTCTACAAGCGAGCGTGCTGGTACCCTACCTTCGGTCTCACATAGCGGAAAGAGACGGTTCAGTGTGCCGACGTACGAGTGGATAGCAGACGATAACGAACGAAAAGCAATAATCGAAGATGACAAGGCGAGGATTGCAAAAGCGTTGAATATTGCAGTTGAAGAAATTGAAGTTTATCATAACTAGTTTTAATATTAGTTGCTATTAGAATTTAGCTTTGTTTTTGTAATTAAGTACAAACATTTGCTGATGGCTCCGCAAAGTGTTACACACGTCTGAGCCTACAAAATAAACGAAATGAAAAAAAAAACCTTCCACACAATCCCAAAACCTCCCGTGGCACCTATGAGAGGTCGTAGAGTTCTCTGCATCTTTCTTAAGTAGGTGTCCAACTAACCATCCTTCCCCTTCCTCAGCATTAGCAAGGACGTGGCCAGGACAGATCTCGACTATTGGAGAGTGCATTGCTTCCATCTAAGAGATAGTGATTAGTCCCAAATCAATATCTGTGGTAACGGATGAAAGTGCTGTTACTCTCATACAATAGTCTTGGCTTGTACCACCTACGAAATTGTGCGAATTGCTCAATGCTAATGCTAATGCTAAGGTAATTTTGAAAAAAAAAACAATGACAAAAATTACAATGATATTGTCCAAGTACTGCCTTGATTCAAGTTTCTAAAAAGTTATAAATTTCGTCGAGAAGCGCTAAAATGCTCTAATTCTCACATTCTCCATGATTTCCAGTAAGGAAGACCAAGAGGATAAACTATTCCAAATAGCTATCAAATGAATCATGTAATATGCGCATATATAGACGTTTTGAATCAAGTGCTTGTAAATTTATCAAAAGGCGTCAAAATACTTCTTAGCTCACAAGTAATCAAAATAAGATTAGAAAAACCATGAGTAAGACGGTATAATATGCCCCCCCTGAGGCAACTCCTTGATAACTTTTTTACTTTTCAACGCAATTTATGCAAACTTTGTGTTATTTGGTAGTGCAGGAAGTCACAAATGCTTGTGAGTAGTCACATAAAAATATTACAGATAACACGTAATAAAGCTTTTTTGAAAAGTCGTGAAAAAATGAAATTTAAAAAGTTCCTGGGCAATACGCCCCACCTCAACCAAAATCATTTAATAGCCCTTCATTAGTATTTTATCAATCCCATAATAAAAAGGCTACAAATCCTTATGCGCTTGACATTAAAAAACCAACATAGGTCCATCCAAGCAGGTATGAATTACATTTCAATATTTTCCATACAATTTGGAAGCAACTGTTGCAGGCTCGCTGCGCTTGTGTCCAGTTGGTGTGGGAATATCGTCCTGCCTACACTGGGGCGTTTTGGCCGGTGAAACATGTTTTCGAAAATCGTTGAATTTTTGAAGATGGAAGCAATTTTATATCCTATTAACCACTGAGAAGAGTAATTTTGTTGCCCAACTGAGTGTTCCAGTGCAAGTTTTGCGGACAGTATGCCAGAGTCGCTCCAGAATGTTCAGCAAACAAACATTAAAAGTTACATCAAAACTGTGACTTTTTGTATTTTGCAAATATTTTCATTAAGTAATACAAAAATATTCCCATATTCACATAGGATGATGGTTTTACAAATATTTATAGGTACCAACTGAATTTGACCCTTAGTTAATTATAGTTTTCTAGAAATCAAAGGGGGCCTTTTGGCTAGGTGGGGCGCATTATACCGTCTTACCATATTAGTTTTTCAATGGTTTGGTTTCTTTACCTCATGTGAACGTTTTTGGAAACAAATAAAAACTCATTTTTGTTAAGTGTACACATGTGGAACACCCTTTTTTTCACATAATTATTTGCAAATAGATGAACGAATGCAGTACCATGGCCAAATTTTGCAAAACATTGGTAATTCAACCCCTGAATCCACTCAAAAAAAATGGTAAGGATTGGTGCAGCAGAAAAAAAAGTTATCTTTAAAATATGGGGTGTACCTATTAATGCGGGACAGAGTGTACCACAGAGTCCAAAAACCTTTATGTAATTTCTTTAAAGCACAAAACACTTTTAAAATTGACCTTTAATTCGAAAATGATTTTCATTCTCATTGAACTAAAAAAAACATTAATTACAAGCAAATTAAATGGCAACAATTCGCAACGAAGCCTACTATGAAACTCGCTAACATTATAATCCCTTGTTTGTGGCAAAAACAAAAGTCCGACAAGCAACCAACCTCCATCCTTAATCTGAAAATTCTACGATTTAGAAATAATATGGGCATTATATCTTTATTCCTCGCATTAGTTTCGTTTCAAAGTACAAAACAAAATAGGTCCCACTTGCCCCGTTTGAAGGAGTAAATTTATTACTGTCTCTATCAATAGTTTTTGTAATTGAATAAGGCCGATACAAATATTAAATTTATTTTATGTCACCCCCCCCTTCAACTTT
This sequence comes from Armigeres subalbatus, assembly GCF_024139115.2. Taxonomy (NCBI): domain Eukaryota; kingdom Metazoa; phylum Arthropoda; class Insecta; order Diptera; family Culicidae; genus Armigeres; species Armigeres subalbatus. Next base: position 99,698,734 of record NC_085140.1, read on the forward strand.
CCAAAAATATTGAGGAGGCGAAAAAAAATTTTTTTTTGCCGATTTTAATTTTTTTTTATTTTGAACATGTGCATCACTGTTTTAATCTTGATACGAAATATGTCATTTATAGACCATACATTTGTCACCAAGAATATTTCAAATGAAATTAACAGCATATATATTATCGGAGATCGTGGGGCAGTACCAGGCGGGTTTTATGGGCAAACGCTCCACCACGGACCAGGTGTTCGCCATTCGTCAAGTACTGCAGGAATGTCGCGAATAGGTATAACGTGCCCACGCATCATCCATTCATCGACTTCAAAATTCAGATATGATACAATCGATCGGGACCAGCTATGGCAGCTAATGCACGAACACGGATTTCTGGATAAACTGATACGGTTGATCGAGGCGACAATGGATCGGGTTATGTGCATTAGGGTGGCTCAAAAAACACTTTTTCAAATTCTTTGATGGGCCGCCCTCTTATTCGGTTCTATTCGATGCCCTGATGCTCTGGACAAAATTTCAGCCAAATCGGTCAACGTTTGGGCGGTGCTAAACTCGTTGGAAGTTTATGTGGAAAAATGTATGCAGAAACATCCAAAAACAGTGATTTGCAGTTGGACGGCACAATTTACGATCAAGAACAATGATACTCATTCAGTTCTTGTAGAATTAAATACAGAATGTTATGCTGAAGACCGCGAGAAGATTAGAGTTTATTAGGCAAAGATATTTGCATTTTACTGGAGTGTTGTAGGGGTGAATTTATTTCTTTTCAAAGGTAAAAGAAACGAAATTTGTTCAAACCCCACTTCAGAGAAATGCTAATAACTAATGCTTAGCCGTGCAAGAGAGCGGCCCATCAAAAAAATTGAAAAAAGTTTTCATATACTAATTTGAGCCACCCTAATGTGCATAGTTAGAGTTTCAGGGGCAATCTCGAGTCCCTTTGAAATGCGGAGAGGGTTACGGCAAGGTGATGGTCTTTCGTGTCTGCTATTCAACATCGGGGTAGGGGTATTACGAAGAGCAGGGATTAACACGAGGGGTACATTTTTCAATAAGCCCGTCCAGCTATTTGGCTTTGCCGATAACATAGATATTATGGCACGTAACTTTGAGAAGATGGAGGAAGCCTACAGCAGACTGAAGAGGGAAGCTAAACGGATCGGACTAGTCATCAACACGTCGAAGGCGAAGTACATGAAGACAATGTGAGCCACCCAGCGCGAGTTTGCACCGATGGTGACGAAAACGAAGTGGTTGAAGAATTTGTGTACTAGGGCTCACTGGTGATTGCCGAAAATGATACCAGATACCAGTAGCCATGGCCCGAGCCGAATGAAAAAGACTCTTATATACCGCACAGGCCACTTTGGCCTTTGTCTGAATAAATAAATAAATATCTATCGGCATAAATATTATATATCCTATCAGGTCACGCACATTAAGGGGACTCTTGCTTACAGATTCCGTCTAACCTGCCTTGCAATATGTGGACTACCCATTTCCATTAATGTTCTCGAACATCTACATCTTGTTATCGGTAATCGATGGCTTTTATATTGCTCGGCACACGCTATCCAGCTGAAAGGTCGTCATAATTGTAGATTTTAAACATCATCTGCGTTATGTTTGTCTATACTCAACACGTTTCAAGACCGAGTGGTACAGCTCGTGATTCCATGTCGATCCCAATTTCGCTATCTGATGATATCAGACTGTCAAGATACTGAAATCCTCCGATCGTCCGGCTACTGCAAAGTTTGCGGAGCTGTTCCCGTTGACACTCAACATCCTGGTCCTGCTGACTTTGATGGTGAGACGCCGCAAAAAGTCAGCTCTTTGGGCCTACTCAGCATAAGTGAGCGTCACATTACTAAATAATATAGCGCTTCGTGATCATTAGCCAGTAGTCCAAATTGTACACCTCGGATGAGTGCTTTTTGAAGAACGCTGGCTGAGACTTGTGGACGCTGTTCGAAGTTCTCGAACCAATATTTCAGATGTCCAAGTCAAAGAGTGATTGGTGCAATAACCTCCGGTTGCTGCAGCCATCCTTTCTTCATCGGTCAGGAAGTCTACCCATGCCCGCCTGTCCTGTCTTCAGCAGCGCCCGACTTCACTTACAGGGATACATACCGGACGGACTCTACTTTACTCCTTTGTTCATCAAGTTCACCTAAGTTTTTTTCGCCGATTTCGATAAAAGCATTCTTCACTGCTCACTTATCTTCTACGCTGCCACCGAGTTCTAAGGTCTTCAACAAACGATTTATTCATAGCAGGATCTTCTGGTTGGTCTATGTTGATTCGTCGCCCGAGACTCTCCTGACACCGCTGAATCCGAGCAATGCGTTGTCGCCAGTTAGAATATGACAGTTAAACGCAATGTCAGCGCTGCGTTTATTGTGAACTCAAGAAGGCATCGTCTGCGTTTTCAGCTGTTCCAGTTCCAGAGGAGTCAAATACTAGCCCAGCCAACTAAAAACAGGTCTGCGAAGTAAGCCAAATGTTGCTGGCTGCAGACATTAGAAGCGCTTGCGGGTTGACTCCCCGGCCGAATGAAGCAAAGACAAATCCGTGGTTGATAGATAAAGACGCGACATGTCAGTCACTCATCGGTCCAGTTGATCAGCTGAAACGTTGGCTCGACCACTTACAACAACTTCTTCTAGTTTTGACAACCTCTCCTAATTCAGATATAGGGAAAGGTTGACAATTCTCCGACAGCAGCAGGCAGGATTCCGCCACGGACGATCATGTGAGAACCATTCTGTCACGCTTTGCAGTAGCCTGGAGCAGGTCATTGAGTTTCAAGAGTCCCTCCATTTGGTACTAATTGACCACGGAATCGGTGCATCGTTCATCGTAGTCGGCGAAATCATAGACCTCTCTAGCAGTCGCAGCAGCAGAACATGGAGATCCAATCTGTCCAGGCAATGCACCAAACCTCGAATATTCAACTCTAACGTGAAATCTGTGATGTTTTACGCCAGTAAGACTTGGTGCATATTGGCAGAGACCACATAGATTTCAAGTATTCATCACCCGATGTCTATGATTTACAGCTCCTGTTGGCCTGTTGGGTGCACAACTGGATCCCGAATGCTGAGCCCTATCGACGATGCCATCGAGATCCAATATCAACGGCAACTCTACAGTGTGAATGGGCGTAGGCCGGCCACAGACAACGTAAGAGCAGAGACGAAATCTGCAAGCAAGCGCTGGAATCCGGCAGGACATCGCAGCAGAAGCAGACTCAGGATCGCCTGGCGGCTAAACCCTAAATAAACAAAGTCGATAGGAGATAGGAGATCCTTAACGTTGGCCCCGTGTACCCCAAAAGGTGCTCAGAACACAAGAATGGGTGTGTGAGAATTGGATTTAACTTAATGAATGCCACATGTACATGGGTGTCGAGAAAATGTAAGGATTGGGAAGTGCTCAGGCAGCATGAGCCAAAATGACCTCCTTACAACAGCCGCAGCTGATCCACGCATATTTCTTGGATGAGTAAGTTCAGCGTCCATTGCATCCTCTCTACGGGTTTATCCGAGGCCGTTAACAAGTAGCATGGCATTTGAATACTTTTAGGAACGTGAGCATGATATGACCAGCTGATATCACGTGCTCCACCGATTCTACTTCAAACTTCACATATCTATTCCGTATAGTCCGGGAAGTCTGTAATTCCGAACCTGCATAAAACATGTTCAGATAACACATCTCTGATTTCAAAAGTACACCTGACCATTACCCCAGTACAACCGATTTGAGGTTCATACTTGACTTGACTTGACAAAAACTTATAACTCTAGCCGTACTTTAAAAATGTTGGTGTTATGGATTCAACATTGAGTCCATCAGCAAAAGCTATCCCAAAAAGAAAAACCAAAATTTTTTTCAGAAATAAGTTCCAGTACTTTTTAATTTCACAAAGTTTGTGCTAAGTTCATTACTGGATAAATATGTAACAAATATTCATATTTTTCGCTATCATTTTCCATTATTCCAAATTTTTCATGCAATTATTCGCAGTTTGGACTTTTTTTTTCGTTTCCTTGTTATTTTTTTTATTCCCCCCCCCCTCGTGTTTTCCAAGAGCTGACGGACATAAAATAAATTTAATATTTGTATCGGCCTAAATGGCTTTCAAAGTGTGTACGCTTGAACACCGAAAGCATATGATGATGTATCTTTCGTTAATGTTCTCAAATACCCTGTTTTCTAAGCATGCGACAAAATTTTGCTGAACTAGCGATTTTTTTAGATCCCACTTGCCCCGGAGTATCTTATATTTTTAACTAATTTTATTTGATAAATATTTAATACATGCAACCATCGCCTAAACTAGGTATTCCGTATTTATTTAACATTATCATCCTTATTACTATTAAGGTACACTGGGGGAAGTGGAAAAAGGGGGTAAGTGTAAAAATCGACTCGAAAAATTGGAATTGTACATACTTTACAGTTTTTACCACATCATAGCATTATGCAATGTTATATTTTGATGCTCACACTTATACTATGTTGAAATTTGTATAACACGTACACTAACACGGTTAACGCTTGAACTGTAATTTTAGGTTTCGCGAAAAATTGATATTTGCATTCATAAAATCAATTCTTATTTGCACCAATTGTTCTTTTTTCAAGTGAATTTATATCACAGGAGACCATTGTAATACAATTAAACTAATCCCATTCAATTGGTAGTGGTTTGTACCAAAAAAGCAAATAATTCAAAGGTTTTACACTTACCCCAGGTATCAAACACTGCGGGGGAAGTGGATAATGTTCTAATTACGCAACATTTTTCTTCCCTTCAGGGTTTATTTCGATAGCTGTGAATCTTAATATGTTCCTTCTTTATTATCATTGTGATTCCAGTGGAGATTGGACACATATAAATGAGAAAATGCCTGATTAATCCACCTATCGGTACTGATGCCTTTCACATGTTTTACATATGAAAAAAAAATATTAAGAAAGTAAAAAATAACACTGATAGGTAAATGTATTGCATAATTCACATTAATTTTTATTCATAACAAGTTTCGCCGTTAAATGCAATTTTTTTGCGAACAAATTGGTTAAGGACATGTGCTTAAGAATAGATAATATAGATAATAGATAATGATAATTTTGTACGTGATTTGCGCACACACATACATACAAACACGCACATACATACATCATCTCAATTCGTTAAACTATATTGATTAGTTTATAACCCTTTAAGTCCCATTTTTCCTTCAAAAAGTTCATCTTTGGGGAGAACATATAGACTTTACGTACACTTAGAGTTCGAGAAGGCAAAACCAGCCCTCCCCCAGCTATTACGAGAATTCCTTGAGGATCTATTCCGTTTAGGTAATGAAATTATTGCACAAAAGATACTCAGAGCAATTGTCGTATTGATTTGAGTTATATGTAACTACTCATCACTATTGAAGGTCAAGGCAACATGGGTTTTCCACTTACCCCATCACACTAGGGTAAGTGGAAAAACAACTCCTAATGTTAAAATCTATTTCCATAAATTTCAAGCGACCAAAATGATATGAATTACAACACAGTTGGTGCAAAATTGACTGTTTTTGATAGCCCATTTTGATTGAACGCATTTAAATCATTTAAACCGGTTTTACACTAAATCAAACATGCACTATCGATTTTTCCTTTTCCACTTCCCCCAGTGTACCTTATAGCAAATACATTTTCTTATAATTTGATTATTGCTTTTTAAGTGCCCCAGCAGTTAGGATTTATGACACTGGTTGAATTAAACCATATCCCAGACAACCACACATCGCATAAGAATGCACGATCAAAATCGTTTACCGATCCAAGTTTCATCAGATTCGCATTGTTGTGCAAAGCTCATCAGTTTATTTATAAATTTTCCCGCACAGTAGGCTATTTTACGAGTTTATTCCAGCTTCATTTGTTGACATCGCATATTCCTGCAATCAAACTCACATGAAATCGGATTATCTGTCAAACAGAGTTTGTTATCACAAACTACATCGCAATGCATAACGAACAAACTCGCATAAAAATCGTGCACATCGCATACACTTCCGTGCAACGTCGGATAAGAAATACACTTATATCGCCTCCACTTTTGTACGTAAAAAGTGTTTTCGCGACTGGTAAGCGATGAAATTTGTGCGCATAGGCATCGCATAACAGAAAAACAATTCTATTATGCATGCATTCTGGTTGTCTGGGATATGATTAAGGTAGGTTGTAAACATCTAACATTTTGGCGAGGCAAAACGCCCTAGTGGGACTAACCTACAATGTACTACGCGTCTCCACGCATTGTCCATACCAGAATGCTGATTTGCCGACGCGTGGTGCGTTGTTCTCTAATAGCTGCAAGCTAGAAGACGTTTTGCCTCATGAGTTTTCCAGCAGCGAAATATTACCACTTTTTTGAAATGTGAATATTATCAATATGATTGAGATTTTCTACAATTTTTAGATGGCATCAATTAGGTATATTGTTTAACTGATGCATGAGGTAAAAATACCCATGAAAATCATTACAGCTAAGACATTAAAGCAGCGTTTGCTTAGCTAGGGCAGATTGCATCTCCTTCCCCTACTCAAATCAAACGAAGTTGAATGAAACGTCATCTTTTTATCATTAAATGTTAAGCAATACAAGAATCTTTTACCATGATTTAAAAAAAAAAAATAATCGTTAACTACAGAGTTGATTATTTCAGCTGAGTGAATTTAATAATAAATAGGGGAACTGTTCCGTTTTCCATCACACTGTACATATATTCATCTCATCGCCAAACAAAGAAAAACAGCACCAATCTCGTCGCTTCTTTTTGCTAACACGGGTGCTCACTTGTGAAAAAAATCATAAAAGTAAGAAACAAACCAAATTCCTTTTCATTGCTTTGTTTTTGATGGGATGGAAATAGGAGCTATGAGATGAAGTGCCGAACCGTTCCCCTAGGAACTTTTGGTTGCGTTCTTTCTACAATGCTCCAAATAACCATTACCTAGGACATTCCAATACACTCGTAATATTTTTTTTAAGGAAAGTTTAATGAACAATATACGTTCAATATCTTTTACTGTCGCAATTATTATTTTTGATATCTGACCCAAATTATAACATTTCTTTCCGGTACGCGAATCTGTTCTTGAATGATATAAAACAGACAATATCCAATGGAATTCCCCAATGAGCAGACAACAGCGTTCATCGTTCTAAAAATAGTCCATTTACTGAAGAGACGATCGAAAGTGCCACCACTTATGAAGGAGTATGATGTTATTATGTGATGCTCCAACGGTACTTTCCTTACATGGAAAACAACATATTCCTTAATCGAGTTCGCAGCACTGATACGCACCCACTTTTCTGCATGAATCAGCATACGTAGGATCGGTCAACATTGTTGGACAAAACTACCGAAAGGGGAGTGGGATTCTATATCCCACTCCCAAACATTATTTACTCGCCGGGTGCATTGACCGGCATCAGCCATAGTTTGCATATCCATCCCACCACAAGATGCATTTCCTTCAGACCCGCGAGCTACAGTTATAGGGAAAACAGTCGCACTTACCTGACTGTTTGCAGCCGGAGATGCAGAACACATCTCAGCCGTGCGAGAAATACCATCCTGCGGAATCGGGACAATGACGTCATTCCCTTTTCCGAGAGGACTGAGAATCTAAAACTAGGGCATCGGCG